>NC_087255.1:11255700-11594700 GCF_037042905.1 Lytechinus pictus
TAATCACCCTTTTATGAATTTCATCTCCCATAGACTTTGTACACAAAGTATAAAAATGAGCCATTTTCGGCATGACATTGCCTCGTAAAAAACCACATGACGTCGCGATGATATACCCGTACATGTATGTCGCGAATTTGGTCTCAAAAGTTGCACGAGACTTCAAAGAAAAAAGTCAGAAAATTTAGCGGTGCTATCTTTTTGCGTTTCGGAAATATCGCACGAAGCGTCAAGGGGGGGCCAGCCATCATGCCCCCCCCAGTCCTTTTAGGGTTAAGTGTTAAGTGCTATATGAAAATAATGTGTTACTATTTTTCAGAAGGTTTGATATTTATGCCAGTCCCAGAACTTTTCTTTTCAAGTTGTATTGATATATATTTTTTTAAGTACACATACATTAACTGATTTACTCTTCTCACCCACCCCCTATCCCAATAGTTCCTGCAGAACCAGCAATAGTAGCAGCAGAGGTGTCAGTATCCCACAGTGCTCCACCAGCACCCCAAACACCGGACACCCAAACACCAACCATGCCCCCTGATCTGGTGTCTTCTATCACAGTGTCAGACAGCCCAAAACCCGAAGCACCGGTGTCCTCAACACCTCCACCAGTCAGTGTTGGTGTTAGTGGAACAGTAGCCAAAGAAGAGGTAAGATGACACTTAGGATAGGGTATGGCGTTTAAATCTCTGTGGTGCTAACACTAACACCAGGTTGAAATTGACACCCGCTGTTTAATAGAATTTGTTATTGTGAGAGGTTTCAAATATCGAATGTGAAATCTTTTGATAGCATTGATTGCAAGATTCACTGAGAGTGAATTTGTGTACTTCCTTTTTTCAACTTATTTGTTTTTGATAGTAAACTTTTAACTTGAGTATTTGTTATATTATGTGTTGCAAAATTTTATAGCAGAGAAAATTATAAATTGAATAAGTTTTGAAGTTCCAGTAATTCATTATTATTGCGATGTGTCATTGAATAAATTGAGGAAACAAATGTTTGCAATAATTTTTTTTTTCTCTTTTGTTAGTTGTTAGTAAGAAAAACAAAATCTGTATTTCAAATTTATTTTTTTATATCTCTTGTAGAATGAATAACTTTGTATAATATATCACTCTATGCATAACATTGCCATTTTATTATTACTGACTTTGATATGAACTAACAGAGATTTATTTGAAACATTTAACTTTTTGACTTTGGATGAGAGATCGCTGCTTAATTCCCCCAATCTTGATTATTGTTGCTTTTGCCTGGTGCGAAAAGGAATTTAAAAAAAAGCTCAGAAACTAGCATAATATTAAACCTGTTCATTATAATGTCTGTTTTGCTGTAAATTAAGATTGGTATTTTGAAGATTTATTCTGCTTGAATGATTACTTGCTGCTTTGGATGCCTGGGGGAAAGTTGAAGAAAACTATGCATGGAAGATAATATAAACAACTTAAGGGTATTCATAGATTTGTGGACCCTTATTCTAAAGTCCAGTCTGACATAGACTGTGGTCTAACTCTGTACTAAAAAAATAAAAGGTGAACCAAAAATATTAAAAAAGATACATTTTATATTTCGTATTTTCACTGTATACTTTCCTCATGTTTTAATGGCGAAGAAAAATATTTCATTTGTTATTCCCACACAATTGTGAATGAATGGGACACCAAATGTACTGACAAATAGAAACTTTGTGTACACTCTTAGGGACTTGTGTAGCATTTGGCAATCAATAGTTTAACCACAACTTTAGACCAGAGTTTAAACTGGATTTCTGAATACGAGCCATTAATCGAATCTGGTGAGAAAGTCCGTTCCCAACCCCCCCCACCTCTCTCATGGCCATGGCTCCCTTCCATATTTTTTTTTATAAGTGATCTTATGCAAATCCTGTAGTTTGCTGTGAATCATTTAGTTTTGTCATCACTTGAAGGGACAGTGATTTCACTATTGAATGAAAAAATGGTCTTTCCCGTTCTTGGAAACCTGTGATTTAGCTCAAACATAATCTAAAAATGGAAATTCCGTTTTGTCTTAGAAAATGTACACAGCAGAAACATGAATACCGTTTTGCAAAGTTATATTAGATTAATTTTCACATGAAAATGAAAGAACCCGAACGGATTTTCTGTATTGATGTACCGGTACTGGTAAATGAAAAAATCACTGTCCCTAGTGCTCGCACAATTCATTTTCTACACTTTTGCTCTGAATGTTTTCCATATTCGTATAACGACATTAGGCAGACAATGAAGTGTGATGTGTAATGTATCATTATTTATACTCTTTATGTTGTCTGATATTTTGCATCTATTTTAAGTTGATATTGGTCTAATTTTGAGCCCATCCTGCCAAAAGAATCTAATAAGATTGTATAGAAATAAGAATGCAGCATACAAAATGATCTCTGTGTAATATATCTCTGATTTCTTTGATCTTTGTATATGTGATATCTCTTGTCTCATTTAATTTTGGCAACCCGCTATATGAAAAATCGTTGATACTATCAGTGCTATTAATATTTCCCCATATTTAACTTATAAATGTTACTTCTATCAAGTATTTTATTGCTCTCTGTAGTTTTATCTATTAGCAAAACTTTGATGAGAAATTTCTGGCCTAAACTACCATGCATGGATATCCCTTCCTACTTAATGATATTAAAATGATCTTTCTTTACCTTTTGGTAATTAATCTTTATAAAAGGACATGGCTTTTTGATCTACTTTTGAAATGAAAAAAAATACTTGCTTTCATGTTATTCATAGGCTTTTGCACTGACACAATGCAACACTTCATCACATGTACATTATGATAATAATAATGATAATATCAATTTGCAACATTTATATAGCACTTAATACAAATTTTTCCAAGTGCTACAGATTATTACCTGGCTTTAGTACGGCAACCCTGATCAGGCACTTTAGCTTTCAAGGAATTTCTTTTTTTTTATTATGAATCAATTGAAATGAAAATATTCTGAACATTCTGGATGTGCTGAGATGATTACAAAACTATGATAAAGTCTTTAAAGGGGAATCCAGCCTTGGCCATAAAATGTTGCGTTGGGAAGGAGAAAAATAAATTAAACAGAATGGTGAAAGTTTGAAAGAAATCGGACAAACAATAAGAAAGTTATAGCTGCTTTAAAATTGAGATCACTAATAATATGTAGATTTCAAATTGGCAACTGGGTAAGTAAATTATGACAAGGGGCAAGGACAACTTTCCCATAGGCCATGTACTTTATTATCAGGGATTTGTGGTTTTCTCTTAAGTACCCATTCCATTGGGGCAGTAATCTAAATATAACCCAGGTAGTATATTGTTTAATGTCCTCATGAAAGAAAAATATAATTTGAAGTAAAACTTTTGGGAAAAATTACATTTTAGCCATATATGTATTGGAGTACATGGAAGAGTAGTCCTTGCCTTACATCACTATGACATCCCATATGCGGCCAATTTGAAGTCTCCATGGGTTTAGTGATTACCAATATTTGCAACTTTTAAAAATTCATATTTTTCTTGTTGTTTGTCCAATATTGTTCAAACTTTCACCTATCAACTTGTCTGATTTTTCTTTTCCTTATAAAAACAAGTTTTTATTTGGGTTGGATTCCCCTTTAATGCATGTACATGTATAGTGTAACATTGATTGTAAACACACAATGTTTGGATTGCAGATTGATGAAATTTGTCACTCTCACATCATGGAAAAAAAATGAATATCATGTCCACTTTGCTGTGATTTGGTATTAAAAAACAAGACAATTGCCCACATGTAGCATATGCTTTGACCAGTGAATTATCTGTTAGTATCTTTTCCTTTTTATTATCTTTTTATTATTATTTTTTTGTCCTCTTGTTGTTTTGCAAGATTTTACTTTTTTGTAAACTTCAAGGATTCATTTGATCAAAATGTGTGATAATTTAAACAATTTATCATAATTTGATTTGATTACACGATGACAATACATTTAATTTAGTTGCTTGATATAATACATTTTGACATTTATGCATTATGATATTTGATTTGCATTCATTATCCATTTGATCATGTGAGTTGGTCACAGATATAGATGTACTTACTGTTATTTGCATCTTCGCTTCTCATTCTGTGGTTTTTCCCCCCATCTATCGCTTTCCTTCGCTTTCCCTGCTCCTTCCAAAATTTATATTCAACCTTTTCTTTTCCCCAAAATGGAACCCTTTTAATTCTGAACTAATCTTGCATCTGTGTGGCTGTCTATTGATTAAACATATTAAATTTGTTTGATTGTGTGGTCATTTTTTTCTTTTAATCATTTATATACTTTTAAACCATTTATTTGTTGATTAATTTATTCTGTTTAATTCCTGTATCATTTCCACTTCCTATGTGATGTTGTGCTAACATATCATCCTAAATATGTGGTTTACACCCTCCCTCCTAATGCACCCATTCAAACCCCCCTCCGCTCATTAATAACAATTATCATTTGTCATATAACTAATAATAAGCAGCCCTCGGCACCCGCCACCCCTCCCCACCCCAAGCGCACCCCACCCAAGCCCCCTCCAAAGCCCATCCTCCGCCAGAACCGGTTTGCTACCAGTCCCTCCTCGCCCCGCTCCACCCCCGCTTCTCTCCTTGGACCTAGGGGGTATTCCCCTCCAGGCTCCAAAGGGTTTTCCCCTTCCAGTACGTTTAGCTCCAGTGCTACAATCACTCTCTCCCATCACCGACAGGCGTCACTCGAGGAGCGTAGTTCCGATGAACGCGTGGCTAAGATGGTACCGATGAGGTCGACACCACCCATCGGTAGGAGGAAGTCTTCTAATGTGATCCTGCCTCCAACCCTGGAAGAAACCATTGTCTTGAAGAGAACAAACGCAGGTCTAGGTGAGTGTGACACCATTATTATTTGTTTGGCACTTGTGGCCCAATGGAAAAGCCTTTTGACTTTGAAACAGAGGGACGTGGGTTCAAATCCCAGCCATGGCTTAATTTCCTTCAGCAAGAAATTTATCCACATTGTGCTGCACTCGACTCAGTTGAGGTGAATGGGTACCCGGCAGGATTAATTCCTTGAATGCATGAGCGCTGAAAGGCAGCTCGAGCTAAAGCTGGGATAATAATATTAATAACAACGCGCCTCGGAATAGAATATTTCTTGATAGATGGCGCTATATAAATGCCTATTATTATTATTTAGCGTCACCTGTGTCTGTTATGTGAAAGATAACTGAATCTGCGTGACCCACAGGTCTCTCCTTAAAAACTTAGCAATATCTGAATTTAATTAGCTTTTACTTTGATATGAAATTTTTCCATCCAACATCTCTTGAACCTCACATTTTTTGGTGACCCCAGTGAGAAGGAATAATGGAATTATTCAATAGGTACATGGTCTTTCTGTAATTCTTCTATTATTGTCTTCTCTTTCCTGTTCCTGTTCTTTGTCTTTTTATTCTCGTCATTCTTCTCTCATTACTCCTGTTATTGTTTTATTTGAATTGCATTCCTTAGTGTTCGTGTTCTCGTAATCAAAACTTTGAATCCCAATGCTAAGGTTTGACGGTCAGTGCGGACAAGGCCAACGGCGTGGTCATCAAGTCTATAATCCGCGGTGGGTGTGTCCAGCAGGACGGGCGCCTGTCAATGGGTGATTACATCACTGGAGTGAACGGAGAGAGCATGCGTAACCTTAGCAACAACACGGCCAGGGGGGTCCTAAGGCGGAGCTTCATGCAGGGAACAGATATCACGTGAGATTTACACAATACACTTTTTCACAAACCTGGCGGGTGTTTCATAAAGCTGTTCTTAAGTTATGAATGACTTTACGCGTGATGGGCGACCCTCTCTGAAGCTAAATGGCATGTCCTACAATGTACATGTACGTAGTTGACTTAGCAACTAATAACATGTTCCAGTCATGTGTAACTATATGAACAGCTTTACGAATCACCCACCCACTCATTATTTGATACTTATGGGGTGGTATTCTTATAGCAGTAGTTGAATTACCCCCAGGCTTACTGAGTCCAGACTTTTATGGAAGGCTAGTCGCCATCCCATTCACCAAGTATAAACTATTTTGATCTTGTGAACAAAAGTTATCCCCCCAATATTGTATCAGAAAAAATAATGGTTATGAGTATATAATGAATTTTCAATGAATTATGGGATACATTATATTTGTCATGATTAATAAAGAAATAAACTTAACACTAGCATTCCATAGAAGTGTGGAATAAAATTCTTGTTTTTTTCTTATGTTTTTGCCGAAACATCAGGATAACACCGCACATTTAATGTTTCACTTACCCATGATACAGTGGTTATATGTTCAGACGTGCAGACATACATTGATTCTTTATGAAGATTATCGCTCAATGACACTCATACAATTTCTGAATGAAATCTCTTTTACCTCATCAAATCTTTTCCAATATGGAATACAAAGCAAATGATCACCTTTAATAATCAGATGATGAAATGGTCTATGACTTTATCGGCAATATGAATGTGTTTGCTATCTTTCCTCAGGCTTGGTTTGATAATTTCATTCCATCTTCTTGGATCAAGTTGTATAATTTGTCATATCTCCTTCTCCACCATGAAATATTTGATTATATCAATCTTTCAGAGTGACGTACATCCCAGCTACCAAGGCAGCCAGTCTGTTGGAGTCATCTTATGGTTCCCCCATGGGTACCCCGCCCCTGAGAACATCACGGTCATCCAGCGTCGTCAGATCAACAGATAGGTACAAGAAATTAATGATGATAATGATGGTGATAATGATGATGATAATGATAATTTCAATGATGATGGCGATGATGATGATGATGATAATGGTGGTGGTGGTGGTGGTGATAATAATAATGATAATGAGGAGGATGATGATGATGATGATGATATGGATAAGGATAATATTTGATAATGATAATAATAATGATATTGATTATGATAATGATAATGGTATTGATGATTATACTGATAATACTTATAAAGATAATGATAAAGATGAAGATACTCCATAAAGAAAGAGGTCAGTATTTCAGAGTTTTAAGTTAACTTGAAGAAGTATTATAAAGAGAAAAAAGGAAAAGAATGGTACTCATAAGAAGAAATGCTCTAACCTTCGGACTGACAGAATAAAATTTGCATTTATGTATTTTCCCTCTCTTTTTACAAGCAGTAGTCCATCTGTCACTCCAAATTCCAGTATGGACATTACCATGACAACCCCTCCGAGCATGACTCCGCCCACTGAGGCCACACCCTCAGAGGAGAGTGAGTGGGAAGATGTGAAGACGGTCACCGTAACTAAGGAACCAGGGCGGAGTCTCGGTATCAGCATAGTAGGAGGTATGTATCAAGAAGAATTCTTGAAGGGGATTTCCCTTGGCTCTAGCAGGGGATTTCCCTTGGCTATGTTAGGGGATTTCCCTTTGCCCTGGTGTGTGCTTTCAAATGTTTATATTCACTGTGTCTACAAGAAGTTATTCTACTTCTCAGATAATCTAATACCACATAGGCTTAAGAAATGCTGTTTGGTCTACAGTTCACTTGGTCTAATTCTCATTTAGTCTAATCCCCAGTTGGTCTAATTATCTCTTCTTCTACTATTGATTTTACTTCGTCAAATGGAAATAAGACCGCATTAGTGTGTTGATTAAATCAGAAGTAAACTAATGATAGCATTGAATCATTTTTCTTGGTGCTGTGAATGTGAAAAGAGACTGATTTGTTTCAGCACTGACTAATTTAGGGATATACAAATCACAACTAGGAAAATGAAACATCCCCCAGATCAGTAGTTTAAAGAGACACCTTTGATGATCCAATACTTTTGTCTTTATTCTATTCTTGTAGGACGTGCAGGAGGAGATGGACAGGTGGTTCAAGGCATCTTCATCAAACATGTTCTTGAGAACAGCCCAGCATGGAAAACGGGACAACTCAAAACAGGGGACAGGATTTTAGAGGTGAGTGCTGGTCATCATTGGGATGATGATGGTGGTGATGATGATGATGATGATGATGATGATGATAATGAAGAGGATGATGATTATGAGGAGGAGGAGGAGGAAGAATAAAAGCTAGGGGATGATGGTGGTGGTGGTGGTGGTGGTGGTGGTGCTGGTGGTGGTGGTTGTGATGATGATGATAATGATGATGATGATGAAGTTGATGAGGAAGAATAAAAGCAAGGGGATGGTGATGATGATGGTGGCAATTATGGCGATGCTGATGACGATGGTGGTGGTGCTGGCTGATGACGACGATGGTGGTGGTGGTGGTGGTGGTGATGGTGATGAGGAGGAGGATGATGATGATGATGGTGATGATGATATGATGATGATGAAGATGATGATGGTGATGATGATGGTGATGAAAACGGTGGAGGGGGTGTGATTTTTATGATCATACAATACCCTTGATATGTATAGTTGTTCATTTAATAGTGTCATCAAGATTCCTTAATCTCTAATTTCTTGCTATACATGTAGATGAAGGAAATACTCTTCTTTATATATGTACATTCACTTTATTCAACTGTCTCCTTTCTAAAACAAGAAGTTGTAAAACATTTCCATCTCATGGTAATAGTTATTCTAACATGTTTCTCATATCTTTTATACCCCCTGGACCCTTGACCCCCTTCAGGTCAATGGATGTGACCTCCGAGAAGCGACCCATGATCAAGCAGTGGCCGTCATCCGCAACGCCTCGAACCCGATGCATTTCCAAGTCCAGAGTCTTCGAGTAGGCTCGCCAGCAGCAATCGTAAGTCCTACCCCGGCTCCTCTTATCAAGCGTGCCAGCCGGGTCAGTCAGCTCTCTGGCCTCTTTGAATAAAACTCTTCTATTATACCTCCTCTCATGTTTTTCATTAAGTATCTTTCAGTTCTAAATTCCACTTTTCCCCTTTTTCATGTATTCCATTTCCTCACAGTTTTTACTTGATTCATATTCATATTTTCCATTTGAACTTCATATACTTTCCCATAACTGTGCTCTTGATACGTAGAGATTTCATCTGGCTCAGATTTCCAATATTTCCATTGGAAATCAGAGTACAAGTGGTACTCTTTTGTGGCCAACTCTTTCCTGACCAAATGTGATTTCATTCACCACAGAATTATTTTAGCATAATATGTTTTTTTTTTCTCACTTTTTGTCAACATTTAATTATGATTCAGAAGGTATACCGTATCTACCACATATCGCAGAAATATTTTACCTCGGTCGAGTGGATATTAAGTTTATTATTATATGAACTGTGAAGTTTATTATAGAACACTTCTTCCTATGCCTTACATGTATAACCACCAGAATTAATCCTGCATGGTGAATATTCATAATTCGGGGTCACAAGTTTCTTCTTTTTTTTTCTTTTTCATTTGACGAGTAAGAACAGTTTTTATTTTGACCCGAGATGACTAGTAATCCATCATCAACTGTTTAGAATCCATAGAACCACAAGGTCCAGGGTTCAAATCCCACCTAAGCACTAATGTCAATTGGGAAGACATTAATCTACATTTGCCTCTCTCCATCGAGTGTAAATATATGGAAGGAATTATTTTTATGATTTAGGCAGTATACTTGATCACTCAGCTCCATGTTGTCCAGAGCTCATTGCTCAACATATTGGATATGTCTGTTATACATGTATAGATGTCAAATACAAATATTATTATTTACTTTTACTAGCCAGTTTTTTTTATGCTACACAAATTTGTCTTGCCTCTCATCATTTGGTGCTTTGGAACAGTGTGCTTCTTCCTTCTACATGTACATAATGCTTTAGTCATACCACCGAAACCGACTCCAAACCAAACGATGGTCTCTCATCGTTAATAACGTAAGAGCATTTGCCGGTCTGGAGTCAGTTTCTTTGGTGGGACTGTATAAAGAATTATATGATTATATTAAGTTTTATAGATGTTACACAGCATAACTGTATTAATCACAGGTGAGTCTGCCTATTAAAGTCAAATCTCTTTAGACCAGAAAAATATGTTGGACTCAGACGAAATTTGATGCAGGAATAGTAAATAGTACATGTTTTGCACAAATCAAATTTGATAAATTAATTTGAATCTTGCCATTATTCAACTTGTAGAAGGTTAACTTACGCAGACTAACGGTATTATTTTAGTTTAAAAATTTTGGGCTTGGCTTTTAATTGACTCTTAAATTTGCCTTATTATTGCTTTCTGTTCTTCAAAGCTTTTTATTTTACATATCATGCCACCATGGTGTCTTAATATTGACTTCTTGCCATTGTACAATCCACATTAACAAACATACATGTACATGTAATTTAAATTATTTCTTATTCTTAGCATTATCATTATTATTTGTTGTGAAAATGGAAGATAATTCCAAGAATACATAACAATTCAGAGAGCAATGGATTAACAATAAAACATAGAAATTAACCACTGGAATGACAGAGGTGGTAAATGTTAATTTACTGTACATAATAATTGTGACAATAAGACTTGTGCAACATGTCCAGTGGTTATAAATATAGAATGATATATATATATATTTCGATGATAATCGTATAAAATATGCTAGATCGCTGTCATATTATCAGATATTAATTTTAATTATAATTTTTCAGTCGAGCCAACTTTGTTACTGCTCCTGTGGATAAAATTTTTATTCCTTTCAAGTATGAATAAATTAAAAAAACAATACAAAAAGATTCAAAATGCTATTAAAAAAGGTAATCATTTAAGCTTCCTTGACAAACTTTTTCAACCATCTGACAGATATGTTTTCTATTAAAACTTTTATGTACATGTACATTTTTTTAGTTCATTTTTGGTATAAAATTAATTTTCTATTTCATCTCTGTACGGTATTTGCTTTGGATATAGCTTATTAATATTAGGAAAAGAACGATAGTATATACTGGTCCAGTTTACTGGAATTCCTTGGATATGACACTTAAGCAACTACAAAATTATAATATTTTCAAACATCACTTGAAAGCAAAGCTTCTTCTTCGATATAATGAAACAAACTGAAATTGCTATTTATTGGCATGCTCTATTGCATTTTTGTCCATAGAGCTTATTATCCAGAAGTTTCTTAAATTCTGTTGGATGGCAGCTGCTTACTTTATTTTTTATTTTATTTTTTTATTTTTTTCTTCGTTTCTTTCTTTCTTTGTTTTTTGTCACGTTTCTGTGTTGTGTTGTTTTTGTGGGTGTAATTTAATTGATAAAATGTTGTCACGTGTATTATTACTAAGTAGTAATGTCAAATGTAATGTATAAAAAAGGGAACCTTATCTACAAGCATTCTGCTTCTAAGGTTTCCTCCGCTTTTCCGTTTTTTTTTAATGTATTTAAACATGTATTAATATGTAGTGATTAAGAATGCTTGCTATCTATACTTATATAGTCTACGTGTGTAATGGTTGCTCAGCTTAGTTATGTCAGTTAAGTTATCAAAGTTTTGTAACATAACGGATTTGTGGAAATAAAACCTAAATGAAATGAAATGAAATATTATAACTATAATAGTTTTCCAACTCTCAGCCCAGTATTCATAATGATACATTTCTTTGTATCATTGGCGATTACAAAGTGTATTCAATATTTTTGTATATATAGATGGTCATGATGTATAGTAGAATAGATCATCAGTTGAAGATGTAAATATCTGGAAATGTGTATTTCATTCCCCTGGTAGATATTATATTTGGGATATAGACATGTACATAAGGAAACCAAGGTCAACGCGTTTAGTCTGAAAGTTTACCAGTTGTTAGTGAAAGGGGCAGGATAACCTTTTCGAAATCCTCTGCACGTGTTTAACTACAGGTAATTGCTCTGTGTATCTATTTATTGAAACTTTTGTCCCAATATTTGAATTGAATTGAATTGAATGTATTTATTGTCCTTTGTAGGAAATTCCTTTCACATCGGGTTTAAAAAGTTACAAATACATATGCACATATACAGAATGAAATAGACTACAATACCAATGGAATTACATACAAAATGCTGTATATCAAATATGTTATTTCCAATCAAATAAGTACAATTGCGAATATTTAAATTAATTAATTATTAAGTTATTCAAGTATTTGTAAAAAAAAAAATATGTGAGTTATATGTATTAGGTTAGATATTGGATATAGGGATTACCGGTAGGTTTGTTTTTTTTAAATATATTTTTTGGCAGGTATTGGGGTATGATGTAAAGAAATGTGGAATCATTATCAAAATAATGTATCCTGGGTAAAGATCCAGGAACAATGTTGCATCCTGGGTAAAGATCCAGGAACTATTTGAGTAGTTTGTGGTCCTTGGGCTGGTGCTGTTCAAATCTGGTGTGGCTCATTGGCATTAAAAACAACTTTATGGAGCGGCCACCTGGAATTTTGATCAACCCAGCTAGAAAGCTCATCAAAAACATTTGAAAATAGGCAATTTTGTGTGTTAGTGCAATGCTAATTTTTTTTAGATGTAAATTGATAATTAGAAGATTTATTATTATTAATATTATTATTATTATTACTGTTATTATTTTTGTTATCGTTATTATCATTGGTATTATTATAATTATATTGTTGTTGTAGAATTTCTGTGCATTTATAGGTGCTAAATGATAACCACCAACGTTTGATTTTTGTATTTATTTATATTTATGTGTTTATACATCTCATTTAAATCTTCCCATTCTAGCTGCCTAATAAACATGCTACTAGAAATTTAAACTGAACTTAGCATCGCAGTCAGCTCTTTGTGAAAATGAAAAACAAAATTTTTTGCTTGGCAAAAGATTTTACTAAATCATGAATTGAATTCTAAATTTGGTTATAAAGTAAAATGCTGTCTTTGAAAGTATTAAGTCATCTAGTACTTTCATCACCTATCATTTCATATCTTCATACCAGGGAGTTGTTATAAGGGGTCAATCTGCTTTCCTCATGCCCTGCTTGACACTGCCAATAACTTAGTTATGTGCTAACGTTTGGTTGTTAACCAGCTGGTTAGATAATAGATATATATTATAAATATTAAGTGTTTGAAGCTTGCGCATCAGAACATCATATTTTGGCAACTGTTCGCTCTCCCATTTGATGATTTTTTTTTCAGTGGTCAAATGTGTAACGTGTTTCATGAGCGGACGCAAACTCCTGTAATTTGATACTATTTTCAACAGATTGTACATCAAATTTTCCTTTGATCGAATCTAGTACACAAATCACGATATAGGCATAGTACCTAATTAGAGAAACTTGTTAGGTGTCCTATTTCTAACACAAACCATTCATGAGCTTTATAATTCATATTGCAATTTAACCATTATTTCAACCAATATAAATTCAAAACTGGAGATAGGCTTTTGAAAATCACCTCACAAGAAGAAAGATGTGGAAAGTTCAAAGCCAAGTGGAATGTTGAGAATCCCATTGTTATACTTTAGAACCCATTAGTAGGATTTGCATAAATTACAGTTACAGTTACAGCTCCTTCCTAACAACTCCCTGTTCATACACTAGATGGAAATATGAAGCCTAGTAGGTATAGTCCAGGATAGGTCCCATAGAAAATTGACCAAACCTTGTTTTTTTATATACAATATTTTTTGATGGTTTCTTGTCAATTCGAGGGTGCTGATTACGAATCTGGATGATGCCACTCGTGTAACCTTGAGCATTTTCCGCAAATTGGCAAAATCCAATATGGCCGCCAAAATATGCAAATTACCCATGAAAATCATAAAATTGTCCGCACATTGGCTATGAAATGCATGAAATTGTGTGGCAGGAGTGAAATACAATCTTAAAAAATAATTTTCGACAAAATATTTATTTTCCTGATATTCAAAATGGCCGCCATATGCCATTGTATACACTATTATGTACAATATGAATAGGGAAAACTAATTTTCATAAAAATGAGCACTAAACTGCAAAAAATCGCGATGTATGAACGAAGTAATATATGCAAATCATCATTAGTAACAAGATATATCATTTATTATGTCATATATGGGAACATTGCTGTATTTTGTGTCTAAAATAGCCGCCACTGGCCCATTAGAGTATTATGTACAATGGCAATGGCCGGGGCCAGAAAAATGACAAGAATGAGCACTAAAATGCATATTATTAAGATAAACAAGTGGAATACTGACTAAAAACATAATTGTTAATATGCAATTTATGTGATAAATGCTGTATTTTGAAATTCAAAATGGCCACCATAGTCCCTATATCTATTATGTACAATGCGAATGGAGAAACTAATTTTCACACGAGTAAGAAACATAAAATGCATGTAATTGTGATCTACGAGTAAAATATTGTCTGACAACATGTTTTATAGCAAGACATATCATTTCTTCTGTCATGCATGAGATAAATGCTGTATTATGAAATTCAAAATGGCCCCTATAGGCCCTAACAGTATTATCTACAATGTGAATGGAGACATATAATTTTGTAAGAATTTGGATTTGCTTAACTATGACATCCATATAATCCTGTTGTATGAGTAAAACGTTATTTGAAAACATTTTTTTATAGCATTTCTTCTGTCATATAGGTGATAAATACTGTATTTTGACATTCAAAATAATCTCTACAAGCCCTAACTAAATTATGTAACATACGAACAGGGAAACTAATTTTCACAAGACTGAGAATCATAAAATGCATATAACTGTGATGTACGAGTAAAAATATTGTCTTAAACATTATTTCTAACTAAATACATCACATATTGGTCGTGGAGGTAATAAATGCTGTACTTTGAAATCCAAAATGGCTGCCATAGGTCCTAAAAGTACTGTGTACATTGTAACATGGGACATATAATTTTGACAGAATTTGGCTTTGTTTGACTCTAAATATTGCATACAATTGTGAATTGTGATGTAAGGGTGAATTATTGTCTAAAACCATGGTTTCTAACGAGATATATCATAATGTTGTGTAATTAAGGTGATAAATGTTGCATTTTTAAATTGAAAATGGCCACCATAGGCACTTATCGTATAATATGCAATTTGAGTGGAGAAAAATAATGTTCACAAAAAGGGCATATGGCAGCCATTTTGGATGTTGAAATACAGTATTTATCACCTAAATTGCATAAGATATGATATATTTTGTTATAAATCATGTTTTCAGACAATATTTCACTCATGCATCACCATTTGGCCAAGCAAAGCCAAATTCTGTTGAAATGATTTGTTCCCATTCACATTGTGCATAATACCGTAAGGGCCTGTAGCGGCCATTTTGACTTTAACATAACAGTATTTATCACCTAACTGGCAGAATAAATGATATATCTTAATAGAAATTATGCTTTCAGACAATATTTTACTCATAGATCACTATTACGTGTATTTATGGTGCTCACTCCTGTGAATATTGGTTTCCCACTTTGCATTGTACATAATACAGTTAATGTCTATGGCGGCCATTTTGAAAGTCAAAGTACAGTATTTAACACAAAAACTTGAAACCTAAATGATATATTTCGTTAGAAATTACGTTTTTAGACAGTATCCAATTAATTTATCACATACAGTATATGCATTTTAGTGCTCACTCTTGTGATTTCTTTTCTCTTCTTTCTCATTGTGCATAAAACTTTTAGGGCCCTTGGCAGCCATTTTGAATATAAAAATACAACATTCATTAAATACATGGTATATCAATAATATATTTAGTTAACTATTATGTTTTAGTCAGTATTCCACTCGTTTAATCTTCATAATAAGCATTTTAGTGATCACTCTTGTGAATTTGTTGGCCCCCATTGCCATTGTATGCAATACTGTTTGGGCCAGTGGCGGCTATTTTAGATATCAAAATACAGCAATGTTCCCATAAATGACATAATAAATGATATATCTTGTTACTAATGATGATTTGCATATATTAATTCGTTCATACATCGCTATTTTTGCAGTTTAGTGCTCATTTTTGTGATAATTAGTTTTTCCTATTCATATTGTACATGATACTTGATAGAGTATACAAGGGCCTATGGCGGCCATTTTTAATATCAGGAAAATAAATATTTTGTCAAAAATTATTTTTTCAGATTGTAATTCACTCCTGCCACACAATTTCATGCATTTCATAGCCAATGTGCAGACAATTTTATGATTTTCATGGGTAATTTGCATATTTTGGCGGCCATATTGGATTTTGCCAATTTGCGGAAAATGCTCAAGGTTACACGAGTGGCATCGTTCAGATTCGTAATCAGCACCCTCGAATTGACAAGAAACCATAAAAAAATATTGTCTATATAAAAAAACAAGGTTATGCCTCTTCTATCCTGGACTAGTAGTGCCTTCATGAATGCTGAGTCACTTTGCATCATTCCAACAGCTCAATGTATTCAGTGATTTTTCAGTCATTTATTTATTGGTATTGGTAATTTATGCATTTGAGTATATAATAAAGCCCACTCCTTTAGAGAAATGATGCCATTTAGTGACATTTTGTGAGTGTGTTTCTGTACTGACCGCACAGAAACGTTGTTAGCGCTAACAGTGCACTAACAGAGGCCCTGTTACAACCGGTAATGTGGTGGCGATGCCTAATGTTACAACAATGCATTGCTTAACATTGAAATAAATGTTTTGACTTTAATCCGAAAGATGTGACTGAGCTTACTGTTAGCGCTCTGTTAGGCTAACAACGTTTCTGTGCGGTCGGCACTGGAGAATATCTGGATCTTATTGTGTAAAGAATCACTGTCTGTTCTGTTGTCAGTGATACTCTCACTAGAGTTATGTTTAAAGATGGTTAATGGTGGTCGAGTGACCCTCTTGACCATTTTAGACAGAAAAAAATAATGGCTATTACATTCTCCTAAATTTGTATAGGTTCTTCTACATCTGTACTTTACAGGAGGGCATTTCATCGACTCTTTGTTGTCAGATCTGATAAATTTACTTGATTTTAATTGGTCAAGAAGCATGGGTGTATGATTATTTCTATGGGCACTTTGGATAAAACATTAGACAAATCACCGACTACGGTTGTCCAGAGGGCTGTAACAGAACGAATTGCAGTTGAACGCAATTTTGAAAATGGAGCACAATTCCCAAATGCGTGAGTTTGATTGGCTGAAAATCAGATTGTGTATAAATTTTGTTTAGATGCATTTGATTGCAAATCTTTCTGCAAATGGCCCCCAGGAGAGTCAAGACAGTCACTCAGCTTTCATCGACCTACTTGTACCCTTGACCAATATTGTGGTCTGAGAGCAGATCAACAATAAGGTGTCCATGGAAGTTATCATTGATATACAGTTTTGTGCAATGGGGGCCACTTTAAGAATGAAAATATGATCACTCTATTTTGACAGTGCATGAAATGCCCCTCATATGTGTGCCTAATTAATTTTCAAAAAAAATCATGAAAACTTACCTTAAACTGAGCTTTGCTATTTGCTCCCTTGTGAAATGGTATTCATGTACGCTTGTATAAAACTTGATACTGGTCGATTTATTTTCTATTTGAAAAATTCTCTGTATTCTGCTCCCTCGCTCAATAGTGAAAAGAAATAGTTCAGTACTCGCTCATAGTAGAATAATGCAACAAAAATGAAGTTTTGATGGTGAAAATCAGTGGTGAATCTAGCCGGATTCAATACAATACCATTTTACTGGACTGTCGTTTGCCTGTCTTTCCGCCCTTTCACATGGTAAAAAAATTGTAATTTGAATGATGATTCCAGTGAAAAATCAGGCTAATGACGATATTTAGCACGTGTGAAACCAAACTAGAACATGATTAGAATCACGAATGCTAATCACAAATTCAAATTCTACTCCGGAGGTGAATTCCAATTAAGTTTCACTCAAATTACGGTACAAATTTTCCGTGTGAAAGGCTTTACCTCCAAAACATCTTGAGGGGCGGAGCTTACGTGACCTTTCAAGCACTTCCGTAGATAATAATAATACAATTGTCATGCACTCATCGTAGTTTGTATTTGCGATGCAGTGCTTTGATTGACAAGTCACCAAGGACACATATCGCCTTCGCTCGGGAATTCGAATTCAAATCAGTTTTCGAGTGAAAGGTCCGATGATTCTAAAGACGAATAGCAATCATTATTACAATGATGATTCAAGATTCATGTGTGAAAAGGCCCAAAGTTATTGTCTCTAATCTGGCTAGTTCCACTACTGGTGGTGAGCCCAATAGACCAGTTCGTAGTTACTCATGGACAATTTTCGGTCAAATGACCTTTCATTTCTTTCATTATGATAGGCAGATTTCAAAGCAAAATATTACGTAAGCTTGCCTAACATAGCAGGATGAAGAAATTGAATAGACCAGGTGACTAGAATAGCACACCAATGAATACTTTATGAAGGTATTTGTTGCATTCCTACTTTGAATGCATATCATAGCATGTTGCACAATGTACTTGGCAAACTGTGAAAACCATTCGTTCGTGGACGCGTTGTTTTTTGTGGATGTAAATGAAAACCACAATTCAAAAGAATATATGAATAATCAAGACATCAAAGTTGGTGCTTATCTCATTAGATTTTAAACCACAGTGTCAGTTTAGTACAAATGACCTTCCTCTGATCATGCGTAGAATCTTTTGATCATGCGCAGAAAGGAACTACGAACTGGCTTATTGGAAGAGTTCTGTGAATATTTTTGTTCATTCTGTTTGTCACCGATGCTTTGTACTTCACACATATTACACATACCTTACTTTCATGTGTCAACCATGTGAAAAATATCCAAAAGTATGGCCAGTGCTGAAGCTAAAATTATGCATGAAATATTTGATTGTAATGAAATTCATATTCAATTGTTCTGTACAGCTATAGGAACAAAATTATGAAAATATCTATATTGGAATATTAACCATTCAAATTTCATGTTTTTTTTTTAAATCATCCAAATTCAAAATATAAGCCCCCAAACAAAGCCTTGGGTTTTTTTCTTGTTGCTTAAGATAATAATACGATGCTCAAATTTCATTCTGCTTAGAAATTCCTAGTTATATTTGACTGCACAGGCCTGTTTATCCCAGTAGTTGCGACTTTGGACTTGAAGCACTATTGGATTTTCAACCAATTACAAGCTTGTATTCATAACCTGCGATTGATTTTTTAGTGGTGAAAACGAAAATCGTTGTTCAATTCCACCCCCCCTGCCTGTCTCTTTATATATACCTTTATTTTATGTTCACATAATTCAATAATTACCATTGGCAGTTCATGTCTCATTTTTTTAACACCCTGAACTACATTTGCCTTTTTTTCTTTAATTTATTCTTCTTCATCTTTAACTTTAATATCTGTTCCTTTAATTTCTACATGTTTGTTGCTAAAGAAAAAAAACATCTTTAGATCAGTTCCTCAAACAAATAAATGTTGAACAATTTGCATCCCTTACACACTCTCACACTCGCATACAAACCCTCCCACATCACGATTGATTTCACTTGCACAAAGAGGTAGTTCAGATATCGATTAATTCCAGTGAAAGTTTGCTGCCCTCGCTCTGGAGTTCATGGAGAGAGGAAAGGCTTCGTTTCCACTTACATTAATTTACCGTTTCTCGTGATCACTCAATGTAAGTTGGATGGCATGCGTTGTGTTTAACTGTAACAATTATCATTAATACGTATCTGCTAGTAAATTAGACATTTTAATCCGGTATTCATTCATATGATTATTTCACAAGAATGTTTGATAAGTATTGGAAGAAATTATGCAGTAGTGCAGCTAATTAATACAAATTAAGTAATATGTTCGATTAGTACCATTGTGATCAAACAGGGCAACTAATATTTTGCTGAGCTGGAGCATTTCTTCTAATTTTTCTCTTAAGGTTCCACCTTTAAAAGAGCTGTTATAAATTCAGCTATTTTCATTTTGAAATTGTATCCATGCATTGGAAAATGGAAATACATCAATATAGATTTGAACATTCATTTTTTTGCAGAGGTGCCCAAATGAATAGTTTGAAATGAGCAAGAAGTTTGAGGTATTTAGACATAGCATTTCTCAACAGTACTATGATAATGTAATAGAGCAGACTTCAACCATATATGTATACATCCTTAGAAGATCTAGCCTGTGATTAGATTTGGTTATTTTTTGCTTTTTTACTTGAAAATACAAGCCTATTCAAAGTTTATTATAACTTCAAAGCTGTCATTATTGTTCATCTTTCCCCCACCCATAACTTATTTGGAGTGTAACCGCTCAACGTAAAGATATTCAAACCTCTCAAAAAGTAAGTCTCCTTTGATGCTATTTTGCATGTGTTTGATTTCCCCGTTTATTGCAGATTTTAGCGAATCCATTTGCTGCCTTGTTTTAATCTTATGTTTGTGCATATTGATTATTTTATGATAGAAATTCTAACCCCAAACCTTCCTGCTACCATTTTGTGTTGCATATGAACTAATCCTCCATTTTAAAACCATGCATGGTTTGATGGTATTACATATTTTTGTATCTTATTTTATAATGATATTGTACGTGTAGCATGAATTTACAGAGCAAAGTCATCATTTCATTGGATATTTTATGACACTACTTCATCTTGACAACAAATTCTTATAATTTTGATAAGATCACATTCCTGAGCAATAGTCAGCATGACATCTTTGAGGGGTATTGTTTAGTCTCTTTTTAAAAGCTTTCACACAAAAACACAAGAACATGATATTGTTGGATTTTTTTTTAGTTAGTGAGTTTTAAAGTCATGCAGGCGGTCATTTCATAAGACTTTATGGATGATTGGTGACTCTTTTGTGTGATAGATGGATATCCCATTTTTCTGTTCGAACATATTGTGAGTGAGCTTTCTATGATCCTAATCAATTTGACAAAATTGGCATTCATGTGCTTGTTTACAATGAGAATTATGTTCCAAAATGATTGCATTTCAATTTTAGCATAATGTATGGAAATACAAATGACAGATAATCTGTTTTAGGGCAAGAAAAGATGACGATGACCACTCATGTGTAAAGTTGTTCATTCCTTATAATGGACAGCTTTATAAAACTCTACCCAGATATCAACTTCAATCATTCTCACTTTGCACTTGCACTTTTCACCTCACAAATCTGCGGATCAGTTTTCTTTGATAACAAAAGCCTCTCAAAATATGCATGTAGATACAATCAGATTCATCAGATAAAATATTCTTTCAATGTTATATTTCTGAATTTGGAGAGTGGGTTAAATTACATTACAAACACTTTTGCTTTCTAGACAGAACTGACTACTTTTAATTTCTATTTTTTCATTTCATGAATACACCATCATTGCTTGATTTGCAAGCCTATTGGTCATTATAAAGAGATTTTGGGTTCTAGCCCCCCCCCCCCCCTTTACCGGCAAGCCACAAAGGGGAGGGAAGGTTTTAGTTCTCAATCTGAGTAAGATGAAACTAAGGTTTTGCCCATGCCTCCACCCATTATTAAAAAGAATATGCATCAGTCATATTTATCTCTGTGCAATATTGACTCTTTGTTTATCTGCTGCTGTACTTTTTCATTTTATATTCTTTGTGTTCCAGATTTAGTGAATGGATAGTTCTTTGTTTTTTTCTCTCTGTGTTCTGATTTTTAGACTGGTAGAATTATTTTGTTACAGCATCATCCATTCATTTATATTTATTCCAGGGAGGGTGGGGGGAGAGGGGGTCATAAGGTTGTTTGTAGATGATGCATTATTTTATGCATGATTGGATTATATTGCTAGACGTGGTATCTATCTGATCATCCATCTTCAGTCATTCATTTAAACTAGGGAATGTTAAAATCTTAGATTTCCATGATTTCTGAGTTCTACAAGATCATTGATTTCTGATTTGTTGTGAATGGTTTTCCAAAAGCATGTTGGCTCCATTTTCAGCAATCTATTCATGCGTGCACATAGTTCTTAAAATCAGTTAGATTTGAGCGATTTCATATTTTTACGAATGTCTTTAGCTTTCAGCACAGTTCAATGCTTTTTTTTTTCTTTTATCTTGTAATTTTCGCTCATCTATCATAGAAATTGCATTTATTGATATTTTTTTCATTTTGATTGAATTTGGATTGGTTTTACTTAGTCATATGTGAAGTCTGCAGAATAATCTGTAGCAAAGCGTACATCAGGGGCCCGTCTTACAAAGAGTTGCGATTGATCCGATCAATCGTAACTATGGAAAGCCAGCAAAGTCAACATATACAATGCATGTTTGCTCAAAAAAAATTTCTAGATGTGAATTTATATCCATAAGTTCATTGATTTCTTGACAGTTTAGTGTGTTCTCCTTTGTTTACAAAGGACATTTTGCACATTTCCTGTAGAAAAAATTATGACACTGATGGATTTCCATAGAGTTACGATTGATTGGATCAATCGTAACTCTTTGTAAGACAGTGATATGCACAAGGGGGCCGTTTCATAAAGCTGTTCGTAAGTTAAGAGCGACTTTAAGAACGACTGGTGAACCTTTCTTACGCGCTTAACCATCGCCAATGAATATACCATTTACCAAAACAAAGGTTCACCAGTCGTTCTTAAAGTTGCTCTTAACTTACCAACAGCTTTATGAAACACCCACCTGGAGTGTCATATAGTAAAGTAGAATGCATACCTTAAGTCAAAATAATGATAAAGTCCCATCTTCATATCTATACCTTTGATGTGAAGAGATTAAAATCAGATGATTACGTATTTGGGTCATTCCACAAAGTTGGGGTACAAATTTTGCCATTTCAGCATAAATCAATACTAATTGTAATATACATTTATTGTTTGTAAGCTTTGCATTTGTTTTAAGACCATACATTTTTCTGGCAATTTGGGGCCATTTAGACTCGTTTATGAAGTTATTGAGCAAAATGGTGTATAATGCTGTTACACGGACACAGTGTCCATGTACAGAGACACTGTCCATGTACATAGCATCGGGATATTTCATTTGGTCTCAAAAGTCAAATTATGGAAATTACGTTGACCAAAACTTGATACAACATGCACATGTACTTGTGAAGTCAGGTAGCTACATACCTATGATTTCCTATGCATAGTTCTATTTTTAAAGAAATTTAGAAAGTTGTCACTAAGCTACTCGGTGTGAACCAGATGTGAAATTTTCCCAATGTTTCATGGACATCCTGGCAATTTTTTTATTTTCTCTGTGCACTTTTATTGTACTTATTGGCCCGTATTCTGAATTCAGGTTTAACTTAGACCATGGTCTAACTCTGTGCTAAAATTATGGAAAGCCAAAAGTGTCAAAATTTTTATTAAGTTGTATGTTTCTTATGTTTACTGTGCTCTTTCCTGATTCATCGATGGTGAAGACAATTATCTACTTATACTTCCTAGGCAATTATGACTGATTTGAGAGCCAAATGAGCTGAAATATCATATCCCTACTGTTAGTGATTTATGTAACAATTGGCTGTCCATACTTAAACCACAACTTTAAACCTAAGTTTAAGTTAAACCCGACTTCAGAATACGGGCCATTGAGTACTTATTTATAAAATCCTTCAGACAGCCTGCCAAAATCTGCTTAGCAGTTCTTCTTCTTAATTCTCCTGCAACCTAGGGCCCGTTACACAAAGCTTAGCAATGATCGTAGCACATATCTTAACGATTGATTGCATTGACTAGAATGTACATGTACAATCGGTCGTGAAAATCAAGAGTATGGTTAATTGCTAACTTTTGTGTTATGGGACAATAGAATATCAAACAGCCATTCGGCACAAACTTTGACAGTGTCAGCAGTGCTGGTCTTTGATGATCTCCCTATCTTAGCGGAGGAAGGATGTAAGAGAGAGATGTTAATTAATACCTACTGTTCAAACCAAGACACATGATCATCGTGTACTGTGTTTGCATCTGTCAGAATTTCTATGACATCCTTGTCATAGACCAACATTTTTTTTTTCTTTGTGGATTGGTTTTTCCCAAGTTTTCTCATGAATTTTTTTATCATGCTTAGCATGATCTTTCCTCATTAATTGCAAGGTAAAATTGTTTGTGTGTTGATATATATTTGACATTGTCATGACCTTGTTGCATTTGTTGCTCAATACAGTATTATAATGTTTATCATTGTTTGGTATATGCTATGCCTCTTGATAATGATGATTAATTGTTATTTGACTTTTTCTATGTTATTTGACCCTTTTTTATAAACACAAACTGATTGTGAAGTTTGTTTAGTCATTTTGTAAATGGTTAAAAAAAATTATGTGAATCAAGATCTTGTTTTTTTAATTGGAATTAAGTTAATTTCTTTATTCTCTTATTATATTCATAGATACTTTCTGAAATTTGGTGTGTATTACATATCGCCACATTAATAGACCACGCTTTAGAGACACACACTCTTGCCTAGTGTAGCAATGAGATATATGTCAAATGATGAAAACACATTTTTTTAAAGTCCATATTTTATTATTCAAAATGAAATCGGAAATAGGAATATTCCGAGAAAAAAAATTTCCCAATTGATCGTTGGCCTGGCAGCCATTCTGCAGCACGCCAGTTCCATGTAGCTCTATCCCTTGAATCATTAAATGCCAGACAGGGTAGCAGCAAGTCCCATCTTTTGATCTGACACGGTTGGGACTTGAACTCCCGACCTCCCGGTTGTGAGACGGACTCTACCAGCTGAGCCAACACACCGTCGCATTGCCATGTATTCAAAGCAAACTTCCTTCTTTGAGAAACTTGTGAATCTATTTCAGCTAATGAGTGCTTCTTGGTTCTTAAATCAGTTTTTAACATAATTTGGACATTACGAGGAAGTTAGTTTTTTTGCGTGAAATGTTCTCCAAATTCATCTCATTCACTGCAAATTTTTATCTTTTTGTTTTTGTTTTCAGATGGAGGATGATGTCCCAGACAGTGGGAGCATTGTTGCCATGGCGACTGTTGTACAAGCAGGAGCAGAATCCGATGATAATTTGGTACGTAATGCAATCATTGTCGTATTATGTCAAATTTCTTCATTCAAATGGCTCCACCAATTTGTGCTTTTCTTAATGCTTGCACCACTAATGTTCATCATCATGAGTAGCATTGCGGATCAACTAGTTTCTTCTCCCTATAGGCCTCAAGCATGCACTGTGTTGTCAGAGTTGAAACAGCAAATTTAGAAATATTGAACTGAATAATGAATCCAAAGCAGATAGAAGAATAAGGATTAATCATAATAATAGATAGGATTTATAGTGCGCCAATTCCACCCTGCAGAGTGCCCAAGGTGCAATAAAAGAAAGATATGGGAGAGAGAGAAAAGGAAGTATACATAAATTATGCAATAATAAACTAAAGAACTTGAGGAGTAAATGACTATTAAAGAGTAGGAAGCATTGAATCTGTCAGGATTAATCGGAAAACTGGATTGTTTAAGAATAAGGTTCATAATCAGACATTGTGGAAGCGCCGTGGTGTAGCGATTCTGACTCTCGCCTTGTATTCAGAGGGTCGTGTGTTCGAATCCCACCATGGCCTAGCGTCCTTTGGCAAGGCGTTAATCCACACTTTGCCACTCTCACCCAGGTGCTAATTGGGTACCGGTAGGAAACAACCGTCATTGTGGTTGGTTTAGCAAGTGCGCGCCTAACAGGCTGCTTGAAATGCTATGAATCCAGTGACCGGGTAATAATAATTGTGAAGCGCTTTGAGCAGTCGTAGATTGATAAAGCGCTATGTAAATGCCAATTATTGTAATCACTTTGAAAAATAAATATTGTGATTAATGCATGGTGATGGATACACTGTGGTTGACCACTCTCTCAGGATAAATGCAGATAAGTGACGCCACAATAAGGGCGCAACTTGTTCGCATGTAGTATACAAATCTCTTAAAAGTCCAATGAATCAAATACAAATTGTGTCACATCCTTTTTACAAAGCATAATAGCATAATATTGCATCTGTTATTTTTGTAGGATGCACCAGACGAGAGAAGAGAAGTCGATGGAGAGAGCGACAGTGAATCCGAAGATGAGTTTGGATATACCTGGAGTAAGTATCATTGAATATATATTTTTAACATAATTGAATGTATAAAAATAGAAAATTAAAAATAGAAAATTAAAACTAAAGACAGTCCCTACATGGGATAATGAATGATAAATTACAATGACCATAGGGAATTTGTTAATATCTTATGGGAAATACATGGAAAATTATATTTCAAGTATAATCTATATTTTGGGGGTCCACAAAATTCTGACTTTGGCCAGCCCTTCCATGTTAGGATTCAGATGAGTCACAGAAATGAATGGGGGGTTTTCGGTGGAAAGAAGGAGAATTTTGCAAATATGAAAATTTACAAATCCTGAAAATAATCTGTTACAATTATACAATTTTGCAAAAACTTCAATGTATGATGTAATAATAATTCAATTTAAATTCCTTACTCTTGTTTTGAAGAAAATATGAAAGTCCCATTCCAATAGTATCTGAAATACTAATAACATTGATGGATTTAACTGCCATAGATTAGAATTTATGTTCAATTATTTTTTTTTTCTAAGAAAGTTTTATTCAATATTTCTCCGTAGATCATATCATGGAAAATGCAAGTAATATATTACATAAAATATACATGTATAGAAAACAAAATTTGAATAAGCTGGATGTGCCTCGATCCATCAAGATTTATTAATGATTTTTTACGACACATTTTTGTCTCCACCAGAGAAACTTAGCCAGCGATATAATGATTTAGACGGAGAATTGCATGTGATTGAACTGAACAAAGGAGATCGAGGATTGGGCCTTAGGTAAAGTACATGAATTCCTTTAATGGTTTAGAGTAGTAATTTGATTGTGTAGAGTGAGCATTAATGGTATTAATTATAAATGTATATTTCTTTTGTTGTTGAATGTAATTTTATATTTGTATTTGATTCTCATAAATATGTGCTGAAGTATATATTGCATGATCATTTCTTCATATTGTTGTTGTTTTGTTTTAAAACCTTATAGCAGAAAGCCAAGGAACTTTCATTTAAAAGAAAGAAGTGAACTTTCAGGTGATTTACGATGATTCATCACAAAAATATTTGTATGATTTATTATGTATAGATCATGCTTATGTCATTGAAGTGCTAGTCAACGAGTTGATTTATTTTCTTCTACATGTATATTGTGTTGTAGTCTTGCTGGGAATAAGGACAGGAGTAAGACAAGCGTGTTTGTCGTTGGTGTTAACCCTTCAGGCGCCGCTGGGAAAGATGGAAGGATTCTTATTGGAGATGAGGTCTTAGAGGTAAGAGTGTAGAGGTGGAAGTGGTGGTGGTGGTGGTAGTTGTGGTGGTGATGGTAGTATTGGTGATGAAGATAATTGTAGTTGTGATGGTTGATAAAGTGATGATGTGATGATGATGATGATGATGATGATGATGATGATGATGGTGGTCATGATGATGATGATGATGGTGATGATGATGATGATGATGGTCATGATGATGATGATGATGGTCATGATGGTGATGATGAAGATGATGATGAAGATCATTATCATAATGATGATTTGATTGATGATAATATGATGATGATGATGATGATCAGGATGACGATGATGACAATGATGATAATCACGATGATCATGATCATAATGATGATTTGATTTATGATAATATGGTGATGATGAGGAGGATGATGATGATGATGATAGTAACAATTGATGATTAATTATGATAGAGTGTAACCTCTCTCCTTATGTTCATCTTAGATCAACGGCATCAAGGTATATGGTCACTCCCATCAGAATGCATCTAGTATCATCGGTGGTCTTGCTCCTGGTACGGTCAAGGTGGTCCTCGTCAGGAATTCAGAGTCTCTGAATCAGCTCGCTGTACCACCGGTCATCTACCCCAATCAGGTAATATTCCTTTGATACCATGTCTGCTGCGAAAATTACTTGATTCCTTTAACTATTCCTTCATTCCAAGTAATTCCTATTAAAGTAGTTAAAGCAATTTACCTACTATTAAACATTTGGAGAGACTTGCTCTGCCTATTCTCTTAAGCATCCAGGGGCCCGTTGCAGAAAGAGTTGCAATCGATTGCAACTCTAAAAATCATGCGCAACTTGATTTTCAACCAATCAACAGCGCGCATTTGGGACTTGCGATTGATTTTTTGACTTGCGTTTAAACGCAACTCTTTCTGCAACGGACCCCTGTTCAGTTATTTGAGGGTTTGTAAAATATTTTTCTCAAACATATTCACAAATTGGTGGTATGGATGTATGCAATATTAGTTTTATTCCTCTACCGACCGGTTGTTGGAGGGCTCCATGATATTTGCTCTGGCGACAATTGCTCCGCTCTACATGTAAATTCCACATACTAATCGAATGGCCAACTTCAACCCTGGGTTTAAAACTTTACCCCACCCTAACCTAATACTAAACCTATCATAAAACCCTATTGCACATAACCCTATATCTTAGACGAAATTAACCCCGGAGCAATTGTCTCAGGATCAAATGTCGTGTCACCTGTTGGAGACATCGGGTTACAGGTTTATCCATCCATTTTTTGATAACGTGAGAGCATTCAACGGATCAACTTCAAACTTTGCTCATGTAGGGCACATAAAAATGGCGGTCTGGGCCCCGTTGTACAAAGAGTTACGATTGATCCGATCAATCGTAACTCTATGGAAATCCATCAGTGTCATAATTTTTTCTACAGGAAATTTGCAAAATGTCCTTTGTAATTAAAGGAGAACACCCCAAATTGTCAAGAAATCAATGAATCTTTGGATATGCATTCATATCTAGAATTTTTTTTTGAACAAACATGCATTTCATATGTTGACTTTGCTGGCTTGCCATAGTTATGATTGATCGGATCAATCGTAACTCTTTGTACAATGGGGCCCTGACCCGTGTAACATAAAGGTTAGCAATGCATTGCACATATGAAAGAACCACTCTGATTGGTCCCTGGTCGGTTGTTTGAACAAAGTGTGTACGCAACAATGATCTTGATTGGTCTTTGGCATTTTGCGATTGATAACAAACCTTTATGTGCTCTCATTACTAGAGTCGTGGTGTAGTGGTTCTGACTCCCACCTTGTAAACAGAGGGTCGTGTGTTCCAATCCCACCGCAGTCTAGTCTCAATCCAGGTGCTAAATGGGTACCCAATAGGATGTGAAAGTTATTGTATGTTTGAATTTGCCAGCGCCGTTATGAGGCTGCGATGAATGCAAGGAATGCTTCCCAGGGAGTGGAAATTGTGCACTTTTTGTGCGGGATTGAAATGAATCCAATGGCCGGGGTAATAATATGCTGTAATGTGCTTTGAGTCGTTATGGGAAAAGCGTTACAGTAGGAATTTAATTTGCGATCGATTCTACAAATGGAGTTTAACATTGATAATTATATTCTTATTCAACAGACTTCTATGCCAACCATCCTAAAGAAGCATGAGGCTGTCGATGAGGCCGATAGCGGCTCGGCACCCGTCCATTCTGTTCCAGAGCCAGAGCCAGTGAAACCGATCCCTACACCGGAAGATTACCCCAACGTGAAGCACATCACTCTCCAGAAAGGACCCAGAGGTCTGGGCTTTGCTATCTTTGAGAATCAGGATGAGAAGGGGCTCTCCGGTATCTTTGTCAAGGATGTCACCATGGGTGGACCAGCTGCGATGGTGAGTTGATGTTAGGTTTCTATGGTGATTGATGGTATTGAGTGGTTGTTGGGTTTCCATGGTGATTGATGATATTGAGTGGATGTTGGGTTTCCATGGTGATTGATGATGGTGAATCGATGTTAGGTTTCCATGGTGATTGATGATTGATTATGCTTGAATGATTTCCCCCCCCCACACTTTCCCTCCTTACTTGAAGGTTGAATATAACAGCTTTGTGGTCATGATTAAAAGCATGTCTTCCACAGTTTTTGTGGTACTATTGATTAGTGATTGCAACAATAATCAAAATGTATGGTGATAATGGTGAAAAGGATTGATATGGAATGTAGAGTGATGATGACAATTTCACCATCACGAAATACTTATATGTATGACCATGACTTGACCCTGTTACTGAGACCGTTCTATCTTCCACCCAAACAGGAGGGGAATCTGAAGGTGGGCGATCAGATTCTCGCCGTCAACGACAAATCGGTCATCGGCCTCTCCAAGCTTAGCGCCATCAGTGTCCTGAAAGACACCAGGGGATCCGTCGCCCTCACCGTCAGCGCTGCTAAACCCGTTTCGTCCCCGCGGTCCCCTCAGAAGAACCTCTTCCCTACGCTAGACCTGGGTGGTGGGTTCGAAGGGGGCGTGTCCATCTCCGCCACCGGCCAACCAGATGTGTTCGCTGGGGCGCCGATAAGAAGCCAGATCGGACATGCCGGTAAGTCGCAATATATATTTTGCAGCCTTGCATTACTACTAATTTCATTGAAAAACCAATTAATATTAATAATAATTATTGATCTCATTCAAAATTATGGTGCTGGATTATATATACAGTTGAGGCCAAACGTTTACATACATCCATGGAATTCAGTGAAATTTGTTCGCTTGCCAAACATCGTAAAATTTACTATATCTTCAGAAATATAAATACTACCATGACGAATTTGGTATCAAATGAAAGAGCGTATTAAGCTCTTTCGCATGATTGGGTGCCTTTGGGATCAAAGTATGTTTCAGGTGGAATTCTCTTTGAAGAAAAAAAGTAATATTCGTGCCAAATGTAGTCTATTGTTATTATATTTTCAAACATCGTTTCATGGAAATATATAAATGTCAAATCTATGATTTATATTACATTTTCTATCATGATATGTCACTACTGAACAAAAAAGTGTAATCTGAAATGTCTGTGTTGAGAAGTAACTAGCACAAATATGAAATGTTTTTGTCAAGTTTTTATTTTTAATTTATCTAAAATATGAAGATTTCTGGAGAAAAAATAACACCTAAATATTTTTCAGCTCCTGGTGACAAAGCAATGTGATGAAGGGGCATGACATACTCATTTGTTTGATATCAAATTTGTCATGATAGCACAAATATTTTAAAAGTATTCAGTAAATTTTATGATGTTTGGCAAGTGTAAGTTTTTCTTTGAATTTCCTGGGTGTACATGTATGTAAACTTCTGGCCTCAACTGTACATATATATTTTTGTGCATTGCATGGTGCAGAAACCCCCCTCACGTAATGCAAGAATTCATGGAGCTGAGGATGTTCTTATGATGCTACATATTTATTTGTTCAATGGGTATTGATTTTGTATTAACATGATGGTGAATATTAATGACCGTGGGAGATATGTATGGTTTTATTGTATAACTATATTTACAACTTACAAATAACCAAATTTAACTTCAAATAAACAGATTTATATCTACAGCCCTTACCCTAGCATTTTCACTGTGTTTAATGTATTTCTATATTATTCAAAGGGTTTAATCTAATTTTGCATGAATTATAACCTATGGAATTGTGCTTTTGAGTAGGATTTCAAACTTTTCTGTGCCATGGTCATTGTATATTTTATGTATACGTTATTTTCATTGTTATTAATTGATAAGCATCTGCATATAACTTGGATATTGCTGGCTCATTTTTGTCTCGCCCACCAGAGGTGAAGGCGAGACTTAGGGATCCAAATGTCGTCCGTCACAAACCTTATGACACATAACTCCACAACCGTAAGTTCCTTTTCAACCAAACTTGGATGGTAGATAGACTTGGGGGACCTGCATGTTATGCTGCAGGTGGAGGTCACATGGTAAGGTCAAAGGTCATTTTCAGGTCAACGTTACAGTTTATATGCAAGACTCTTATGACACCTTACGCCGCAACCGTAAGTCACTTTTCAACCAAACTTGGATGGTAGATGTACTTAGGCGACCTGCATGTTATGCTGCAGTCGGAGGTCACACGGTAAGGTCAAAGGTCATTTTCAGGTCAACGTTAAAGTTTACGTGCAAGGCTCTTATGACAAGTGTTATTCCATCCCAGTCATTTCACAATGAAGTTTTGATACAATTCTGTTGCGTGCCCTCGCAAATCACGATATTTCTGGTTATTTTCTTAAGTGGGCAAGACACAAAATCTCTTTTACCTTGTTTATATGGACTGCTTCCAAATAATACATCTTCACCTCCCCCCCACCTTGAAAATGATGTATAGCCAGTTGGTTTCATCTAAGCAAGTGCTATATTCAAGCCCTTGTTATTGAATCTTTCTCGTGATGTACTTGTATTCATCATGTAGCATCAAACATGTCCTATTTTGGAGGAGAAATTGCCAGATTGGGCACTAATGCACTTAGGTATCCAGCCAAAATGTTCCCATTTTAGAAAACCTGTTTCAGCCCATTATACAGTGAATCATACACATGTATCAAATGTAGCACCTGAATTTCAATTTGTCCAAGATCAGGGATGGCTTTTTTTAAGTGAGATATGTTTTATGTCATTGCTTGGACCCTCGGTCCAGATTTCCCTTTGTTGTACTTTTGCATTGAACTGAAGTTACCGTTGAAAATTCATGCGACATTCTGGCGCAAATACACATGTACATGTACATATTTGGAAAGTTTGCATAAAATTTAAGCTTTAAACAGATTGCATTCCTGGCTTTCTAGTTAATTAATCCTTTATTGTAATGTTGCAATAGAATTCCTCATGTGGTCCAAAGGAAAGAAAGATCGTTTTTGCCCAAATTCACTAGGTAGTTCTAGGTTTTAAAGTGCAATAAAAAGCATCTTCTGGAAAAACACAAAATATGTTATGGGAGTAGATTCCGTTTGCTTTCATGCTTTAACAACCAAGCAAACCTCCTTTCAAATTCTATAAACCAATCATGTTTACTACACCAACCCATTCGGTATGCATGTAAAATGATCTTGATAGGGAATTCTTCCCTGGTGGTTGCTTTCTAACAAACCTTGCATGTATTTATCCTCCTCATGAAGACTTCTTTCCAGCTCTTGATAATGATGAAGAGCCCAACTCATTTCATGCCTCTACTAGTATTAACTATCAACATTCTACCAACTCAGACAGTAAGTAGTGGGACCATACAGTATTATTTATATTTCTATCTTAACACTTCATTTTTTTTTTCAAATTTCTTGGAATTTTTTTTTTCATCTGCTGTGATTTTGAAAGTTACATTTTACTAGCTTGCACAGTATCATTAATTCATTAGTTTGTTCATCAAGGTAGCCTGCCTTTACTAACATCGACCACAGTTTATTCTTGTTTTTTTATCTAATAATATCATTTGCAAGTTTGTCTACCTGATATCACGATGTCTATAATATAAAGCACCTATTTAACACGCCACCCAATCCAACAATAAGTCTCCCAAAATGAATCTTGGGAATATTGAGCTTGAAAAGGCACATCCAAAGCTTTAAAATGATAAATAACTTGTCAAAATCGATAAAAAATATCCCTTACAAGTACTTGAACATGGAGTAGTGTGTGCGCAGCGCTTTGTGACCAAAAGGAAAAGGCGCTATATCAAATGACCTTTGGATTGGATTGATCGAGTCAAGAAGATATTCAGCAAGAGCTTCAAAGAAGAAGGAACAAACGATGTTTGAATTTGGGGGTTCACTCAAGCATGAGATGTGAACACTCTGCAATCTTGATGAAAATTCCACTCAGTCCAGAAAAAAAATTGGCGTCAAGAAAACATTGTATCTCATATTTTATCTAACTCAAATTTTTTACAGTATGAAGAGGAAAAATTATTCATTCAGATCAGCCAATTCCATAAATTTCACTTTTTGAAGACCAAATTTCTATCTGGGCTATTTACAGAGAACCTTCCCTGGCGACTTATTGTTGGTTATGCGATGGTAGGTCACATATGAATGGGTTTCCTCGTATATCAACTAATATCCAATGCATGTTTCTTTTAACATGAAGCATTCTTCCCTCCCTTGGATGACCTAGAGGTGACAGAGTTTTCATCTTCTAATTCAAGCTTTGATTCTACTAACAATCTTAACAGTAAGTTTGTAGAAATAGATCTGCATTCTAACAATACTAATAACGGATGTTACATGTGTTATCAGCATTTTTCTGTACCGAGTGTACCAGAAAAAGGGGAAGAGTGGACTTTGTGTACTTTGACCTCAAAATGTGTTGTTTCAAAATTTGACTGATACGCATCATCGTATGAAGAGAATGGATGGTATCAAGATCATTGAATTAGGTTAAGTCATTTTTAGTTTATGTCCATTTTTTTTTTATTCTGTTATTTTCAATTATTTTCAATTTTCTCTTTCTGTATTGATCCATGTCAACATGAAACAGTGCACATTGTTAAATAGCGGAAGCTGTGACATACATGTATATGCTTTTTATCAATGTTCACTGTTTCATGTATGTCACAGCTTTCCCCAAACATCATACAGGTCATGAAAAACGAGTTTGGCAGAAATTCTGTCCAAAAAACAGATGAAATATAAAAGCAGCAAAATCATTTAAAATTCACCAAATTCAGTGATCGTGGTATCATTCTTTTCGGCATAAGATGCTGAACAGATATTTTTTATAAAATGAAAAAAAAACAAGGGCAAGGTACTCAATTCCACTGGTCTTCCTTTTCTAGGACAGCCAATATAAAGAGCTAATCTAGTCTAGACCATGGAGGTATGTATGGCTCTGTGGTCTCAGTATAGAAGGTCTGAAATATGAGACTAACTAGTGATCATATCTTAGGGGACATTGCAAGAAACTTACAATTAATTGCAATTTCAAGTTAAGAACTAAAACCATTCATAAATCTTGTAATCAATTTCACTTTCACACGTAGTGCCAGTCTAATTGTTGCAATTTAGAAAATTAAAGTTCATTTGATTGAGTGGAACTTTACCTATCGTTTGCAAATTTGGAATCGATCGTAAAGTTTCCTGCAACATCCCAGTAGACCGCTCTATTGGAGCATTGCAAGAAACTTATATTCTATTTGAAATCATGAGTACGTCCGAAAACCAAGTACACCAGGGGCCGGTTTCATAAAGTTACAACTGTTGTAACTTTGCCATTATTGCAACGACCATGGTAACCTTGAGTTTGATTGGCTGCTGAGCCCTGTTACCATGGTAGTTACCATGATGGCAACGTTACCACAGTTGTAACTCTTTTATGAAACAGGCCCCTGATTTTTTTTTTACTTATTAGGCTGGATTTGCAATGTCTGTGCACACAGATCCATGTTATGTAGGATTGCATACTTTTGATTGGTGTAAATTATTACATACATATTCATTCTTTCCCTTAAATTCTATATCGATATCTCCATATATTTCTTTTGTCTCTTTGTAATCCTTCCAGGTTCCGTCATTGCTGCCAAGCCTTCCGTAGAGCTAAGGTCAGATGTCTCTCCGACCTCTGACCCTTTGACCTGTCCTGTGATCAAAGGTCACAAGACACTGATCGTCGTTGATAGAGGTCACGACAAAGGATTGGGGATCAGTCTCATTGGTGGAGCTGATAAACATCAGGTAAATATGACAAAACATCGTACATGGTGTATCAATAAAAAGGAATCCCTAAATAACCCTTTGACCTGTCCGGTGATCAAAGGTCACAAGACACTGATCGTCGTTGATAGAGGTCACGACAAAGGATTGGGGATCAGTCTTATTGGTGGAGCCGATAAACAACAGGTAAATACATGTATGACAAAACATCGTACATGGTGTATCAATAAGCCTGTTCACGGTTGTAAACTGCGCACGAGCAGAAAAAGGTCATTGGAGACAACCATGAAGGTGGCTTTCAAATTCACTGAAATAGGCATTTGTGATTTGATGATTATTCATGTATTCCTTTCAAAATATTTATCACATCCAAGCTGAAGAGTAATAAATAGAGCCTTCATAATCACTGGTATTTGACAGTAGCATAAACGATAGTCAACTGTGCCAAAGGCAGACAATAAAACAGATTTCCAAACTTTATCCCTGATGTACTATCCTAGTCACCTGGTCTATACAATGCCTTTTGTTCTTAGAATTTGAATACTCTACCGGTAAAGCTTACGCAACATCTACATTTGAAAATGATAGTGCTTATCCTAATGAAAAATCACAAAGGTCATTTGAGAAAAATTGATCATGAGCTAACCGTGAACTGGCTTATAAAAAGGAATCCCTAATTATAACAATTGCTTGTGAGAAAAATATCCAATCGATAATGATGAATTTTATATGAATTGAAATTATGACTAATTAGCATTTCAAAGATGCCTGAATAAGAACTTCACTGAACACCATTGTTTTAAAATAAGTGGTGCTAAATAGCATGTGGGTCACTTCCATTGAACATTGAATAGGTATTAAATTGTGTGTGTGTGCGCCTTTGAGGAATAAGCATTTGCTCTGTCAATATTGCTTGATGGTTTCCTGCATTTCAATTGAATTTACTGAATATGCTTGAAGCAGAATGTTCTTGAAATTAAAAAAAAAGAACAAAAACAGATTGAGACCTGGAGAAGTTAAAAGATTTTCATAGTTCTTATTCCTAAAACCTCTGTCACATTTGCTCTCGAAAACAGCCGTTTTAACATTTTTTGTACCAGCTACATATAGGTGGTTTGAATAAAAATGAATTAAACGGCTGTTTTCGACTCACCCTATGGCTGCTGTAGAGCAAATGTGACTGAGGTATTATCGTTCATACACTGTCTGGAAATCTAAAAGATATTGTGTACAGTCTCAGTTTCATTTTGTTCATTTATTGTGATAATGGCTTGGAAGTGTAATTCTTTTCACTTTGCTGTTTTTATCGCCTCGATTTCATCTTTCATTCAGCACATGAAGTAGTTATTCTGGCTCAGTACAATTTTATTTTTCTTATTCATTTTTCTATTACAGGCCACCATCATGATTCAGAACATCAAACCTGATGGAGCAGTGGCTAAAGATGGCCGCCTTCAACCTGGTGATCATATCCTTGAGGTGAGTTTTCAAAAAAAATCTCAAAATATTTCTGTTCAATTCTTAAAATTTCCTGGGCACTCTGCAGAATGATTTTGGCGTGATAGAAGTCAAATTGATAATTATCGTATCCACTGCCAAGATCAGCTCAAGACCTGGGGAGCGTTTCATCAACATTTTGTCCGACAAGTTGTCAGACCTGACATCTTTCCTTGATTGTGATTGGCTGAGAAGCACTGTTGCTATGGTAACTGATGGATGAAACGTTTAACAAGCCCTTTCATGAAACGCTCCCCCAAACTACTCATAGGGTTCCCGGACCATAGTATGAAGTGATATATACACCTAAATACAATTTAATAATAATTCATAAAATGCAAAGCAGATATATACAATAAAATGTGTATGGGAGTCACAACAAAAGCCTATGGCTTGCTAAACAGTGATCCCCTTTCATACAAAATATACATTATGACATGGTAAATCAAGAACTTAAAAGAACAATCAAATCTACAATAGGTCAATTACAACCAGACTACAAACAACAGACACACACACACACACACACAAAAAAAACATTAAAAAAAAATGTTTGTGTAGGTTTTGTAGAATCAATATGCAGATAAAACAACTTTTCTATATTTAGATTTAAAGGCATATTGTGAATGTATATTTTTTATTTCAGATGTAAGAGCATTCCATAACTTAGTACATTTAAAGATGATGGAGTTATGCTGAGTGAGATTTATACGACAATGTGGCAAGATAGCGTTATTCTTATTACGTGTATTAAATGAGTGCTTGAATTTACTATTAGAAAATAAATCATCTAAAATAGGAGGTAATGAGCCGTTAAAATGAGAAAACATGAAAATAGATCATTTTCCACTTCATTCATATAAAAAAAATTGCTAAGAAACTTATTTAGAGTTTGCTTGTAATCAGCAGAGATGCCGCTTTTCAGACTAATGTCTGAATCCAGGGGGATGTTTCACAAAGATACAAGTATGACTTAGAGTACCACTTAAATACTGACGCATACATAGCCTACCCGGAATCTTATTGATCAATACACAGTAATGCGCGTCCTCATTGCATGATCTGACCAATGCGGTCATGCCTTTTATGCTGCACACAACTAGACATTTAAGTGCGACTCTAAGTCATACTTAAATCTTTGTGAAACACCCCCCAGGTCTGAATTCAGACTTTAAAAACTTATTTTCAGCCATAGTAATCATATTTTTGTGTCTGAAATAGCCCATTCTAGAGTGTTTTCAAACCTTTTCATAGATTTTAAGTGGCATTCTTAAAGCAGTGGTGTACCTGAAAAACCTTGTCAGGAAGGGCAGAAACATTTCTAACAAAAAAGGGTCAAAGGTCACCACAATTTCTTGAACCCCTTTCCCATAAAAAAATGCTGACAACAAACTATCAATTAATAGTTAGGTACAAGTGGTAACTAACGTAATAAATCAATGATTAGTTGGGACATGATTTGAAAGTGGATACCTAACTGGAATCATCAAAACTATCTTTGCAGGTGGATGGTTTAGATTTTAAGAACATCAGCCATGAGGCTGCCCTCAACGTTCTCCGAAATACAACTTCTAAGGTTCGAATGCTGGTGCTTCGGGAAGACTCTGTCGCTGCTGCTCCAAACCAGGGAGACCAAGAACCAGAGGAAGGGGAGGAGATCTTTACAGTGGTCTTACACCAACCTGCAGGGCAAAGTCTTGGTCTTAGCATCGCTGGAAAGTGAGTCATTAATTCTTCAAAGTCAATCTAAGTTTTGGTAAAGGGTCAATGTTAATATAATCAAACTCTGTAAAAGTATAAATTTTCGCGGTGTGGAAATTTTCGCGGAATTCGCGGCAAGATCAGTGAGCGCGAATTTATGAGCATCTACATGTAGTTTAATGCAAGTTTTGAACCGTGGTTCAATTGCATGTATCGCTTTGGCAAAGAGACTGCATAATTTGACTTATAGAGGGCGACATCTAAGCAAGCAAGCTTGAGCTCAAAAATCATATGCATTGCGAGAATTTGTTCCAATGCGATCATTTTTTTTTTAACAGTTGCAGATCGGTATTTAAATTATGATTTTGCTTGAAATATAAGTTGCTTTTGCTGTTTGATTGGTGAGTCTTGAGATGTGTTTAGTTTTTATATGCCCGTCTAGACGGGACGTATTACTTTAGTTTAACTTAACCTCTAGGCTCATATAATTTGGTGTGTATGATACTAGCATAGATCCCAGTAATTCTTTTGATTTTGAGGTCAGAAGGTCAAAGGTGAAGTCGCCACCTTCCACTTTTCTTGCTTGACCAATAACTCCATTTTCCGCGTTACAGGCGGGCGTATAATGTGCTCGCCTTAGCGACACTCTTGTTATTATTATAATTAATTTTTGTCTCAATTCTTTATGCATAGGGGAGGAGCCCTCTACATTTCGGACATTGCCCCGAACAGCGTGGCTGATTCCAATAGTCAGTTAATGAGAGGTGACCAGATCATCGCAGTCAATGGTCGAGCGGTTAAGAACATACCACAGGAAGCTCTGGCCACACTTCGACAGGTCAGTCAATAGACAAACTAACAAAAATAATTGAAGTACAGATATTAAAAAGAAGATTCTTTTCTCTATGGCATAGTGCTGATTTTTCCTTATGATGTGACAATAGAGAACCATGCCGTGAAGAGATACATCAGTGGTGTTATAAGCTACTGAAATCATCGCATCTTGTGTTTGTTTTTTTTAGAACTGCTTGATAAAGTTTTCTCCACTTATATCCACTGCATACTATATTGCATTATATATTCCCTAATAGGTTTTACAAGAAAGTACATAATATTTTTTTTTTTGGGGGGGGGGTTATATTACAAAATTACCACCAATTATGGAAAATATTTCTTCTTATACAATGAATTAATGAATGAAATTTTGTATTTAGCCAGAATTTATTATTTTGGTTTTATGCCAAAATCTTTGAATTGAATTCTAGCCACCAATTGATAGAACTAATGCCTTTTAACTAGGATCAACGAAAAGACTAACTTTATTTTTATAATCTTTCCGGTGCAATTTGTGCTATACATACTTGTCAAGTTGTGTAACAATGGTGATGAATTCTAGTCGAGCAATTAGCGCAAATATCCATTTTGACCTTTGACCTTTAGAATGCCGAGGGTGATGTTAGCCTGAAGATCTCTCGTAGGAAGGACGGTGGAGGATCTCGACTGAGTATGACTTCGTTTGAGACCGTCGTCACTGCCCAACCTATCACTGTCGAGCAATCACCAAGTCCAGGTAAAGACAGATATTTGCAAATACAAGGGCCCATATTCTGAAGTCGGGTTTAACTTAAACTCAGGTTTAAAGTTGTGGTTTAAGTATGGGAAGCCAAAAGTGTCACAATTTTTATAAAGTTGTAATGTTTCTTATGTTTACTGTGCTTTTTCCCTATTCATCGATGGTGAAGACAATCATCTATTTATACTATTTGGACAATTATGAATGATTTGAGAGCCAAATGAGCTGAAATATGATATCTCTATTGTTAGTGATTTATGTAACAATTGGCTATCCATACTTAAACCACAACTTTAAACCTGAGTCTAAGTTAAACCTGACTTCAGAATACGGGCCTATGTCAAGATATTTTGTGCTTTTGATGATTATGATAATACAATTACAGATATTATTATTTACTACTACTTTCCTACAAAGCTCTAATCAGGTATTATATCCCAAGCTATATATGATATATATAGCACTTATTACGTATTGTTGCTAAGCACTAGATACATAAAGTTGAGTTGAAGAGATGAATCTAACATTGTAAAGATAGGATAACCATTTGGCGGCATAGAAATAAATAAAAGAAAGTAGTAAAATGGGATCAAATACATACTTTATTAGACTGATGTGACGGGTTTGGGGTTACAAAATACAAATTAACACTAACATAAGCTTACTTTAAGTAAGCATACCGAGGCTATGATGTAGGAGATGGAAAACTACCGAGAATTGAATTAAATTACTTGGAGGGATAATTTAACAAGTCTAGCAAAATTGAATTTACTTTTACTTAAACATTCACCAGCCAGAAGGGGGATAGGAAGGGGACCAGGGGCCCGTATCACAAAACTTAGCTATGATCGTAGAACATTTTCCTACGATTGATTCCATTGACTACAATGTACAATCAATCGTGAAAATCAAGCGTACGATTAATCGCTAACCTTACGGGACCCAGGTGGGTGTTTCATAAATCTGTTCGTAAGATACGAATGACTCTACGCACGACTGGGGATCCTTTCTTGTGCTATGTGATATCCCTATATAATTGATTTATGTCCTAAGAACGTGTTCCAGTCGTGCGTAAAGTTGTGCGTAACTTTACGAACAGCTTTATGAAACACCCACCAGGAGGGGAGGGAAAGGAGAACAAAATTGGCTGTATTTCTTCAAGAAGAGAGGGGGAAGGGTGGGATCAGGAAAGTGAAATCGGAAAGGGAAGAGGGAGGGAAAAGGAGAAAGAGAAAAAGAAGGCTTCTTCATGTTTGTTTTTTTTTTTATTCAAATGATAACATTTGCCTATTTTATTATTTTTGTTGATAAGGTGGTGCGGAGAGCAGAAGAGCTGATTACATCCAAGCCCAGGAATCATTTGGATCTAGTACTGAAATAATCTCTGAAGAAGAAGAGGAAACATCTTCCAGGTAAGACAGATATTCTTGGGAAGCTTTCATAAAGTGCTTGGTCTGTAATATTGTTAATGACAAATTAGTTCTCAGCCAATCAAATGTAACTTTGAAAAGGTTGAATTCAAAATGTGGGTCTACATCATATCAGTGTGTATGATATATGGGGGGTGTTTCACAAAGATTTAATTATGACTTAGAGTCGCACTTAAATGCTGACACTTACATTATGCAATGCGCAGTCTTATTGATCAATACGCAGTTGTGTGCGTTCTCTGGGCATGATCTGACCAATGCGGTAATGCCTTTTATAATGCAAGCAACTGGGCATTTAAGAGTGACTCTAAGTCATACTTAAATATTTGTGAAACACCCCCTTGGTTTAAATTGAAGACCAGAAAATATTTACTTATTTTTGCCTCCTTTGTACCAATGACAAAAGAGATGTTCGTATGCAGTGTTTAGAAACATTGTATTAAGTGCTTTACAAATGAAGCATGTTCTTATTAAACAAAGATTGATTTTAATGTTTATCTGATTGGTTTGCTGTTTTCCTCAGTTCTGGTGTCAAGACAGTCACCCTGGAAAGAGGACCGGATGGTCTTGGATTCAGTATCGTCGGGGGATACGGAAGTCCCCATGGCAACCTGCCTATCTACATCAAGACGGTCTTCGATCGCGGAGCCGCAGCCGTCGCCAAGCAACTCAAACGCGGCGATCAAATTCTGGCCGTCAACGGAGAGTCACTAGAGGGCGCCACACACCAAGCCGCGGTCAATCTCTTGAAGAAGGCTCGTGGTCAGGTCATTCTAACAGTGGTCACTTGATTGAGTTGTGACGTTTGACCCAAAATCATTCACCTTTGAACTGTGGTGCGTTTCGTGATTGATTGAATGTTTTATCCTACGGCACACACATTCCTATCTTGGGATCTCGTATGAAGTAATGTATGATTCAATGTTAGGATATCATGTATCATGCCATGCAGTAAGATTTTATCAGAATTATTAAAGAAATGTCTCTTTTAAAAGTGAAAAAAGTTGTCAAACTACCTGCGATTCTTTATTTTAACAAGAACTATGTCGTGCAGCCACTATTTCCTCCCATTATTTTTTGCATTTTGTGAGAAAGTCGGGCATTTGCCATTGGTTTGTTTGAAATGACAATATTCATTTCTTCATCAGATACTTCATTTGATTTCAAAAGGTTGGCAGATGTTCCATGTACAACCCCTTATATTGACAGATAATGTTAAGCTTCAACAGTATAAATGCATTTTTTTTTTAGTGTACAAAGTATATAAAATTAGAGGGCTAAAAGTGGATTATTAAAAGAGAAAATGTAGAAGGGTAAATTTGTTCATGACCAGTACTAAAAATATATTGCCTATGATTGTATTCGATATCATTCACCTGCCGTAGTTTTATTTGGTATTCATGCTTTATCTTATGTTCTAAGAGGAGGTTTCAATAAAATCATAGCAAATTTGATATAGCATCATTGCCATTGTATAAACCAATAGATTGTGTAAAAAAAATTATAAAAGGCCTCCCCTTTCCCCATATTATGGTCTGCGTGGGATGATTACCTTAATGGTCAATATCATCTCATGTTTATATATTTATTATTTGTAGCATATTTATTCCTTCATGTATAGTTCACCCATATATAGCATTAAAAAATCACTAGCCTGTTGTTTCTTAGTCAACTTAAGCAGTGATTATTACAATCACATCAACCACATTAAACAAGCAAGAAAGATACTTTATTTTCTTCCTTTTTAAAATATCTTTATTTTAATTAGTTTTTAGAAACTTGACAAATCATACTAAGAAATGTGAGGATTCCATGATATAATTAAATGTGCTCTCAACCCATTCGTTACCCTATTTCAGTAGCTTATAACGGAAGTTTGTAAACAGATTGATAATAAGAGAATGTTCATGAAATATAGAATAAAATATGTGAATTCATTATTTACAATTTTAACTTTATTATGTGGGGGTTGCACTTTATGATTTAATATGCATCTATGCACTTTTTTATGGAATTCAAATTCTTGTAATCATCTTAACATTATAAAGCAAACTGTATTTGAAATTATTAATTTCCCCCCTGGATGTATTTAATAGGGTTAGTAGTACCAGATGCTGATTTCACTGTACTGTATACAGGATAGATATAAAGGATAGATCTAATCATTGATACTAAAATGGTGTTGGTTTTATTTGGTTAACATTTTAAAATCTTTGAAAGAATGGATATATGATTGTAAACTGAAAAAAATGATGGAAACCTATAAGTTCTCGTTTGAAGATATACCAATTTGATCCTAAGGAAAATAATTTCTGAATCAGTATTTTTAAATATTTGGAATACTGTTCTTTTAAAAATCAAGTCCACCACAGCAAAAATCTGAGTTGAATTACATAGAGAAAACTCACACAAGCTTAGTACACGTTATTTCATAAGAATAAGAAAGTTATGGTTTTGAAATTCAGTTTGCACTTTGTAAACAGTGCTATACACATAATTGGTTGTATGCAAATATGCAAATGATGTAATGAATGGTCTTTGGTTTGGTGGACTCGGCCTTTTAACATCTGTTTCAAATTCCTTGTCTGAATTACTTTTGTAACTTGGATATTCTTTTACTTGAAAATCATATAAACCATCATGAATATGTACTCAAATAGCCATAACCTATCTGAGCGTTTAATTCATTTTCTTTGCTGTTGGATAATGAACAATTGTAAGAAGTTATCTTTTCATATGAATATGGCATCTTGATATGAATGGACTCTCTTTGTTACCGTATATACTCATAATGTCATGCCCCCGTTCCACTATGCCGATGTTGCTTCGATAGACAAACCCTCAGATCGGGTAGGATCGGGGAAAAACGAGTCGCTTTACCGGGAGTCAGCGAAAAATAGTTTGCAGTAATAAGTTTTCCAAAGGTATGGGGATTCATGTTGCTGTTAGCACGCCAGTTAAGACTTGATTATGCTCGTCCCACGACTGTGCACCGTGTTGCTTACGCTTTTCCCGCTTCCCCCACGATTAAAACTGCACGTTGTCTGATTGGGAAGATCAGCATGAAATTTTGAACATGTTCAAAAATTTTAGCTGATCTCACTGATCTGAATATTAGGCCCGCTATTACTCATCGTCACAACATTGTTATTACGCTGCTCCCGATTTCAACCGATTCCTATCCCGCTCACCGCCGAGCTAATGATCTGGACGGATAGGGGTTTCAGATCGTGATAGTGGAACGGGGGCTTTCTCCTTTGTCAGTAATTATGGTCATCGATGATATCTAACCCACAATTTGATTCTAAAGAAGTGCCTTGATTGAATAGCCGCTATGTTTACACCGATATAAATCATGAGATGGATATATATTTTGTTGTCAATAATATTTTTTATTCTTTTCACATTTTATTGTTAAACATATATCATGCAAATGAATTAAAGTACTAAGTCGCATATCCTTAATATCAATTCATCTTATCTGATTCTTATTTGGCTTACAACTGATTTGATTGACAGTGATTTCGAAGAGATGACAGTGATGATGAGGGGAAAGATAGTTATGATTAATGGTGATGGTAGTAATGATAATGAGAAGGACGATGATGAAAAGGATAAGGTTTGAAAAGGATTTTGAGCAATTGTGTGATGACGATGGTGATAACATTGATCAATCATAATGGTGATGAAGAGGAGTAGTATGATGGTGATGATGATGATAGTGCATGGTGGAGATGATGATGATAATGATGGAGATGATGATGATGGAGGAGATAATGATGGAGATGATGATGGTGGTGATGATGATGACGATGGAGATGATGATGGAGATATTGATGATGGTGATGATGGAAAAGATAATGATGGAGATGATGATGATGGTGGTGGAGATGGTGGTACGTGGTGGTACGTGGTGGTGGTGATGATGATGATGATAATGATGAATTTGAACATACACATAAAAACAAATGACAGAAAACATGTGCAACTGACATTTTCAATTGAAAAGAAACGGCAAATAAGTCTGCCAGCGTCTGTACGTACCGGTATTCGTTCCCCTAGCTCTTTCACGTTAGAAAACACGGGCATCGTAACGTAAGATCGCGATCTGAGTGAACGCCGCGCTGGAGCTAGGTGCCGGGTACGGGTGCGACGGCCGCGCCGCCGCGGTACCGGCGCGTCAGCAGACGCAGACAAGGCGAGTAGGAAGGTACGAAGGGAGGGAAGAGACCAGTGTATGCAAAACATCTAGATATACGACTACAACAATGTAAGTTAATTCGTTTTTCCACAACATTTGATTTATATCAAGTGCCGATACCTGGGCATAATTGACTGGACTGTATTGTGATAAATTACTCCACAATCCTAACGTTAATTGCGCATGCTTTGCTCTGGCCAGTCTGGGCACGCATAAGTCCCGTTTATTGGAATTCATGTAGGCCTAGCCTTAGACAGCTGGCAGCCGTCTGTTTCGAGGAGTTTTTTAACATTTTTTTTTTTAATAATTTCTCCTCATACACAGACGGCTCGCTATCGTGCAGCCACCATTAGGGGACTTACAATGCAAAATCCCCCCGTCGGGGCTCTTCAATTTTTGTCTTTAATGAATCAAACTTTTGAAAATTAACGCGACCGAAATGCAAATTAATAATAATATTCCCTCTTGGCATTAATTGCCAAAAAACGGGGAAAATCAAGTTAAAAGGAACAAAAACAGTGACTTACCTCGGCTGTCGCGCAACTTCACTGCCCTGTTTTATCAGAACTTAATACACATAAACATATGGCCATTGAGTCCCCTGTACAGATCGTGCTAGAACTTCGGTCTCTGTATTTGGTGAGTGAAGCAAACGGAGTTCAGCTGAACAACCAACATAACAGAGACCGAAGCTTTTGGTCTAGCCTAGCCTAGGCCCACTCAAGGTTAAGGAAAATCAAGGCACGACGCATATAACTCTCTCTGTGCGATCCTTCCACTTCTTTGGAGATTCCTGGAGTCCAGATAAAACACTTCCATGCGATCGCACAATAGGGCCTATACATAATTTCTACGAAATCTAACAAATTGTTCCATTTCACTTACCGATCGTTATGAACTTCAAGTCACTCTAGGCGACACCCCAATACTTACCCGTGCTAATAAACTGGGACTCCACTCACGCGCATTTGGGCCGCCCTAGCTTAGAACTAAGCTTTGTTTTATATTCTTATGATTCAATAAATGTTACTCAATAAATTAGTACTGTTAAAGGCCATATCGTGAATGCTGACTCTGGAGCCATAAAGTATACAGTACCTGAATTTCACTGAGCACGACTACGCCTCGTTGATTTTCAATAGATTTATTTCGTTCAATGCGAGCTCACTCAGCTAGCTCTCTCATGGACAAGACTCGCACGTGGGACAATTTCTCCGTTGACACGACGTTGCATGATAACTCTCGCATCATCACACCCCCAAATCATAATGGATCATCCTAGATGATATGATATCATACACAGTCACACACAATAATTTTCAGCGTACTATTACTTTATCTTCCTTTTTGACTCCAGCGCGTGTTATCGCGTTGCCAAAACCCATTGACGGAGCCAAAAAGGAGGATAAAACCTAGAATCTTAATCTTATCGTTCTTTTTGGCTCCGTCTATGGGTTTTGTCGACGTAATAACACGCGCTGGAGTCAAAAAGGAAGATAAATAATAAGCTTGTTGAAATTATATTGGATGGATAGCTAACTGTCTAAAAGTGGCAGAGTGGTTTTGAAGAGAAGGGAAAAGAGGGGTTGATGGAATATACAGGTTAATTACCGTGCGTATCGTTAAAAAGTGGAGTCAAAAAGGAGGATAAAGATATAGACGGTTTGAATTCATCTATTTAGTGGATAGCCTACTGTCTAAAAGTGGCAGAGTGGTTTTGAAGAGAAGGGAAAAGAGGGGTTGTTGGAATATATACAGGTTAATTACCGTGCGTATCGTTAAAAAAGTGGAGTCAAAAAGGAGGATAAAGATATAGACGGTTTGAATTCATCTATTTAGTGGATAGCCTACTGTCTAAAAGTGGCAGAGTGGTTTTGAAGAGAAGGGAAAAGAGGGGTTGATGGAATATATACAGGTTAATTACCGTGCGTATCGTTAAAAAGTGGAGTCAAAAAGGAGGATAAAGATATAGACGGTTTGAATTCATCTATTTAGTGGATAGCCTACTGTCTAAAAGTGGCAGAGTGGTTTTGAAGAGAAGGGAAAAGAGGGGTTGATGGAATATATACAGGTTAATTACCGTGCGTATCGTTAAAAAAGTGGAGTCAAAAAGGAGGATAAAGATATAGACGGTTTGAATTAATCTATTTAGTGGATAGCCTACTGTCTAAAAGTGGCAGAGTGGTTTTGAAGAGAAGGGAAAAGAGGGGTTGTTGGAATATATACAGGTTAATTACCGTGCGTATCGTTAAAAAGTGGAGTCAAAAAGGAGGATAAAGATATAGACGGTTTGAATTCATCTATTTAGTAGATAGCCTACTGTCTAAAAGTGGCAGAGTGGTTTTGAAGAGAAGGGAAAAGAGGGGTTGATGGAATATATACAGGTTAATTACCGTGCGTATCGTTAAAAAGTGGAGTCAAAAAGGAGGATAAAGATATAGACGGTTTGAATTAATCTATTTAGTGGATAGCCTACTGTCTAAAAGTGGCAGAGTGGTTTTGAAGAGAAGGGAAAAGAGGGGTTGATGGAATATATACAGGTTAATTACCGTGCGTATCGTTAAAAAAGTGGAGTCAAAAAGGAGGATAAAGATATAGACGGTTTGAATTAATCTATTTAGTGGATAGCCTACTGTCTAAAAGTGGCAGAGTGGTTTTGAAGAGAAGGGAAAAGAGGGGTTGATGGAATATATACAGGTTAATAACCGTGCGTATCGTTAAAAAAGTGGAGTCAAAAAGGAGGATAAAGATATAGACGGTTTGAATTAATCTATTTAGTGGATAGCCTACTGTCTAAAAGTGGCAGAGTGGTTTTGAAGAGAAGGGAAAAGAGGGGTTGATGGAATATATACAGGTTAATTACCGTGCGTAATTTCATTGGAAAAGTGGAGTAAAAAAGAACGATAAATATATAGACGGTTTGAAATTATCTACTTAAAAAGGAGGACAACATTCTAACCTTTCTTCCTCGGCCCGGTTCCTCGGTATGTTGTCAGCGGAGGTGAACGGCAGAGCTCGCGGAAGGTTTTGGCGGTTAGGGGATCACGTTGTTCGCTGTCGGCCGAGGTCAGCAAGGGTCCTGCAAACCGGCGGAGGAAAATATCTATAAAAATAAAATGTAATATCATTTTAGTAGTTCGCCCATAGCTATACGCAAAACAATCACGTTTTCCTTTAACTGACAACATGATGCAGATTGACAAACTAAATAAATTGTAGAAAAAGGGTAGGGTCTTTTAGGTGTTTACATATGAGGCGCCGAATGTACCAATATTATATAGAACAATTATTTGTTATATAATCATTATTTATTAAATAATAACTATTATTTATATATAATTTACATTTTATTTGTAAATAACTACTATTATATAAAATATCATTTCTAATTATTTATATATAATTCCAAGTAATACTTCATTATTTGTAAATAATAATAGTTCGACATTCCATTATTTATAAATAATGATTATTTGTTTTTCATTATTTATAAATAATGATTATTTGTTTTTCATTATTTATAAATAATGATTATTTGTTTTTCATTATTTACAAATAATGATTATTTGTTTTTCATTATTTATAAATAATGATTATTTGTTTTTCATTATTTATAAATAATGATTATTTGTTTTTCATTATTTACAAATAATGATTATTTGTTTTTCATTATTTATAAATAATGATTATTTGTTTTTCATTATTTATAAATAATGATAATTGGTTTTTCATTATTTATAAATAATGATTATTTGTTTTTCATTATTTACAAATAATGATTATTTGTTTTTCATTATTTATAAATAATGATTATTTGTTTTTCATTATTTATAAATAATTTGTTGAGTTTTCCATTATTTATAAATAATGATTATTTGTTAAATAATGAAAACGTCTACTTCATTATTTATAAATAATTTTTTCGAGTGCACCATTATTCTCATTATTTATAAATAATCATTATTTAATGTTCGAGTTTTCCATTATTTATAAATAAAGATTATTTGTTAAATAATGAAATATCTACTTCATTATTTATAAATAATAATTTTGTTTCAATATCCCATTAATCATTATTTATAAACAATTTTTACAGTTTGCCATTATATACAAATAATCATTATTTATATACAAAAAACCATTATTTATTAAATAATGCCATTATTTATTAAATAATGCCATTATTTATTAAATAATGGAAAACTCGCTATAACATGCAAATGTGGGACCGCCCATGATATGAATATTCATGATGCGATTTCCTTTTTCGTGATTTTTCTTCACAAATTTTTGTCCATTTCCTCTTCATAATGACATTTCTTGAAGCAATTTTCTAGGGATATGGTCTGATTGTAATATTCTTCATTTTCTATATAACTTCGTCTTCGTAGAAATATCAAAAAGTGTAATTTTATACGATTTTTCCTACAGTTCACAATCCCCATAGGCGCGCGTGTACGGTAGGGACAACCGGTGAATCGACGGAGTGCTCTTCATCGAAATACTACGTTGGTTGGTCCCCGGAAGTGGCGGGCGGAATTTAGCCCGAATCCTCGATGGAAGTCGATCAAGTGCATATGAGCTGAGAGAGTGAAATATCAGTGTACTTGTACAGGCCCTTCTACTTTTTATAAATATTTCTTGTTGCTTTTTTTGTTAAGTTAATTTTTCCTGGTGTAGAGATAAGTTTCAATTCTAATAATGCACTTCAAATACATTTTGGAGTGTCTGTTTGAGGCGTTTGGGGCGATTTCACCCTGGCCCCAAAATGCTCGCAACAAATACGGGGGCATGATGACCCCTAAATTTTTAAAAACTTATTTTTCTATTGAAAATTATCTCAAAATTCACCAAAAGTGTGCACGAAAGCCTTCGTATTTCACTTTTAAAACTCCAAAAAGTGCCCAAATGACAAGCTTGGTCGCTTCGCTGTGTCGCATTCAACTTGAGAACGTTTACGCGTCTGCTTCCCCCCCCCCCCCTCCTCCGAAAGAAATTATGTATACGGCCATGCTCTAAAGAGCCTGGCACATTGATTTATGTATACTTCATTTTCATTATTTTTATCTCATTATCATCATGGCCTTACGCAGAATTTTTTCCGGGGGGGGGGGGGTGGGGGGAGCAGGACGCGCGTAAAGTTTCTCAAAAAAATCTTGAAAGCGAGACAGCGACGCGACCAAGCTCAAATGACAAGCTTGGTCGCTTCGCTTTTTCAAGATTTTTATGAGAAAGTTTACGCGCGTCCTGCTCCCCCCACCCCCCCGGAAAAAATTATGCGTAAGGCCATGATGATAATGTGATAAAAATGATGAAAATGAAAAGTACATATAAATCAATGTGCCATATGCTCTTTTGAGCATGGCCGTTCACAGAATTTCTTTCGGGGGGGTGGGGGCAGACGCGCGTAAACGTTCTCAAGTTGAAAGCGAGACAGCGAAGCGACCAAGCTTGTCATTTGGGCTTGGTCCCGTGGCTGTCTCGCTTTCAAGATTTTTATGAGAAAGTTTACGCGCGTCATGCTCCGGCCCCCCCTGGAAAAAATTCTGCGTAAGGCCATGTTGATAATGAGATAAAAATAATGAAAATGAAAGTATACATAAATCAATGTGCCAGGCTCTTTAGAGCATGGCCGTATACAGAATTTCTTTCGGAGGAGGGGGGGGGGGGGGGGGGGAAGCAGACGCGTAAACGTTCTCAAGTTGAATGCGACACAGCGAAGCGACCAAGCTTGTCATTTGGGCACTTTTTGGAGTTTTAAAAGTGAAATACGAAGGCTTTCGTGCACACTTTTGGTGAATTTTGAGATAATTTTCAATAGAAAAATAAGTTTTTAAAAATTTAGGGGTCATCATGCCCCCGTATTTGTTGCGAGCATTTTGGGGCCAGGGTGAAATCGCCCCAAACGCCTCAAACAGACACTCCAAAATGTATTTGAAGTGCATTATTAGAATTGAAACTTATCTCTACACCAGGAAAAATTAACTTAACAAAAAAAGCAACAAGAAATATTTATAAAAAGTAGAAGGGCCTGTACAAGTACACTGATATTTCACTCTCTCAGCTCATATGCACTTGATCGACTTCCATCGAGGATTCGGGCTAAATTCCGCCCGCCACTTCCGGGGACCAACCAACGTAGTATTTCGATGAAGAGCACTCCGTCGATTCACCGGTTGTCCCTACCGTACACGCGCGCCTATGGGGATTGTGAACTGTAGGAAAAATCGTATAAAATTACACTTTTTGATATTTCTACGAAGACGAAGTTATATAGAAAATGAAGAATATTACAATCAGACCATATCCCTAGAAAATTGCTTCAAGAAATGTCATTATGAAGAGGAAATGGACAAAAATTTGTGAAGAAAAATCACGAAAAAGGAAATCGCATCATGAATATTCATATCATGGGCGGTCCCACATTTGCATGTTATAGCGAGTTTTCCATTATTTAATAAATAATGGCATTATTTAATAAATAATGGTTTTTTGTATATAAATAATGATTATTTGTATATAATGGCAAACTGTAAAAATTGTTTATAAATAATGATTAATGGGATATTGAAACAAAATTATTATTTATAAATAATGAAGTAGATATTTCATTATTTAACAAATAATCTTTATTTATAAATAATGGAAAACTCGAACATTAAATAATGATTATTTATAAATAATGAGAATAATGGTGCACTCGAAAAAATTATTTATAAATAATGAAGTAGACGTTTTCATTATTTAACAAATAATCATTATTTATAAATAATGGAAAACTCAACAAATTATTTATAAATAATGAAAAACAAATAATCATTATTTATAAATAATGAAAAACAAATAATCATTATTTGTAAATAATGAAAAACAAATAATCATTATTTATAAATAATGAAAAACCAATTATCATTATTTATAAATAATGAAAAACAAATAATCATTATTTATAAATAATGAAAAACAAATAATCATTATTTGTAAATAATGAAAAACAAATAATCATTATTTATAAATAATGAAAAACAAATAATCATTATTTATAAATAATGAAAAACAAATAATCATTATTTGTAAATAATGAAAAACAAATAATCATTATTTATAAATAATGAAAAACAAATAATCATTTATAAATAATGAAAAACAAATAATCATTATTTATAAATAATGGAATGTCGAACTATTATTATTTACAAATAATGAAGTATTACTTGGAATTATATATAAATAATTAGAAATGATATTTTATATAATAGTAGTTATTTACAAATAAAATGTAAATTATATATAAATAATAGTTATTATTTAATAAATAATGATTATATAACAAATAATTGTTCTATATAATATTGGTACATTCGGCGCCTCATATTTACAGGCCTAAATCTAAAAAAAAATCACTTTATTTAAAATGATATAATGTTTGTCAAACTATAACTAAATGAATTTTATTAAACAGATTTCACTACTCGTAGGAATCGAGATTTACATTTTAATTTTGCTGACAAAATAAAACAATCATCAAGGCCTCGATCATAATTGTTTTACTAGTAATCTAATTGAAACTCATTGAAAAGTGAGCGTGAGAGTCACTGACTAAATCAATGTAAGGAGTTTCGTTTTCTAACTTACCTGGAAATGATATTCCGGATGATTAGCTTTTCTGAAGTTGAGGGGAAGAATGTAGAGCATATCATTAACCGGGGCGTTGCCAAAAGAGATCCTGGAAAAGAAAAGTTTTACAAAATTGATTAATTCAGATATAGTGATATGACGATTGTCTCATTGGTTAATTATTTCACTAAATAAATTGAACTGTGATATAGATCAGAAAAGCTGGACTTTAATTTAAAATGACACTTTTCATGAATAAAATGATATAAAAATATTTACAAAATGCACAGGTCCCTTTCACAAGCTAATATAACCAAGTATTAGCATACATCTTTTTTATCATCTTTAAAAAACATATATAATGTACTTTATTAATCTACATCATTGACGGTAACTATAACGATGGTCACTTACCAAAATGCGAATTAGATCCAAATCTTATATCCATATGATCATGAGAGCAGTAAAATCCAACAATTCATTTCTTCAAAGTCAAAAATACAAAGTTTCCAAACTCCAATTGCCACAAAAATAGGCATGTAACTAGAAAGTTGTAAAAAAACCAGTCTGAATTAAAACTCCGTTTAACTGTTGAAAAAACACGAACACTGTTTTTTTTCTGGAACTCATTTACTGGAAATCATCGTCGTCCGATCCCCAATCTGCGACGAAGTTTTGCCTTTCATACACATTGACACTCTTGTCCTTCTGAAGTTTTGCTTTCCCTTTCTTGCCGATGGGTACAAAGCCGGGAGGATGATGCAGTGTGCCAGTAACCGTGTCACTCTTACGCTTCTTCATCCCCTTGCCTTTCTTGCTTCGGCCGTAAGATGGCGATGTTGCACGGAACGGACTGGCGATGCTAGAACTCGGCGAGGAGAGGACGCGCTTGACGGTGGGAATCGAGGGTGACGAAGGCACGGAGGATGCGGCTTGTGGACGGATGCCTGACGTTCCGGGGACGTCTCTGGGTGACAACGGGGGCGATGCTCTTGGAGGAGAATCTATCCTGACAGGGGCGTCGCCTGTTAATTCCTCTCTCATTAGCTTGTCTTTCTTGTCTGCGTGCCATGTGTTGAAGAAAGGAACTTTCATGCATAGATTGGGCTTTCCTCTGAGATGATAGTGATCCCTGATCAAATCCATGAACGCAGGGATCAGTGGGCGTTTGCTTGCCGCATTCCTATTTCTCCATATTACTTCACAGAAATGAGATTCGATTGTCGATGCTTTGCACCCATTCATTCTCCTGAAGTGATCTTTTCCAATCTTCCAGGCACCTTCTATCGTATTGGTATGAACGGTGGTTGCCTCTCCCGTTGTCGTGTCTCGATACTTCTGCACAAATGTGTCGGAGTGCTCAACAGTGAAATGGCGATATCCAATCTCGTTCAGCCTGTAATAGGCACGCCATCCATCCGAATAGATAGTCGACCCCTTTTCCACATGTCTTTCGATCAATGGCAGCAGAGTGTTCTCATCTCTTCTCTCAACGGGGTAGAGTACAATCCTGTTGGTAGATCTTTCAACCATCCCAAAGATCCATATCTTGAGTCCGCGAGGATCTCCCCTGTGGTACTTGGTCCTCCTCCCAAACAGACTCTCATCAATCTCAACTTCTCCTCGAAGCTTTTGCAAGACGTAATAAATAAAATATACATAACATAATCTTAGATTTAAGGAACACAATTCAATAAATAAAATTACCTAGTATGACAATTGTATTTTAAGGTAAAATATACATGATTTTTCATGAATGAAATATTCCTGCAGAAATGCACCTGGTGCGATGTTCTTGCTTCCAGCAAATTTTGGCGGCAACTGACCCCCCCCCCCCCCCCGCAAGATGTTCACATATCCAACACACAACTTGTTCAAATCTGCATTTACTCACTTTTCATCAAAGAATCAGTTTACCTTATTCATACTACAACATAGGTATATTCACGATTAGCTGTTTATTTAGTTCTCCATCATAATACGATTTTATGTTGAATACAAGTCATGTGAGTTTGAATGTATAACATATCCAATTTTAAATCATTATAAGTATTGCAAAGTGAACTCCCAATGCCTGTGATTCAATACTGTATTAACACTTTAAGTGTGGAAAAAGCGATAAGATATTTGATTTAATTTTTAGATCTTAAATAGGGGGGGGGGGGTCTTTCACGAGGCCAACACATTTTCGCCATGTATCCAAAACATCCTCTCCAAACCACGTGGGCAAACACTACGAGAGTGAGATGCACGTGCCATGAAATAATTAGCAGCATTTTGTCAATCATTAGGCTTGAAATTCACAAGCATGGCACGCGACACGCGCATCTCGATCGATAAAAAACGTAATTTATTCTGTCAATCATTGTAACGGGCCTAGAAATTTACATCTCCATTGAATTAGGCATACCTGCACACATGTAACATACGATATCATGTAGATGTCAGTTTTAGGGGAATAAAATAGCTTCATGGGAGTAGTGACTGGCTCTATTATGACGTCAGGAGCACAAACTCGAGCCATTTATTGAGTCAGAAGTAGACCTTTACTATATTTCCCGACATGTTCATTTTGCGATATCTGTATTTATTTTGTCATCTACATGAATGACTTGACATTTTTTTTGCGGCATATTCCTATACGCGAATTGTTTAAGTCTATTGTTTATTTAGTCAGAATAGGCCTGACGTTGATTCTGAATATTTTTTTACTCTTCCTTTATTCTACATTCACTGAATATATCAATATATATTTATCGTTCTTTTTTACTCCACTTTTCAACGAATTTACGCACGGTAATTAACCTGTACATTCCATCAATCCTTTTTTCTATTCTCTTCAAAACCACTCTGCCACTTTATAGCTTTAGGCTATATCCACTAAATAAATCAATTCAAACTGTCTATATATTTATCGTTCTTTTTTACTTTTTTAACGGAAATACACACGGTAATTAACCTGTATATTCCATCAACCCCTCTTTTCCCTTCTCTTCAAAACCACTCTGCCACTTTTAGACAGTAGGCTATCCACTAAATAGATTAATTCAAACTGTCTTTATCTTTATCCTCCTTTTTGACTCCACTTTTTTAACGATACGCACAGTAATTAACCTGTATATATTCCATCATCCCCTCTTTTCCCTTCTCTTCAAAACCACTCTGCCACTTTTAGACAGTAGGCTATCCACTAAATAAATCAATTCAAACTGTCTATATCTTTATCCTCCTTTTTGACTCCACTTTTTTTACGGAAATACACCTGTATATTCCATCAACCCCTCTTTTCCTTTCTCTTCAAAACCACTCCGCCACTTTTAGACAGTTAGCTATTTATCCAACATAATTTCAACAAGCTTATTATTTATCTTCCTTTTTGACTCCAGCGCGTGTTATTACGTCGACAAAACCCATAGACGGAGCCAAAAAGAACGATAAAACTAAGATTCTATCATTTTATCGTTCTTTTTGGCTCCGTCTATTGGTTTTGTCTACTTAATAACACGCGCTGGAGTCAAAAAGGAAGATAAATAATAAGCTTGTTGAAATTGTTTTACAATTTGTAATTTATTTAGTATGAAACTTGAAAGCGAAGAGAAGAGGGAGAGAGAGAGAGGGGGGCATGGTTTTGTCGGTTCGCGATATGCGATTGCGCAACGCAGTCTATATAGTAGCTATTGTTTTTTTTTTTAACCTATACCCGGTGCGGTATCGAGACTAAGCGGTTGTTATTAGAAATTTTGAACCCCAGATCTTTTTTGTCTCCGGAGTCAGAAAGCACGATAATGCCCTGTTAAATCGGTACTCACCGGTTCTTTTCTTGAATTTTCGGGCAATTTCCCACGCTTCTGGCTTCAATTCTGCGACTGTTCCTGTCGCGGTAGGTAGCTACATATGCAACTTTATTTATAAATGGAGCGCCCCTTACGAGAGTTGTTAATGCCGCGGAGAAATCGTTAGGCATTTTTGCCTGTCTTCAAGGCGTAGCTGTTCTATTTTTTTTATAGGTATGAGATCGAAATCACAGCGAACTCGTATTTACACTCTTCCATAATGATTCCGAAAGAGAGGCGCATCACCCCCACCCACATGGGCGCATATCCCAGGGGGACATGTCCCCCTCACCCAAAATAGTCGGGGGCACATTATGAAATGCCCCTCTACTATTTTTGGTCTTTTAATTCAAAATCGAAATAAAACATGTATTTTGGAAGAGACGATCTTACTTTTGGGGTGCCCCCTTTTTTTTTGGGGGGGGGGCTTGTTTGCTTGTCAAATTTCTTTTGGTCAAGATGACCTTCTTTTAATTGGGGTGATAAACCTTTTTCTTTTTTTTTTTGCTTGTAAAATTTTCCAGCCCCTAGTCCCCCTACCTTTCGGGAGAGATTTCCGCCCTTGCCTACCACTACTCTTGATATTGTTTGCGAATCTGCACGGGCGTCGGGGGCTGGGGGATGAGGAAAAGCGGTGAGACGAGAAAAAAATAGAAGGGAAAAGAGGACAGAAATAAAGTGAACGAAAGATAAATTAATGGAAAATAAAAGGGAGGAGAAAATAGTGAGAAAAGTGATGGGTAGGTCGAGATTTTATGTGCCCGTGCAAAAAGAAATGAGCAGAGGTTGAGATGTTGTCCGTTTGGGCAAATGTTTGTCTGTTTGTTGGACTGGCGCCTGTTGCAAAAATTATTAAGCTGATTGAATCAGGACTAAATGTTCCAACTGCTTCATGAGGATTTAGCGGTTGTAGGTATAAATCTGTATAAATCGCGCTCTAACGCTCTAAAACTGTGTTCCGGGCTGTGTTCTTAAAAGTTGTCCTTCATATTCATTTTCGCAAAGAATATAAAGTTTTCAATCAATTGTCTATAGTTATCCCGTTTATGATAAAAAATACTTAGAAATTGGGTTAGGTTAGGGTTAAAAATTATCAGGGCACAAAATATATTTTTTCAGCTCGAGCGTCGAGCTGGCATTATTTGATCTGTGAGATTATGTTTTTAATGACATTCATTCTATTCACAGCAATATATTATTAAACATTGCCGCACGCGCTGCGCGCCACATGAATTATAGATAGGTCTATACTTATCAGGTGAATGCTTTACCGCTTCACACTGATCATGCTGATACTGTTTTGTAAATTAAAGGGGAATTTCACCTTGATAAAAATATCGTGATAATAAGAAAAATAATTTCAAAATATCGGTGAAGGTGTTATTATTTTTTTTTAGATTGGAGTTAATAGAATTTAGAATGCTTGATTTGTGACGCCATAAACAAGCTGTTGCTCTATATTCTATGTAATATAAAATGCCAAAATTTCCCATTTTTAATGGTCCGTAATGACCCACTTTTTTTCTTTTTGGAACGAGTAGGGGTATGAAGTTATCTATTGAAATACTGAATGTACAATAAAAGTCATTATCATGTATTTCTTGACATTTCATTTACTTTTTTTTACCATAATTATATCCTAAAGCTGCTCGCATAGGCCTACGCCGTCACAAATAATTTTTTTTTTAATCTCACCTTTAATTTTTTTTTTGGGTGGGGGATGGATTTTCCTCGAACGCATACCAATTTTTCAAATTATTTTTTTCTGCTATTTTCATAATAAACTTTAAATGAATTCACCTTTGCACTACTTAATTTTTTCAAAGACAAATTACATCTAGTCATCATCATCATTACCAACTTCATTCTCATCTTCATCACCACTACCACCATCATCATCATCACCGCCACCATCACCACCACCATCATCTTCACCAAGATAATTTTCATCATCATAATCATTGCCATCATCGTCTTTCTTTTTTTCTTATTTTTTCCCCTTCCAGTTCTTTTTTTCCCTTCATATTTTCCTCCTTTTTTTAGAGGGGCACACGTACCACCACGCCCCCTCACTGGATATCCGCCTCTAAATGTGTTGATGTTGTATATAAGTTGGAGGATGCCTCATGAATTGAAATAACAGAGAAAATAAGGAAATGGAAAAAAGTAAGAAGAAAAAGAAGGATGAGGAGAAGAAAAAAAGAAAGCCAAACAAACAAGAAAAAACAATATCAAAATTTCGTAATAAAGTCTTCTACGTCAGTTTAATAATTATGTTTTCAATGAAATGAGAACATAAAAGAATTGAAACAAGTAAAAAGGGCTACATCATAGTTAATAGAAATAGAGGGAAGCTCCGAGACAATAAAAAAGGGTAAAAAAATAAGAAAAGACTTTGAAACACTCACAACACGAGCATAATAAAAAAATCGGGAATAAGCGAGGACAAGTAGCTGAGGGCCCCCCCCCCCCCTCTCTCTCTAGTTATTTATCTATCAAACTTACAAGAACTTCTTACTAATCAAAATGTTGCGAGCAAAAAGCACGAGCTGGCATTTTTTTTAAATATTCAAAACTGATAGAGAGACACCTTTTAAACAATTCATGAAACATAATAATCATTCATTAGCTTAATCGAATCATTCGATTGCGAAAGGATCTGAGAATTTAGTGTTTTTAGGAATTCATTAGAAGCATAAAATTGTATCTCAACATTAAAATAAGACGGGCGCAACGCATGAGCTAAAGCTTTATATACCAATACAAAATTTGGACATTTAAAATATTTTCGTAGTTATGAAAAAGATTGATGATGAAAGCTCGAATCCCGAGGAGGAATATTTTTTATTAATTGACTTTTAAAAAGGCTGTTCTAAGCCCCATTTAATATTTGATTATAAGTCGAATAAAACAGTAAAAGCTGAAAAAATAAATTATTTTTTATTCCATCATTATTCTCTTTCTCTTTAACCCTGGTTCCTTTTTTTCTGGGGAGTATTTTGGTTTAAAAAAAGAGAGAAAACAAGATAATTGCTGGCTTGTGGACGGTAGTGGTAGGGACACCCCCCCCCCCCCCCCCCCCCCGTAGTTATGCGTTAAGCCAATATTGGACCAAATGATCCTACATGTCCGAGGCGAAACTTGTGCAATCAATTAAACGTTATTTAAAACAAAAATTAAAGCTTGCGCTGTTTAACTTCAATCTCTTTCACCCAAATTTACGATGAATGCTAGCGTTATGAAATATATAACTATCAACGTCTGGCGAAAAGAATAACCAACCGATCACCTGACGAGAACGCGTATCACGTGATCTGCATATCAGCTCCGATCGAGAGTCAGAAGTGAAGAGCAACTGCCAAGAAAATCAAGAAAAGGTCGTCAAAATGTAAGTTTCCCTTAATTTCTTTCATTTTTTGTTGTTGCTAACAATGCATTTACACACTAAAATTTAAATTTCAATAAAAGAAACGAATTATAGCTTCTACTTGTGATATAAATATAGAAATATCCTGTTCTCAAAGATTTCTAACACAAAATACTAGTGATGTCGCCTATGAGGTCCATACATGTAATGTTTGGACCTCATTGGTACTAGGAGTGCTTCAAGTTGAAGTCCATTTTTTTTTGGTGACTTATATTATTTTTTAGCACTCTGACTCTGTTCCTCATCTTTTCTTGCTCTTAACGTTGATGCCGTGACAACATCCCCCCGGGGGGGGGGGGAGGCCACTTGCATTGACAAGTAGATACCATGCGCGAGCGCGACCAAAAAACATATAAAAAGGATTCTTTTTCAAGATAGGGCATGTTACGTACGTAACGTAATAAGGGTGTCAAAAAACACTAAATTAATGAAAAAGGGTATCTGTTTTGCTAGGAAAGCTACGTGTTTAGGGTCAAATTTGCGAGGGTACCGGTATTAAAAAGACTAAAATATTTTGTAAAGGATTTACTTTTTGCCCCACCAACAGTATACATGTTTAGAGTCGAGTCAGAGGTGTGGGATGAGAGGTGGGGCGCCGGCCGTAATAAACCGAATGGTGTAGGTAAAGGTAAAACCAACGACCGAAGTCCGTGACATAAAACAATGAAAAAATTTGCGAGGGTACCGGTATTAAAAAGACTAAAATATTTTGTAAAGGATGTACTTTTTGCCCCACCAACAGTATACATGTTTAGAGTCAGAGGTGTGGGATGAGAGGTGTGTGTGTGTGTATTTGAGTTTTGTCAGACGTGTATCAATCAGATATGATTATTTACGTCTGGGACCGACCTTTAACATCACCATCCGAAAGACGTGACCAGGGCTCGAACCTCGATCCTCTGCATCAATTTGTAACTTCCCCACAGCTTGGATTACAGGCGCACGCCACAACGCCCAGTAATAAACCGAATGGTGTAGGTAAAGGTAAAACCAACGACCGAAGTCCGTGACATAAAACAATTAAAATATCGCTGTACTTGTTTAGGGGTTCAATTTTGCCAAGGGTAGGGGAGACCGGGGTTAGTTGGAACATTTTTGACAAAAATGGCTGTAAAATCCAAATAGATTTTATTCGAGAAACAATCCGTATATCAGCTTGAAGCATATAGCTAAGGGCTTCAAATGTACCCCATAAAATTTTTAACTCTATTATGGTTACTGAAAAAATCCACCTTGAACAAGACCATCGCAAACGTTCCAACTTGCCCCAATGCGGGGTAAGTTGGAACATGGTATGGGGAATGTTGCAACACTGCATGGTCAATAAAGAATTATACTAAAACTACTTAAAACTATAATATTACATGGTTTTAGCCTATTTGCTTTATTTTTTCAAGTTCAAAATATTTAAAGTGTGGATTTGTTGAACTTTATGTTTTCTATTATACAGCCACTCACGCAAGCAGACTGTGTAGTAGAATTCTGCATATTTGGGTGCGTTTGATTTTACATGCAATTAAGTGTACCAATACTATCAGCAATTTCATGTACTTCTGCATCAAATTAATTGTTTATATTTTTTTCATTAATTAATTTTGCAAATAAGCATATGAAATTTGCCCTAAATTTTTTTTATACAGTTTTTCCCTTAACTCTATTTATTAAGCTAGTAGAATGCTAATTTTTGGTGAGAGTATCAATTTTCACATATAACAAATATCCACCCACAATTGCAAAAAATATAGTTTCTTATGTCTTTTTTTTTTTTTTTCTTTGTTTTTTCGAACCTTTGTTTTTTCCGATGAACTTTGTCGGGACTCTTTTGCGATCATAAATAGCATAAAATAAATCTATTTGAACCAATAAAAGTAAAAAATAATCATACATTTATGACTTTTGGTTGAACACAATTTGCATTGACCTTGTACATCGAATCACGTTTTTGAGCAATTTGGGGTCCGATATGCATGTACAAAATATTGCATAATTTCGAAACCGCACACACAGGCATCGCAAATTTGGTCTCAAATGATGCGCAAGACTTAAAAGTAAAAAGTCAGTGAGCAGTGTAGTCAAAATATTTCGCGCGACGGCGTAGTGACGAAATTTTTCGAGGGGGGGGCTCAAATTGACCCCCCCAGTTTGATAAGGGTTAATATTGCATTAGGGGCCTACAATAGGCCTTAAATGTACACTCAGACCTAACTGATAAACAAAACAAGCATGGTATACAATACATGTTCAGAAGAGTGTGAATTACTTTATGTATTTTTTTCTCACATCCAATGTTTTTATTCATAATTATGTTTGGGGTAAGTTGGAACATGTTCCAACTAGCCCCTTCACTTTTGTTCCAACTAACCCCGGAGGCCCATTTGACGTTCACAAGCTTACAAGCACAAAAAAGGGATTTCACCATGGCATATTAATAACCTCATTTTGTAGCTTGGTACAAGTGTCTATTATACCCCCAAACTGGCCAACTTGACCTATAAACTTCTCTGAGATAATACAACATTTCTGAAAGAGAAAAAAATTACTCAGAAGGTGAAAAAACAAAAATTCCTTTCTAACTTCACCAAGCTTGTTGCACATGTGTTGTCGGTAATATGGTGGATGGCTGTTGATAATGACAATAAATTGAGGGCAGTAATGCAGAAATTTATTTAAAGACGTTAAAGAAATTTACAATGTTTCAACTAACCCCGTGTTCCAACTATCCCCGGTCTCCCCTATTGTTTTGTTTCCAATGACTTGTTAAGGGTAGGGTTCACACGCCAATACTTGTTGAGGGGTGCATTTTCAGAATGTGGAAAATATACTTGTTTAGGGTGCTTTTTGAGCCCCCATGGTCGCGCGTGGTATCCATTCGTCAATGGAAGTGGCCCCCTTCCTGGGTGCTCCTCTCCACTATGACTAAGAACAATTGCCTCAAGGAGATGCAAAACACAAACAAGGTGCTGGTTTTTCACTAACAAAATTAACAAGTTTTAACCCATTTCATGTCACTCATGATGTCATAACCAACACAATCAGATACTGTGACCCTTTGAATATTAAAAAGTAAGAAATTGACGCTATTAAAATGATGGCTTATTGTGTATTGTAAATCCCAGAAGCTTGTACAATCTTTCCAACTACACGTTATTCAAATTCTTCGACTTAGTGCCCTCTTCGCATGTGAAATATTTTTGTCACTTTTAGGAAATAGTAATTTGTATTAATTTAGGCCTACCAAACTTGTATTTTTTTTATTTGTTATCCCCTTAAATATTCCAATAATCCGACTTCAACAGATGCAGACCAATATATTCCAGTTGACAACCGGGGAGAAGGACGAGAAGGAGTTCCTGCTTCGAGAAGCCGATGCAATCCGTCAATCACCCAGTATCCACTGGCTCCCGTTTGGTTTCAAGTTCCTCAAGGAATGCAGAGGTTGTTTCTTTCTAAGTTGCATCACGACGATGTGGGCATACAATAGTTACTTCATTCCATCTCTGGTTCTGATACCGATGCACAGAGAAGAGCACATAGGAGTATGGGTTATTTGGGGTGAGTTCATCATTCTCTCATCATTTTATTTGATTGTGTGAGAAAGTTGGCATTTTGGGGAGATGTGTTCTTTATTGTTTAAATGTATAGAGGTACCAGATCAACAAAAATTATTATTGTCTGAAAAATAGTCAATCTCTGAGAATTAAATGAAACCAAAACCCAAGAAGTGAAGCAATCTTATTGGAAAGAGTAAAATGAAAAAAAAAAAAAAAATTTAAAACAAGTTTCATCAAAATCGGTTATGAAATAAGCAAGTTAATGGACGTTTAAAAAGTCTTGTTGTACTCTCAATGGGGATCCTCAAATTGGCAAACGTGCTTCAAAATGGCTGATTTTGTGGACAACTCTCCACTTGTTTAAACACAAATTTTCAGATTTTCCCCTTTATTTTACATATTTCACATTATCTCCTCCTGACCTTGACATATGTGGTGTGAATTATATTTTCCCTTGAGAAATGTTGTGCTCAGAAGGAGGCAAGATACAATTTGAAAGAAAATGAGGAAAAATCAAATGGAGAGTTGTCCACAAATCAGCAATTTTGAAGCACGATTGCCAATTTGAGGATCCCCATAAAAAGTTCAACAAGAGTTTTCAAACTTCCATAACTTGGTTATTCTATAACCAATTTTGATAAAACAAGTTTTAGATTGCTCCTCGCATTAAAATTACTCTTTCCAATAAGATTGCTTTTCTTCTTGGGTTTTGGTTTCCTTTAATCAGCAGCTGAAAGGTTATTTAGAAATGACCTTGTATAGATAGGGACTGTAGATAGACAGTCATAGACCTGAAAATGTTTCATTTTTGTGTACTGACAAGTAGGGGAATCTACGAAGTCAAAATTGAAAAAAAATCTCTAAAAATTGAAGTATCAGACACTTTTTCTCTCTAAAGAAAAGGGTCTTCTTTGCATGGACATCATTGCACCACCATCTAAGAGGCTGGCGCCATTGCCTTGCATGTGTTTGTGATCTGCGGCTTGCAAATTTCTGACAACTCTGTTTATGCATATATGATGCATAAACAGTGGGAATCATGCACAAGTGGGAATTTATGTAATTATGATTTTTACTCAGACTTAAATCGTTATGATGATTAATAACCTAATCCTCTTTGATCTTTGTGTTTTCTGTCTTTAATACAGTGTTCATGTTTCTTTCCTGTGCAACAATCATATGCCTGGTACGATCTTGTCTTTCCAATCCTGGTTACATTCCATTTGACATCAGACCTACATCATTAGGTAAGATACCAAACTTCATACTGTCTGGAAGGATATCCTATTAGACCCCGCTCTTATCTACTTTCTTGAACTTTCTTCAACTGGTTATAACTACTTGTAAGATGAGGCTTCAGTCATTTATTTCACCCTCTTTTTAGCACATGACACTGTTTTTCATGGTTTTAATTTTCATCATATAAAGGCTATAAAATCGTCTTTATGTTTTTTAAAATTATAAGACATTTTAAACTCATCACCACATATTTCTTATTTTGCATTGTGTTTATAGATCATATTCACTGGAGTCACTGCAAGAAATGTTTGATACAGCGCCCTCTTAAGTCACACCATTGCAGTCGATGTAAACGATGCGTGAGGAGAATGGACCACCATTGCCCATGGTAAGAATTAATGGTTTAAGAAAAAGACAATGATAATGATATGCAATATTTATATAGCAGTTAATAATTCTAAGCGCTGCACAATCATGCAGGCATGATATTCTACTGACTAAAATTATAATTCTGATTTTTTGATAATTGTTTTTTTTCAGATTTTTTTTTTTAACGTAAAATCCTTTGCCCAAAAACATTCTCATGCTGTTTTTACTGCTTTTTTAAGTCAAATGATAAAACTATCATGCAGACTCACCTTGAAAAATCACTTTCGATTTCTTTAATATGCAAGAGCTTGTAACCCCGACCGGGGCACCTCGGACTTCGGAGGTGACTTATAGCGACCCTTGGCTATTTTTCAGATTTTTTTTCAGAGGGGAATATCATGCCTGATCATGAAAGAACAAATGGGTTCTCTTTTTTTTTATAATTAAAAATAATCAGAAATGTAGAATATATAATCCATGATGGGTAAGGTCCATTACATTTCAAATCAAATCATTTATTGCTGTAATAATATACAAAACATTTCAAATATCTACAAGTATACAAGAAAAATCTGAACAGTTAAAAATTAAAACATGCAATCAAATCGTCATTGCTATTGTATAATAAATCATGTACCAGAACAGCCTTGTTACAGACAGACCGTACATTCACGGAGCAAAGCAGGATGTTAAATACTGATTTCGTGAGAAAGGCTGTAAAACCAAGGTTAAGTATTACTATATCATCGTGGATCTAGATCTGGTACAGTTACATAAACTGAACTTTGTGAAATCATAATATCTAAGCTAAAAAACGATCACACTGAAGATCGCCAACACAGATAGGCACACGTGGGACAGTGTATTATTATTGCTGGAATAAAGACCCGACGGAAGTGACAGAATCCGCGCTTATTTTGCTTATTTCTCAGCAATTACACGATATCTTCCAGAATCCTTTGGCACATATTTTTTATTCATACAAACAGACACTTTGGTGATCATTGTATTAAATTCTGTAAAAAGTCATTTTGAAATCGTCCCCAAAACTGGAATTTATCTTTAACAAATGGATGACCTTGACTATTCTGTGTGATACTGTTCTTTTGTTTGCCACCTTGTTTTCCTCTACGTGTTCTTCTTCATATCATTGCTTAGCACAACAAACAAAATGTTTCCACGTTATTGAAAAGCTTAACCCTTTTCACGCGTACTTCGCACCAATGCACACTCGGTGCCGTGCGAACTTGGCATTTCACACTCAACAAACAATGCATTGTTTCCCTCCCTGAAAATAGTTCAGTACAGATGGGTTCATGGTCCAGCGCACAAAGCGTCCAGCTTGGTGGGCTTGCTAGTTATTTCTTTCTTTCTTGAAACATCCTTTTATCAATCTAATAGATGCTAAATTAAAGATCCAGTATCGTAATGGGTTACCAGTTGGTGGGAAGTTATTAATGATAAAGCTTGTCCATATGCCATATGATGGGCTGAATATAAGATTCAGACTTTCCAAAGGATAGACTGGCTTTTAGGAAAATACTCAACACCCATATTTTGAAAGCAGCAATACCACCCTCTCTTGACCATTGCATGCCAACATTATATACCTGAGAGGAAATGATATTAAAACCACATATAAGTTTTGGTATATGTGCATTCATAAAGCTCATCCTGTACCAGCCAATATTACTTTCTATTCTCCATACAATTGTACTTCGAAATTATCAGTATGATAAAAATGTTGGCCTCAGGGTTTGTTCCTTACATAAGGAGGGGAGGAGGATGTGCCTCCCCCCCCCCCCTGCAAAAGAATTCCACATACAAACAAACTGTGATTTCTATTCGGTCTTGCATTTAAAGCTTTCTTTAAGGATCTTTAAGGAGCTTGAGGAAGTCTTATTCTCTTTCTCATTTTACTTAGACGTTCTATTCTTCCTCCTCCTTCTTTATCTCCTCCTATTTCTCCTTCTCCAGACTCTATCCTCTTCCTCTGTGCAAAAATGCTTAGAATATCAAGCTTTCAGGTCAGAATATAAAGAAATTTCAGCTCGCTCTCAACACTCGCATTATCTGTGTAGTGAGATATGTATCCTCTTCATGAGGTCCCAAACAGGTACCTTTTTCCTGTTTTCAGTTCAGTATACTAAAAAATTTCAGTTCGCTCTTCGCGCTGGCATTAATTTGTTGGTGAGATATGTGTCTCTTTCTCATGAGTCATATATATATATATATATGTAGGCCTATGTTTGTGTGGGGGGTGAGTTTGTTTTGTGTGATCGAGCGCCTTTGGAACGTTGATTCATAATTTTGCCCCCCCCCCCAATCTGAAAAATGGATTGACGCCCCTGTTAATAAGGATTAAGAACGTGATAAAGTAAGCATGAAATGGACAGTAATCTTCTCCTGTTCTCTCTACTTTCTCTTCACCTTTCTTTTTATCCTCTTTTTCTTCTTCTCCTTTTTCGTCTTCTCTTCCTCCTCGTCTTCTTCTCCTTTTTCCCCTCCATCTCTTCTTCTCCTCCTCCATTTTACCTCATCCTTCTGAGGGCTCACTCAACCGTAATGATCACTTATTTCTACAGCCATTTCAGATTTAAATCAATTATTCATAGGAAATTATACTTGTAATATCTTTGGAACCTCCTATCCAATGTTTTTCTTTCATTATTTTTTTGTTCGTTTCCTATTTTTTAAAGTGTGATATCATAATGCTATCAGTATACATATTTCATCCTCACTTTGTTTCTAACTATTTTCACCTTCAAATCTATACTCAAAGGCCCGTATTCTGAAGTCAGGTTTACCTTAGACCATGGTCTAACTCTGTGCTAAAATTATGGGAAGCCAAAAGTGTCAAAAAATTTTATTAAAGGAGAATGAAACCCTTGAAACCAGCTGAATTATATCAAAGAGAAAAATCTAAGAAACATATTGTTGAAAGTTGAGGAAGATTGAATGAATAATAAGAAAGTTATGAGCATTTGAATATTGAGATCACTAATGCCATGTAGATCCTCCCATTGGTAATGCGACCAAGATCTGTGATGTCACACACGTACAACTCCCTCATTACTTTAGTACTTATTTCACTTATATTCTCACTTTTATAGAGTCTATCACAAGGTGAGGTGTTCTCTTTATGAGAGGACAAGTAAAGAGGTTTCACAACATTATATCATTGATGAATCGTTTGTCATATGATTAGAATGAGCAAGAAGAGATGTTTTGGGGTATATTTTCAGTGTCCGAAAGGGGAGAGTTGTTCATCTGTGACATCATAAATCTTGGTCGCATTGCTAATGGGAGGATCTCCATAGCATTAGTGATCTCGACATTCAAATGCTCATAACTCTTCTATTGCTAGTCCTATTTTACTCAAACTTTTGTTGATCTTATTCTCTGATTTTTCTGCTTTCACAAAAGCTAACTTGCTCCAAGAGTTTCATTCTCCTTTAAGTTGTATGTTTCTTATGTTTACTGTGCTCTTTCTAGATTAGTCGATGGTGAAGACAATCATCTAATTATACTTCTTAGACAATTATTAATGATTTGAGAGCCAAATGAGCTGAATACGGGCCACAATGTTCCCTTGTGTCTTTAAAGCAGATACGAACCAATAGCACCATCTCAAGTCCTCAAGTACTCATACCTGGCCAGTTTCCTGACCCATAATGCTAACGTAGTCTAGTAATATAGACCCACTTGAATGATAACATGCTATACTCAATGCATTTATACCGCAATAATTATGTTACCAAGTAGCAAAGCAGTCTTTTCTCTCAAAACATTTTAGATTCTCTATACAAATACAATTATAGGTCAATTTATTCTCTGTAGTATTAGTAGATCTGAAAACATATTTTTAGACTATGTATTAATAACACACAGTCAATGAGAGACCACACACAGTTCACTCCCCGTTTAACCCAAATCTTTCTTTTCCTTGTGAATATACCTTTATGCTTATTGTCATTATTTCAATCTAATTAAAAAAAAAACATTCCTCACGCAAGGTGCTTTTACTGCTTTATACTTGAATCGAAAACATACCTCTGTAAAGACTAGGTAAATTCTCATTTGTTCATGTTTATTATGTATTGAATACCCAAATAAGGAAAACTTCATGCGTGTGCGTGTGTGATCGTCTCGATTACTTAGAAGTGTTTTTATTGTAACTCAATATGATTTATTGCTTGACCAGTCAATACCTCTTGCTACCATGGAACAATGACTCATTACACATATAAAGAGTAGAGTAGCACAATCAAAAACAAAGCAGGGTGGATTTGATTACAATTTAAGAGTGTTTTCTCAATAAATTCTAAGTACCATTCAAATTGTATTTTCATTTTCATAAAATTGCCTATTCATTAATAAACCAGAAACCACTTGCATTCCTGATGCCGTGCCAAACCTGCTCTTGATGCTTTGTATCAATTTCTAAAGGTGCACGTAATAGTCATTATAATCATAATAAAAATAATAATTAGCGCCTTTTCAATTCAACTGTTCTCCATTGCATTTATATTTTGAAGTGAAATCCAGGCCTTTAGAATTTTTTTCTTTTCGTTTTGTTTGAATAAAGAGGAGTATTTTTATCTTTGACCAAAGATAATTTACTGCCACCGACATACTGTGTACAGAAATTGGTAATGATGATGACGATAATGATGGTGAAGATAATGTTGATGATATTCTAGTTGATGATGATGATGATGTTGATGATGAAAATGATGATAATGTTGATAATTAAGTTGATGATGATGATGATGAGGATGAGGATGATGATGATGAGGATGATGATGATGATGATGATGATGATGATGATGATGATGATGATGGTGATGATGATGATGACGATGATGATGATGATGATGATGATGATAATGACGATGATGATGATAATTGATGACTTTAATGACGATGAGGAGGAGGATAATTATAATGCTGATGATGATGATGATGATGATAATTGGCTTTTATATTATAGCGCTTTATCTATCTATGACTGCTCAAAGCGCTTTACAATTATTTTTACCCAGTCAAAGGGTCACTGGATTCATAGCTCTTTAGCAGCCTGTTAGTCGCACTCTTGCTAAACCAACCAGAATGACGGTTGTTTCCTACCGGTACCCACTTAGCACCTGGGTAAGAGTGGCAAAGTGTGGATTGACGCTTTGCCAAAGGACGCTAGGCCATGGTGGGATTCGAACACACAACCCTCTGATAACAAGGCGAGAGTCAGAACCGCTACACTATTGCGCTTCCATGATGATGATGATGGTAATAAATGATAGTGTTGACTTATTGAATGCACACACTGTCCATTGACATTCATGGCACTAGTCCACCAACAGTTCTCTTGCCAACAAATACAGAAGATATTTTTCAAAGAGTAAATCAACTACATGGATTGTATGTTTGTTTTGCCATCCTCTATGATCCCCAAAGCTGGTGGGACCTAGTACCCTCTGACTGTTCCTTTCACTCAGTTCAACAGATGAGCCTGGTCAGTACGTATATCACTAGACCTCTCGTATTAGAGGATACCACATGTGAGAAAGCATGAATAGAACCAGGGGGGGGAATATGTGGGGGCTTGGGGCGATTTTGCCCCAGAAATTATGCTCTAAAGAGCCCTGGACAAAATGTAGCCCTGGAAAATCCCCATTTATACTGTGACCCAATGTTGCAGATTTAGGCAGAAGGTTTTGAAAAGTAGCTCCTGAAAATAAAAAAAGAAAATATTTTTTTACCTGAATAGAACCGTATAAATTGATAGCCAGGCAACTGTTTCATTTTTTATTTGTTATAATTTGAAGATCAATTGTTTGCCGAGGACAATTCTTTATGATATGCATCCTAGTAAAATCTAATGGACAGAACTTCTTTAAGGAGTGACGCTGACTCTTAGATTCCTGCAGTACGGTAGTTCTTGATAGTTCACAACAGTTTCTTCCGTCCTTTCCAAACCATTCTTTCTCTTTATGAAACTCATGTCCGTGGGTTATTAATGAATATGCTGCATAATTACACTATGTTAGAAAGCTACACTGCATCATTATTTTATGATTACAAATTTATACTAATGAATGTATCTCTATCTTATTTCATCACGGAATACAGATAGGAAGTATCAGTAGTTGAGCTGGCAGCTAGTATCATTTTCTTTGCCAGCTGCACAATATAATATCATATTATTTGATTGTCAGTTTCCAGAGCAGAAGTGAGGTAGCTTCTTCTGGTGTGGTGATCCTTGTCTTTTCATAAAAAAATCATCTAAAAAGTATTGACTTGGCGAAGGGAGAGAGGGGGAGGAATATAATTAAATTGTATCAAAGATTTGATTAATGCAGTCACAATAAATGATTTCTCTCAAATAGTTTTTGCACTATTTTTTAATTATCATGATCCATTGTTATATTGTGAGCTTGGACATGAATTTTTCCCGCCAAAAAGTTTGAAAACAGCATTTAACCAAGCTGTTTATGCCATATCTACAAGTACCGTTAAACCTGTCTGTTAATCATCTCAAAAATAAAAGTCCCTTCTCTCTTTTTTTTTCCAAACACTTCCCCTTGTTATTTTACCTCTCCAGCCATGACAAGATCAAGTTGTAACTTTGGACATATTGAATTACACAAAGAAAGATCATAAAATAGACTGTTTAGAAAAACAGAACGCATAAACAAGGAAGAAGGAAACGCTCGATCATTCTTTTACACTCTGTCAACAAACGGAAGTTGATTTTGATTTTGTTCTGGTCTAATTAATCAAAGACTTTCTCTATTTTTGTCTACTGTATCATCGCTAGAGGATCGATGTCATTTCCATTATTTATTTTCTCTCACTCTGTTCTTGTTTTTAATCACAATGTTACCATGGTCATGATTTAATAACACATACATGTGACTATTTTGGTTTGAGTTACAATACAAGGAAAACTTGCAACATATATTCATACCGAGCGATTCATTTCCCTCTGAACAGGTGTTTCAGAGTAGGAACTTTAATCTCAATTTTATTTTTTGATCCTGACCTTACAAACAATTGGTTACATTTCTCTTTACGAGGTCAGTAGCATGATGCGGGCAAATTGAGATACTCTCAAAGATATTTTAAAAGGTTCAGTGCAAAGGAAAAGTGTTTCTGATTTTGCCTCACGTACATAACCGTAGATTGGATGACTTATTTTAATTTGGAGATTCTCACCTCTATTCATGCCCTTGTTGGTTTTTTTACCCCGGTAGTTTATTAACTTTGTTGATATGTATGTAACTAGACATTCCATCCTTATTTCCAAGGAAATGTCTGACAGGAAAACTAAATGTAAATGTAGAACAGAAAACTGACATCCGTCCTTGACAAAATGAATTTTGTGAAACATCTGTGCTAGTGTTCCTTCCTTTGTTTTATCTCTATTTTATTGTATCCTTTAATGTCCCTTTTATCTAATAGGTGTTGGTGTTATAGGCCTAGTTTTATTTTTAAGATGCAGAATATTAGACATTGTGTTGTTATTAACACAATAGTTGTGTTTTTGTTGTATGTGTACAGCTGTCCATGTTTCTTTTTTAAGCCTAGCTCAGTTGGGGAGGGGGCTCAGAGCAGCCTATTTTAAAAGCAGGACGCTTTCAGTAGAATGACTTTGTGATTTCTGTAGTTTGAGGGACTGAACCGAGCCTGTCAGGTGACAAGTTCTGATGGTATTTGACAAACGAAAGGGTTCTGATAAATATATCTTTGTCATTGTTCCTAATTTTTGTGTTTGAGAACCCAGTCCATGTACACTGATCACGTGTGTCAACTTTGTTGAGTGAATTCATTGGGCTACAGATAAAACCAATTAGATGGCATTCAATCATCTTGATGCATACATTGTAGCCATGGGGAAATTGATTGCAATGTCATATCAAGCACATTAGTGCAAAAACCAGTTGTCGCAAAGACTGAGAATCATGGTTTTTCGCTTTCACTCAGCTTAAATTGAACAATAAAGGGGAGATCAAACAACCTTGTTGTACACCTTTCTGTATCTAAGTTTCCTAACAACCTAAAAACATTACATAAAAAGAAAAAAGAAAGAAAAATAAAAAGAAAGGCAATGTAAAGGTATTGTATATGAAATCATGGGATTATATGCTGAGCTGTGGAAAGTTACCTACCATTGTTGATCAATTGTAAAGTGCTAGTGAACCTGAATCCGATTGACAGATGATGTCACTGCAGGAATGAGATCAGGGGCCCGTCTTACAAAGATTTGCAATCGATCCAATCAACCATAACTATGGAAAGCCAGCAAAGTCAACAGATTCAATGCATGTTTGCCCGAAATATTTTCTAGATATGCTGTAAATTCCTACATTCATTGATTTCTTGAAAATTCAGAGTGCTTCTCTTTGCTTACAAAGGACATTGTGCAAATTTTTGGTAGAAAAAATTATGACACCAATTGATTTCCATACAGTTGAGGTTGATCGGATCAATTGCAACTCTAAAGACGGGGCCCAGAGGTTCGTCTTAATTACAGAGTTGCGATAGTTTTAAATCAAACTCAAATTTTTTGATTGATCTATTGATCTCTTTAACTACACAAATTTAGATCAATTGCAATTGGAGTTTGATTTGAATCCATTGCAAATGTTTGTTAGACAGGGCCCCGAGTTCTCTCTTTTTGGGGATAGAGCTTAATAGCAGGTTAAAAAAAATCATATGAAACATGTATTCGGATGCCAGAATAGCAAGATACTGTACATGTGACTTGTATGCAACACTCCTTCAGTAGAAATCAACTTGAACTTGGTATGCAGGGACCTTTTAAATCTCTTTGATTTATATCTTTGTTTTTGTAAGACTGTATTATAGATCTGTTCTGATTGCATCATTCTTGTTTTGATTATTTGATTTCGTTTCTTGGGAATCATTTGGGAAGCCGATAAGGGATTCCTTTCCTGTTGTATTGTTTAGCTACAGCCCCCATGACACTGTTGATGTCTGTCATTTGACAGTATTGTCACATGAATAAGGAACCTTTGCAAGTTTCATTGGATCATGTGATTTAAAGCACTGATGGCAATAATTTAAACAATAAAAACAAATTTCAGAGAAATGAAACTTGTTATTGTGATTTATTTTATTGGATATTTGTGAAAGAAACTCAAATTTTGCGTGATTAGTATGTCAGCTCCTTCCTACATTATAATTTACATAAAGATGTTGCTTGCCATTGATGACATCATTCAAGGCTTCTAACTATTCAATTCATTTTCCACCATGGAATTTTGTTTTGTTTTCTTTACAATACAGGAATATTGATGTAGATTACATACATGAAATAAATAGAAAGTTGATGAAGAAATGATAAGGTTTAATAATATGAAATGGGATTTAAAAATTTAGTGACTCACAAATGGCAAAACGAATATCAAGATAAGTAGTTTTCTGAAGAGAAAAGAAATTAATAATATGTTGATCTTGGCATTTATACTATATTTATATCAATTATGTAGATGAGCATATTATAACAATATTAAGGTTATCAAATAAATCAAAGGAATACCAATGGTGGAGCTAAAATTTGTAACTGAATGTCAAATATTGTGCATGTTGCTAATCTCAGATTAATTGTTTTATTCAAGATTTTATTTATCTTTGGCCATTTTTGGTCAATCTTCACTCAAGTGATTCAAAGATTGTTCTGCTTCTACTAAAGGTCATTTCTGACTAGGGTTTCTCATGTACCTTAATTTTCTTAATACAAGACGTGAATGACTTACAATAATAATAAACATACTCCTGAAGTTGAACCTTTTATTTTATTATATAATTATATGCTTCTTATTTTCTTTTCTATTCAGGATCAATAGTTGTGTAGGAGAAGATAATCAGTTTGTATTTGTGCTTCTCCTTCTCTACGGCTTCCTGCTAAGCAGCACCGCTCTGCTTTTAGACGGTCTTCACTTTTATTACTTTCCATCATGTTCAACATGTGACATGGTAAGTAAAACGGTAAATCGTAATTTGGTCTAAAACCACTCTAATGCTTTTCACGTACACTTCACATATTTTCCTTAACCTTAACACTGCCTGACGAAGACTAGCAGGTGCAGTCGAAACGTCGCAACTTCAGTTTGCCACATCGTGAGACAACAGATTATCTCTTACTCCGATTATCATTATTATTATTATTATTATTATTATTATTAGCATTATTATTTGGTCTGATTGCCATTTAGACCATTTTACCACATTGTTTAATTTCAAGTTCGGGTTTACACAATTTGTCTGATAACTGCTTGGTCAATATGGTCAGATGAACTATTTATGATCCAAATCTTGATTTAACAACTTGAAAAATAATAAGTTGATGAAGTGGAAATGAGATCATTGTGGCATTGTATTAAATGATACTGTAGTTAGACCAATTATTAGTTGGAGCAAAGATTAGTCAGACCAAATTGATAGTAGACGAAATGGGTTTAGCCGGTTCCATGACATTTGCTCTGGCGACAATTTCTCCGCTGTGAACTCCACACACGAATGGAATCGCTAACTTCAACCCTGGATTTAACACTATACCCTATCCTAAAACCTAACCCTAAACCTAAAATAAAATCCACTGTTACCATAATTATCAAAACATTTATAGTAAAAACATATAATTGTGAATCTTTCTGAAAACGGGTTTCCTTTTTTTGTGGGACACACTGTATATTGTTACTGGTCATATATTTATTTGAAGTACTTTGGTCATTTTTAGCTTATCTGCTACATACATGTATTTAGAGATTGATAAGAATCTGATAAAATGTATGATATTAAAGTGTATGATGTACAAGTGTGTAATTTTGTGTTATTGCATTAAATGTGTAAATTTGTCATTAGAACTAGAAGGAAAACTTCAATGGAAACTTGATTTGATTTGATTTTCCCTTCATAATCAAAGTATTTTTTTTTTCTTTTCTGATGACTTTTAGTCATTGTTTAGATTCCGTTATGAGCGCTATCTGATGTATGGATGCTTTGTGTCAGGCTGCATGCTAGAGTTCTTCTGTTTTACACAGCTATTCTCCCAGATCTATAATATTAGCAAAGTAAGAAGTACCTTCAACCATTTTCTTTCATTATTTTTGTTGATGGCATTTAAAGAAGAATGATACCCTTGGATGGAGCAAGTACTGTAAATAATAATAATAATAATAATAAACAGTTCTTGTATAGCGCATATCACAATTATGAATAATGTCTCTATGCGCTTCCAAAGGACTTGGATATTATTACCCCAGCTGTAGCTTGTAGATCAGGTCATTCTTTCATGAGAGGACATATATTGAAGGTTTCATGAAATATAGTTTGTGTGAAGTAAAGTTTGTGTGAAAACAGAAAAATCAAGGAAACAAATTAATGAAAGTTTGAGAAACATTGGACAAGTAAAAAGAAAGTTGTGAGCATCTGAATGTTTAGATCAGATATCCTCCCATAGACAATATGAGCAACATGTGTTATATCCCCAATTACATTCCTTCTTGTTAAATACTGACATTCTAATTTTTAATATCAAGTCTACCCATAGATCTGAGTCCCGTAACACAAAAGTTAGCGATTAATTGTACGCTTGATTTTCACGATTGATTGCACATTGTAGTCAGTAGAATCAACCGTAGAAAAATGTTCTACGATCATTGCTAAGTTTTGTGTTACGGGCCCCAGGTTATTCTTTCATGAGAGGACATATATTAGAGGTTTCATGAAATATATCATCGATAAAAAGTTTTTACTAACATAAGAATGAACCGAAATATATTTTAGGGGGTATATTTACAGTGTACAAAGGGGACAGTTGTACATGTGTGACATCACATATCTTGGTCACATCGCCAATAGGAGGATAGCCACATCATTTAAGTACTTTCGACTTTCAAATGCTCATAACTTATCGTGTTCTCAAACTTTCATTTTTCTTTGACTTTTCTGTTTTCATACAAGCGAACTTGTTCGAAGGGTTTAATTTTCATGTTCCTTCAAACAAATCTGCACAGTACTAAGTAATACATTTATGCATTGGGAACTTGTTCAACAAGGTATTATTATTATTATCATTATTCCTTGAACCTGTTAATGATAAATTGAATCTAGTAGGAATCTAGTTCCATACATTTCTCGTTGCTATGTCCGAGTACTGAGTTGAGAACGCACTGAAGCATGCAGGGAGGGTCTAAGGGTAATAATAATATAATAATAATATAGGTATATTTACCCAGGGAAGCCACTTCAGTTCTGAAAACTGTTCTCCCAGCGGGCCCTGCTATTATTATTACCCCGGCTTTAGGGTGATTGCTGTTATTGTGAGGTGAAACTGGCCACCCCTGTTTAACAGAACAACTCTGGATTTTGATTGAAAACAAACAACTTTGGACTGCTGAATTCATTATTTCTATCAAATTTCTAATAAAACTAAATTATCTGTGTTTTAACATAATGCAGGATAAGACTACAGTAGAGTCTCTCATCTATGGTGGTAAACCGGTGTATGAAAGGTAAGGCCAATAATTCTTGTTTTGGAATGAATTGTAATATGTTCAATTACTATTAGTCTCATATTATACCCTTTCCTCACAGCAAAATTTCCTTTCCCTGGACTATAGGTAGGGCTAACTTATATTCCAGGATTAAAAAGCGACCTGCCATGGACAAATCATGGGGAAATTGAATCAATACGAAAATTGCAAAAGGCCAATTGACATGCATGATATAATCCGTCCGTCATGAGAGCTCGTCAGACTAATGCGACAAAAGTTCGGACAGCGCAAATTTGACCGAACTTGTGATCGTTATTTACTTCGGGTCGTTGCAGTTCTAGTTTCCAACAATGCCAATTCCTAGACTCTTAGCAGGTCTCTTGATTGCTAAACTAAAATAAATAACATCTGTGAAGTTACATGTTTCAAAGTGAAAACACGCAGTTTACTTCTGGTTGGTTAGTCTACTAACTATTGCTCTCCTAAATTAGACCTCCCAGACATGCCGGCGTCATTTACATAACACCCCCAGGCATGCAGCCGAGTGAAAGACATGAATCCCTTCTCTGTTCTGAGATTAGTCTTGATTTCCCCATGATTTGTCAATGGAAGGTCTCTTTAGTCCACTTTCTGTTCTCATGACGTTTTTGCAAAGTGGGCTAACCCAAACTGTACAGGTTTATCTGGCCCTGTAAAATAGCAGGGTTAGCTGGGCAACTGTGGTGTTTAACACGAAAGTCTGGGGTTCAGAATCATTGAAGTACCGAAACCCATCCAAGCCAGTGACAGGGCTCCATATATGTCCTATGAGCAACCAAGTCAAAGCTGTTATTCAATCAGAGATAGGCACTCTTGAATGCCTACCACTAGCCATGGTTAGGGAGGAAATTTGGCTCATGCGAAAAAGGAAAAATTATAGTATCGGGATAAGGATAGTCTGGGGTAAAGAAACTCTTGTGATAAAAGAGTACAAGTAACTTGGTTTAATAGTTAAAGAAGAGGGGGTTCTCACCCCCACCCCTTAAACCTACAAAATAATGATAAGCAAAAATTTGGAAAAGGATAAAAGGGACACGTCAGATGTTTAAGCTCTAACTTCAAGTTATTGTTTTGAATTTTAGAAAGAATATCATTTTGTTATTTGCTTTGAATCATAAGAAAGTGACATTCATCAAATTTGGTCAAAACAAAGAGGATTGGTAAAATCAGAGCTGGCTCTTGGAAAAGTGTGCCATTGAAGCTGCCAAAAGTGTAGCCCAATTGTAAGAGACAACTTATCAGGAATGGTCTGGTGTGCCCCTTGCTCTCATTTCTTTATTTCTGCAGCAATTATGTTTATACTTGCTACAAATAATCATTGAGGCACATGTGTGTTCATGAGGACAATTATGTCAATGGTCATCTAGGGGTCAAAAAATCATATTGCATATTTTATTGATCACAAAATCAGGCAAGACTCGTGGTTCATGAACCACCTTGTTTGTGTGTGTGTTGCAACTTGTTAGAAATGTATTTGACTGGAAACTGCTACCAATGGTGGTGACCTTTTTTGCCCCTCCCCCCCCCCCCACCTCCTGGACAATATATAGGTCTTAGATCCACCCCTGTACCTAACAGAGAGTAAAGCAGGGCGTTGGGGTTGGGAATGCACGTTTATAACTAACTTCTTGATGGCTTGCTTCAATTGTGTATGGAGCAATAACAGATGGATGAATTTAAGATAGAGTACCAAAGTGTGATGTCATCACTTTTCTGAGAGGTGGGGGTTACATTTCAGCATTTTTGATAACATATTTTGATTAAGCATGATAAAATACCTCCACAACTTCAATTTGTGAGAATCGGTCCATGTCTTAATGAGAGGTACTGTTTCAAAGGAGAATGATATGATATCATCTGGTCTAGAGCTTTATCATATAAAATGAAAACCCACAAAGTCCTTTCCCCTTTTCATTTTCATTATAGTTCAGAGCTGGGAAACATTTGCTTTTAAACCATTCCTCTCGACAGGGGTCCGTTTCATAAAATTTGTTATAATAACAAATTTGCAATAACAGTTGAAAGCTACTGAAATCATTCAATCTGATTGGCTGATAAGGAATATGTTATAGAAATTGTGCATTTGTTATTATAACAAGTCTTAGTGAAATGGGACCTAGGTTTTCTGTAGTTAGCAAAATAAGTAGATTACACTGTTTCAATGAAATTTACTTTTTTTTCTAGGAGAATGGTATGATATTCACAGATTTTTTTATTTTTTTTTCATTTTAGAGTACACAAAGGCCGGCCCCTCTCATTTCCATCGTAGTCTAGAGAGCTCTAGAAAACACTTGCTATTAAACAATCCCTCCAAACAGACTTAACTCTCTTAAGGATTTATTCAATGTTTATTCAATGTTGGTTATTGAAAAAGTGTGGGGGCCGAAACTGTCAAGTTTTTGAAATAGTCACAAATCAGTGATGGATGAAAGTTGGTAGTGGCATGTACAGGGTTTTATGTGAGATCTTATCATTGGTAATAACGTCAATACAACCCACATACATGTAGAATATGAAAGATTAGGTTATCTGTTTCGTACAGGAGCATCTATTCTTTGTTATAAGATCTATGTGTAGATCAAGTTTCCCATTTCATCTGGTGGAGAACTGTCCACCATCTGGTGTGTTATCATACAATATTTGGCAGGTTAGGTGTAGTTGTTGGCTGGCACTAGGCTTTCGTTCAAAAAGAATATTTACACCAGAATATATTTTGAATATTAAGATACTTGCTCTTTATAACAAGATAATATTTAAATAATATTGACTGGCCTTGAGGGGAACATCAAAATATATCCCAAAAAAGAATCATATTGGCCCAAGTCTTTAGATGAGGGCAATATGGTTCTTTTAAGGGCAATATATTTGAAGAGCCAGTCAATATTTTTATTATCATCCAAATCAGACATCTAGAGCAAAAATCAAGAAAATTTAGATATATCTTTCAAGAATATGGTTCCACTGTGTCATGTTTATATCAGGGGCCAGGCTCTGCACTTTAAAATTATGACGTAATTATAAGATCGCGTCCCTAGGGACGCATTATTCAGCGCCCGGATCCAGTGTTGTCTTTTTGACGTTTACTGTTGCTGCATGGATGATAAGCGTATCTCTTTCTACTCATCCTCAAATGCCCAGATGTGAGACCAGGGAAAATACAAAGGTATGTTTTGCCTCGTCTCTGCGTTGAAAGTCAAACGCGCATAGAGACCGAACAAAATACAAACAATATATGGTAGGGGGTCCTAAAGCTACGCGGGTCCTAAAGCTACGCACCACTCATCACGCATGCAGTTTTTATGGCATATGCGCACTCTGTGTGTGGAACTGTGACTGCAGAGTGACGAACGATTCCTATTCAATTTTTTTTACAGAGGCTGAAGTAAATCCCTAAATGCAGAGAAAACCAACAACTGTTTGGAATTTTTGAATTATATTCGCTTAAATTTCATTTTATCCTATAATAATATGAATATATTTTAGAAATTGAGGCACAGGAAATACTATTTTTTGCATGATAAATCGAGTGCGTAGCTTTACGACCCCTTCTACATCGGATGGCGAAATCAAGAGGTGTTCGGAAAACACGGCGGGATTTTCGTATTAGTGAGTTTTGTGATATTTTCTTCTTGGTTAATGATCTTTAGAATGTTTGCCACAAATTAGTGAAAGATATTTGTTGAAATATTAAAATTTGGATAGTTTTTATTGTTTGAAAACAAAGTGCGTAGCTTTAGGTCCCCCCATCATACCTATCCCTTCCTGATAATCAGAAAATCTAGGGCAATACAGTTTTGTAAATTACCAGCTCCGATATCTGATACGGGTGATAATTATTATTACAATTTTTAGTGGTGTATGTGCACTGCCTTTTTAATAAAAAGACTAAAGGACGAATTGAAGGAGAGTAGAACCTTTGGAACAAGTTAACTTTTATGAAAATACAAGAATGAATAAGTGAAAGCAATAATGTGAGAGAAATACTGGAAAACAATAAGAAAGTTATGGGCATTTGAGTGTCTCGAGACCGCTAGCGCGATGGCTAACCTCCCACTGGCAGTGTGACCGAGGCGTATAGTCTGTAGTTTCATGGGAGTGATTGTCTTTGCAATAATAAAGGGTATACTTCAAGATTCTAGCTGCAATGATCTATTCATGATCTGGTGAAAAAGTTGTAAATTGTAATAGTTTTGATACATTTTGTTGTGCAAAGTACTTCTATTTCTATTTCCTTTATACTTCATTTTCCTTTCTCTTAACCGCTTAGAGGCAATTTTGCGATTTTGCGGAATATAAAATTGTTATTATTATTATATTAAAAGAAAAAATGAACGAATTTATCATTCTTTCATTTTAAATATTTAACCTGCAAGCACTGCATTTCTGTGCTGGGGAAAATGATATACCCAAAATGCTAGTTTGTACTTTATCTAAAACATTTCATACAAACTTTGTGTTGGTTCCAGAGTTTTCTAATTAATATGAAGTTTTTTTAATTGTTTGCTTTTTAAATTGAAATCTTTAAGATTTATTTGATTGGAGTCTTTAATGGCATACTTTCAATCAAATAGGTATCTGTGAAATCTCCTATCTTCTTGAAATCTGAGTATTTGTTTGACTTTTCATCTCTCTGAAATACAAGCAAATGTGGCTATCATGACGAGCAGCAGTGTACATGCATGTCCCCCGAGCCGTCAAGCCTGTTTTCTATTTTTATTCTCTGATCTGTGTTATCTCAGTTTAGAAATCGGGAGAAAAGAACCAAAAATCTGGTTTTCTGCCCCAGTTTTGTCCAAAGTCAACCCAGTTTGGCGTAGCAAAACTGTATCGATTCCTGCATCGCGCAAGGAAGATAACAAACATTTAGGTTCTAACCCCTTTCTCTTATTTATCCTTTTGATTCGGTGCTCTATTTACATCCATAACAAGATCAAATCCTAGATTGAATAGATAGAGTAACTATGACCATGTTTGCAAAGGAGGAAAATTACTTCACCTAGTTACCAACATCTTATTAGCAAATTACTGGTTTCGTAGTGAATAAGCATGAAATAATACATAAATAAATATGTATTGGACTTTGGTGGTCATTAAAAGTTCAGAAAATTGTTTTTGTCTCACCTGCATAGCAGAGTGAGACTATAGGCGCCGCTTTTCCGACGGCGGCGTCAACACCAAATCTTAACCGAAGGTTAAGTTTTTGAAATGACAGCATAACTTAAAAAGTATATGGACCTAGTTCATGAAACTTGGCCATAAGGTTAATCAAGTATTACTGAACATCCTGCCTGAGTTTCATGTCACATGACCAAGGTCAAAGGTCATTTAGGGTCAATGAACTTAGACCATGTTGGGGGAATCAACATCAAAATCTTAACCTAAGGTTAAGTTTTTGAAATGTCATCATAATTTAGAAAATATATGGACCTAGTTCATGAAACTTGGACATAAGATTAATCAAGTATCACTGAACATCCTGCATGAGTTTCACGTCACATGACCAAGGTCAAAGGTCATTTAGGGTCAATGAACTTTGGCCAAATTGGGGGTATCTGTTGAATTACCATCATAACTTTGAAAGTATATTGGTCTAGTTCATAAAACTTGGACATAAGAGTAATCAAGTATCACTGAACATCCTGTGTACATTTCAGGTCACATGACCAAGGTCAAAGGTCAATGAACTTTGGCCATAATGGGGGTATCTGTTGAATTACCATCATAACTTTGAAAGTTTATGAATCTGACTCATGAAACTTGGACATCATGTGCGAGTTTTAGGTCACATGTTCAAGGTCAAAGGTCATGTAAGGTCAATGAACTTTGGTCATGTTGGGGGTATTTGTTGAATTACCATCATATCTCTGTAAGTGTATTGGTCTAGTTCATAAAACGTGGACATAAGAGTAACCAAGTATCACTGAACATCTTGTGCGAGTTATAGTAGTTTTCAAAGTCAGCACTGCTGCTATATTGTATCGGGTGATGCAGGTGAGACCGCCAGAGGCATTCCACTTGTTTTCAATTCTGGACGACTCCCTTTAATTATTTTTCATTTGCACCTTCTTCATCTTTGCAATTATTTATTTTTATTCCCCATGATCTGTGTCATGTTCTCTATTTTAGGAACACTTGTTAAAAGCGCTTTATAAATGCAATGTATTATTATTAGTAGTATTATTATTATTAATATTTTCTCCTTCACCTTTCTTGTTTATATTGTATTTATATCTTTTTGCCTGTCTGTATTAAAATGTCCTGTTGTATTCTGTCTCTATGTCTTTAGTATCTCTCTTTCCTTTCAATCCTAATGTTTTCTTGTTCAGTAATCCCCACACTGTTCAATTCTATTTCCTTTTCTTTATCATATGAATTTCCTGTACCCAATTCCCATTGCAATGGGGTTTAATCCTAAATGGGAATTAGATGATAAATTAAATCTTAAGTGGCAATTAAGCCCAGATGGTTAGGAGACTAACTGGTTGTAGACGAACTAGGATTAGACAATGTGGGGTTAGACCAAAGAGAAAGGAGATGATCCAGGTGTATCTACAGTTAATAATGATTATAATCTGCAATTAATAATAATTATAATAACGTCATGTATTACCCAGGGTAGCCACTTCAGTTCTTAAAACTGTTCTCCCAAGCGGGCCCTGCTTAACATGGTACTGTTATTATTACCCCGGCTCTAGCACGGCTACCTTGATCGGGCGCTTGAGCAATCAAGGAAGTTCTTCCTACCGGGTACCCGTTCACCTCACCTGGGTTGAGTGCAGCACAATGTGAGTAAATTTCTTGCCGAAGGAAAACACGCCATGGCTAGGAATCGAACCCTCATCCCTCAGATTAAAAGACGAGAGTCTTAACCACTAGACCATGATGCCCCCACACCTTCCTTTGCATCCCCTTTTGGATCTCTCTCTCTTCCTCCCTGCTTTCTTCTTATACTCCTTTCACACTGATCTCTTCCCCGTTACCCGGTTGAAGTTCACCGCTTTACAAGCATGCCTTCCTTACTTCACCATCAGCAATGGCAAAGTTAAAATTACAATAGTCCTTTTTTAAATGGGTCCCTGGAATTTTTTTTTGGGGGGGGGGGATTTACCAAATTAAGGCATTAAAATATGACACGGTTGATGAAAGGAAATCAGATTGTGGTCCGATTGGCACCAAATTCCCCTCATTCAATGTTGGCTTCCTTCCTTTTTGTGTCAAGCAATTTTTTTTTTTTTTACATCGCTACTGTCATTTTTATCCGGATGAACAGACACCTGTTTGTTTGTTTAATTTTTTTTTCAAATGTCTCCCTTTGTTTCTTTTTCTTTAAAGTTTTAACATTTCACTGCACAATGAAGGAGAACAATTCAACCAACCAGGATATGTTTATTTTACTGATAATGCAGGGCATTTAAAAATGTAGAAAGGTGTTTGTGTGTTCCATAAATGAGAGACTCGATAAATGCGAGTCGTAATTGAAAGTGATATAAATTCATTTTTGTTTTTTTAATCTTAAGATAATTTGGGAAAGCCTTGCTTAATAGTGTAAATGAGTGGAAATTAATCCACAGACACAATACAAGGAATATGGTTGTTTGCCAAGCTTGTACTACCAGGATTAAAGAGGAGATGAATTTTTACGGTGTAGATGATAAGTACAATAACCATTTCATATATACATGTAGGAAGAAATAATATAGAACTCTACAAGAAAGAATTTTGGTCAAAAAATCTATTAAGGTCCTTTTAAAGAATGCACTTGAGTCAGTGCTTGTTTACTGCTAGTGTGTATGTAAATTATGCTCAGTCATCTCTAACTTGCCCCCGCAATGTATTAACCCATTGCCAACTGGAACCGGGTGATACCTATACGAAGTCTATGGGAACCACAGAATTCAGTTGTCAATGGGTTAAAATGTAAAGCCATCGAGGAATTTGACTCCACAAATAAACAAAACAATCAAGGGGCAATGCACTTTTAGTCCATGTATATAGTTTTACTGCCAGTGGATATGTAAACTTTGTGTGCACATTTAGCCCTTGAGTGAGCAAGGTAATGGTGATGTTTCAATTGTTTTCATGGTATTCAGTGGTGTATCTCGTGATATATCACAGGTCCATGATGTATACGCTGGGGAAAGTCTTATTATATCATATTCATCTGTTTGCATGCCTCATCCAGAGAGCACGGGAGTCAACTAATCAATTACTGTTCCTGTGATGGTGAGGTTTGGAGGACCTCTGACTTTTTATGATTGGACTTCATAGTTTCTCTTTTACACTTTTTCACACAAAAAATAATCAAACAGTGGAGTTTGTGGCCCAGTGGATTAGTCTCTGGACTTCAAAACAGAGGGTTATGGGTTCGAATCCCAGTCATGGTGATACTTCCTTCAGCAAGAAATCTACTCACATTGTGCTGCACCAAACTCAGGTGAAGAAAATGGATGAATTTATTCTTTGAAAGACTTGTGCACTGAAAGGCTGACGGGCCAAAGCCAATGTAATAATATCCAAGTCCTTTGAAAGCATCTAGAGATGTTAAAGGGTACATCACATGCTCTATACAAGAAATAAATATTATTGTTTTATTTTTGTCCTTTTCTTTTCACCATCCCATCTTATATGACAGGCCTGTGAATACTAAGAAACCAATGGATAGCTTTCGGGACGTGTTTGGACGTGGCCACATTCTCTTCTGGCTGAACCCCTTACGAACTCGACAGGCCAGGAACATTATTGTTTACGCAGAAGTAGCATGAGAGAGAGACAGAGAGAGTGGGACAGAGAATAAGCAGGTGGAGCAGAAAGAACATTCAGGTTTTGTTGTGGAACTTGAGGTAAAATTACAGCAAAACCAAAGCAACAAATTCAAGGATTTCCATGTACAAACGATCTTAGAAAGACAAGTAGTGAACTGCAAACAATAGCCTTTGAAGCCTTGGTTGTGCAAAATGGACAAAATGTGCTGTTTGGTAGTCACTTAATGGACAAAATTCACTGTTTTTTAGCCTTTTTTTTTAAAGCTACAAAATGCCTATAAAAAGGGAGAGGAAAGGGCTACAAAACAACTACAAAAGGGCAAGATTTCCACTGAGTTCACTATCCACACAACAAACACTGATCGAGTAAAACGATTGTTTCTTCTTGTGAACCTCCCCTTGGCTTGGACCCATCTCCCACTATAAGTAGTGAGCGGAAAATCACTCAAGGTGTTCGAGTCAGAGACGGAAAAGAGCCACCTATGATACCAGCAGATATCTTGGTGTCGTCTGTCACCCGCTGCATTTATACCACTTCGTCAAGTAGGGTATAAATACAACCATATCCAGATCCAGGCAAATGGAGTAAAAAGAATTATCTTTGGTTCTAGCCCTACTGAAGGAGATATGGTGGGAACATAATGGCATACTCCAAAGCACATGTTCCTAAAGAGGGCGACAAGCAGACCGAGAAGGCTGATCGAGAGCATTCATATAATTTTTCATGTGTAAGTTTTAGTATTCTGGCTTTTCGAAGAATGGGAAGGGAGAAAAGCCAATGAAGTCATCGGCATCAATTCATCTTGAAAGACGAATGATTCAGCACTAGGTTTTACATTTTCTAAAGTGGCTGTAGTAGAGTCCCATCCTTAGAGCGGCAGTCTCTAGAGCAATACAGATGAAGGAGGATGGCCCTGAGATAGATACCGTTGGAGATGCTGCCCTCGCCTTCCTCCTATCTCTTTGGTCTGCCAGATTGGTATTCTGTTAAAGGACAAGTCCAGCCCAGAAAAATGTTGATTTGATTAAAAAGAGAAAAAATCAAACAAGCATTATGCTGAAAATTTCATCAAAATCGGATGTAAAATAAGAAAGTTGTGACATTTTAAGGTTTCGCTTATTTTTCACAAAACAGTGATATGCACAACTCAGTGACATGCAAATGAGGCAGTCGATGATGTCCCTCACTCACTATTTCTTTTGTTTTTTATTGTTTGAATTATACAATATTTCATTTTTCACAGATTTGACAATATGGACCAACTTGATTCAACCATATAGTATTAAACTATGCTAATTGCACATGGTCAGGGAGAAATTAATCGTTTTTTTTATACGACAACAGGGAGAGAATTGGAATATTTCATATTTTATATAATAAAATACAAAAGAAATAGTGAGTGAGTGATGTCATCAGTCTCCTCATTTGCATACCGACACGGATGTAAATATAACTGTTTTGTGAAACTAAGTGAAACTTTAAAATGTCGTAACTTTCTTATTTTACATCCGATTTTGATGAAATTTTCAGGGTTATGCTTGCTGGATTTTTCTCTTTTTATTCGAATAAACTTTTTGTTGGGGTGGACTTGTCCTTTAAGTTTCCGCCGTCGTCTTCACACCTACACTAACAGTAGCTCTGCATAGACATGACTATCGGCTACAGAATATGCATTTTTGTATAGTTCCACATCATATTAATTGTTTATTTGAATACATCTCTGGTCTTGGTTTCTTTGAAGTAGGCTTCTTACTTTACAGGTTTTATGTGTATGGTTTGATATAGACAAGGTAACAGTATATCTAGGGCATTATCAAAACTATATGTTTATACTGCATGCATTCCAAGGATGGGGGAGGGACATTTAGACATTACCTGAAGATTGCCTGTTAAAGAGAAATTCCAGTAGTTGCAGTAAACACTGATTTCATGAGAAAGTCTGTAAAACCAGGCTTAATTGTCAGTATATCATCGAGGATCTAGATCTGGTACAGTTACATAAACTGAACTTTGTGAAATCTTGAAATCTACGCTGAAAAATGTTCAGACTGAACTTCCCCAACACTGAAGTGCACGTGGGACTGTGTATAATTATTGCTTTGAGCGTTGGGCCCGACGCTCTACCCGAATCCTGTGCTTATTTGCTGATTTCTCAGCAATTACACAATTTCTTCCAGAATCCTTTGGCACATGCGTTTTATTTATACAAACAGACACTTGTGGTCATTTCATTGGATTCTGTACGAACTCATTTTGATATCGTTACCATAACTAGCATTTACCTTTAAATACCTCCTATCTTATAAACTGTAATCGAATCTCAGTATTTCTTGCTGCATTATTTAACTGCTTTCTTTGTGACTCGGGCACTCTGCAGAGTGGATTTGGTCCACCATAATCATTCTAGAAACGCAGTATTTCAGTGCCATATGTTATATGCAATTTTCTTTTGTACTTGTTTTGATGATTCAGTAAAGTAGAAGGCTGAAAAATTTGATATTGTATTTATTGGACTTTGAATTTAAGCCTTGACATTTTAAAACATATCATGTGCCTAATTCAGTCTAGATGGACTCCATTTGAATTTCAAATGTCCAGAGTATAATTTATGAATATTCAATAGATTGAAGTACTAATTTATACATTTCAGAGATTTTTTATGTATCGTTTTGATGCAAATATAGCATTAGATGATTATAATGTGTGTGTGTGCGGGTGTGTGTGTTTAATTGAACTTTTACAGACATGTATCAATTAGATATACTTCATGTCTGGGACTGACTGTTAACGTGACCAGGGCTCAACCTCAAATAGCTGCATCGATTTTTTAAGCTTGAATTACAGGTGCATGTCACATGATTTTCAGGTACATGTACTCTACTGCGTCTGAATACATGTACATATATATCTGCATTCATTATTTTTTATCAGCTGTGTGCAATCTGTAGCTTTATATTTATTGATGTCCCTTGTAATAATCAATTTTTCTAGACAAAACCTGTAGGGGAATTTTTTTTTTTCCATGGTGTAGTGTGATAGATATATGCAGATATAAAGATGACAGAGAAAATATGAAACAACTTTTTATCATTCCTGAGACAAGGAAAGGTTTTGGAAAATCTAGTTATTAATTTGACAATCATGAATTGTAATATCATAATAATAACAATAATAGGCATTTATATAGCACCATCTATCTAGAAATATTCTATTCCGAGGTGCGTTATTATTATTACCCCAGTTTTTAGCTCGAGCTGCCTTTCAGTGCTCGGTGCATTCAAGGAATCAATCCTACTGGGTACCCATTCACCTAACCTGGGTTGAGTGTTGCAAAATGTAGATAAGTCTCTTATTGAAATAAAACATGCCATGGCTGGGATTCGAACCCACAACCTTCTGTTTTAAAAGACAAGTGTCAGAACCACTAGAGTAGACACGCTCACAATATGTACTTTGTATATATATTACTTTGAGTGTCATGCACTTTTTTAAGTTCTGTCATCCACCCTTCTTGTAGTTCATGGATGAGATGATGTGTGTGTGGTGTGTCTTGGTCTAGTGGTTCTGACTCTCATCATTTAATCAGAGAGTCATGGGTTCAAATCCCAGCCATGGCGTGTTTTCCTTCAGCAAGATATTTATCCACATTGTGCTTGCACTCGACTGAATTGAGGTGAATGGATACCCTACAGGATTAATTCCTGAAATGCAGTTAAAGCTGGAAATGGAAGCTCGAGCTAAAGCTGGAATGATAATAATACCCCTCGGATTGGGTTGTATCTTGACAGATGCCGCAATATAAATGCCTGTTATGTGATAAAGTCTTATCATTGAAAATATATATACATGTATGTGGGAATGAAAGGCTTGTAAATTTGTGTCTTCATTATTAAAATGGCCTTACAATTTTAATTTCATCGACATTGTTCCGTCTCTTCTGTTCCCACAAGTCTCTCTATTTTTTAAGTTGTAAACATGTGAAGAAGGTTCTAAAGACTGCCTTTAAATGCATGTTTGTTCATGGGCAATGTTAAATTATTCATTTCAAATACATTGTTAAGATCATGTCCTGTCCATGCTGAGTCATATTAGTGAGGAATATGTTTTTCAATTGGTTATTATTCGCTTCCAGGAAAAAGTTTCACAGTATTTTTCTTTCTTTTTCTTACTACTCACAAGCCACAAACAAGATTCAATCTTCTTTTTTTTTTTTTTTTTTAGGTACAACCAGATTTCTAATTTGCCCGTAATGTCTACATTATCCCATTCATATGCCTACCCAGCACCTCATGGAGGAGTTGTTGCAACACCTATGTAGGAATTTTCTGGGGGTGAATACTTATGGAGGCACTTAGAGGGGGTGTTTTTCTTGGGGAAGGGGGGCTACCGGGCTAGGCTGTGATGTGATTTCACACCAATACCCTGAGGGTGATTTTTCAATTTTTCCCAGGGGGGGCAAAAATAGTTAGGCATGGAGGGATGATTGGGTGGATCCTTTTGAGTTTTAGTTACTGGGGGGGGGGGGGCTAGGCTGTGATGTGACTTTTCACCAATGCCCTGAGGGGGATTTTTCCCAGGGATGGGGGGAGGTGCAACAATATGTAGAGCATCGGAGAGAGATGAAGGGGGTGGGGAGGTAATTTTAAGTTGAGTTACTGAGAGGGCTAGGCTGTGATGTGACTTCACACCAATGCCCTTAGGGGGATTTCTCCCAGGGATGGGGGGGGTGGAGGTGCAACAATACATACAGCATTGGAGAGAGACGAAGGGGGTGGGGATAATTTTAAGTTTGAGTTACTGAGGGGGGCTAGGCTGTGAAGAGACTTCAAACCAATGCCCTGAGGGGGATTTCTCCCTGAGAGGGGGGGGGGGGGAGAATACATATGTACTGCATTGGAGAAAGACAAAGGGGTGGGGGTAATTTTAAGTTTGAATTACTGAGGGGGCTAGGCTGTGATGTGACTTCACACCAATGCCCTGAGGGGGATTTCCCTTTGATTTCCTGACCGATCTACTGATATCTTCCTTCAACTGTGTCACAGCTTATCAGACAAACGGGCAGTATACTATAGGCTAATGGACAAATATTCTCTTTAGAATCCCCCTTTCATCTTCAATTTATCTATTAATGTTTTCCCATCTTACCCAATTGTATGTTTTCACCACTTGCCCCGCCTCCCCCATTTTACCCCTTTTCTGCATGTCTATTATATCTGCGGGGGCGTCGTGGTCTAGTGGTTTTGATGCGTCTTTCAATCTGAGGGACGTTGGTTCGATTCCCAGCCATGGTGTGTTTTCCTGCAGCAAGAATTTTACCCACATTGTGCTGCACCCAATCCAGGTGAGGTGGATGGGTACTCGTGGGAAGAAATTCCTAGAAAGCCAGAGCGATTGTAGGCAGCACGGCCAAAGCCGAGGTAATAATAGCAGGGCTTTGTATCCTCGGGGCGAAAAGCGCTTGAAAAATTCAGCTATTATTATTGTTGTGTTGTTGTAGTAGTAGTAGTAGTAGTAGTAGTACTACTAGTAGTAGTAGTAGTAGTAGTAGTAGTATAATTATTACCGGTATTAATATATCTGTTTTGCAGAGTTACATACCCCCTCCAACCCCCCCCCCCTAAAAAAAACATTGTTTATGCATATGTGTTTATACCCAATTGGATCATTATTCGATCTTTAAAGCATTATTCATTAAGTGTGAATTGAGCGCTTTGTGACAATATGGAACATGCATTATTGGAATCATTGCCTGCCTGACAAACTTTGTCAAAGGGGGCAAAAGCTTTCTGACAAGCAAAGAATAATGTCTTTCAAATTGTGTCAATGGGGTACTGTACTCCCCAGGTACGCCAGTGACATACTTGCCAACTGTTCTTATTAAATAGGAATATCATTATTCTGGAAAATAAACATGCCATTTTAACCCATATGTTCCTATTTCTGTTTTTACAAAAATAAATAATGTCTTGGTTTGTTCCCTTTTCTTGCTAGTCGGGGTTGGCAGGTATGTAGTAACTCTACAGTGTAACCTGCCTATAGTGACCACACAAGGGAAACACAAAATGTGACCTTTTTAGACAGGTGGCTGCTATAGACAGGTTCTTTTACACACAATCTGCCTCCATGGGAATCTGTTTTAGTGGTCACTATAGGCAGGTGGCTGCTATAGACAGGTTCTTATACACACAATCTGCCTCCATGGGAATCAGTTTTAGTGGTCACTACAGGCAGGTGGCTGCTATAGACCTGTTCTTATACACATAATCTGCCTCCATGTGAATCAGTTTTAGTGGTCACTTTCGGCAGGTGGCTGCTATAGACAGGGTCTTATACACACAATTTGCCTCCATGGGAATCAGTTTAAGTGGTCACTATAGGCAGGTGGCTGCTATAGACAGGTTCTTATACACACACCGCCTCCATGGGAATCAGTTTTAGTGATCAATATAGACAGGTTCTTATTCACACAATCTGCCTCCATTGAAATCTGTTTTTAGTGGTCACTAAGGGCAGGTGGCTGCTCTAGACAGGTGGCCACTAACACAGTTTGTCTATATCTCAATACGCCATACATGGAGCATAATTAATACATGAAATCTGTAACATTTCAGACCACAGATTTAAAAAACCCTTTATGAGTTTAAGCCACATTGATGAGTGCATCAAATTTCAAATCAAATAACTTTTATTTCCTACAGAAAATATAATACAAAATCATTACATAGGCCTACATGACTGTGTAGTTACATTCATTGATAAAATTGGAAATTAAGATATGAAGAAATTTACAAACCAGTACAAAATATTCTTCATGTGAATACAAATGGGGGAGAAAAAAAATGAAAGTCATTCATTTTCATGACTTCTTAAATAGTGCGCCCCAACACGCACACACACACGCATAAACTTTATCAGAAGTTTTCTTTCTTTTCTCTCTCCCCCTCTCTCTCTCTCTCTCTCTCTCTCTCCAGACATCGTACTTTGAATCCTGTCTGTACAGACATGTCATAATACCATCACTTTCAACATGATACTTGGAGGCAATCACTGATAAGATCTTAATCATCAAATTGGCACCTTCATTCGGCTAATCAACTCAATCGTGGAGGCTTGGGGGACCCGTTCACATCAGTCAAAACATCTCCCGAATTCTCAACAATAAACCAGATCACTAAACATATTCAAATTTTATGCATAATTTTCTATTGAAGTTTTTATTTTTGACAACTTCAAAGTTTGCCAGACATAGCAAAAATCGATGTACGCAAACTAGAAACCATGTGGCCATATGTTGAATGAATACTGCGTTACTGTGTTCCCTGAAAGAAACCTAAAATCGATAAACAATTCTGTATTAGGCCTACATTAAAGGAATACCCCGTTGCAAGGTTCCCATGAAAAAAAACATCCATAGATCTGTAAAAAGGTCTATATAATCATACAGTATTACGCTTTACAGCTTTCTGAAGTAACATTCCACCAAAAACACAACATTTGACTGAATTTTGTTACAAATTGAAATCCCCTGAGAGGGGAAGTAAATGTAAGTTGTCCACCTCTGTCACATCTTCCTCTGGCGCCCTCTATATGTCAGATCTAATCAGTCAGTGATGTACTATCTTTAAAATGTAACCTCGGTGACTGTAAAATGTCATATCAATAGATAACACGTATTGTATTTATATATCATAGTTTATTTAGATAAAATAAGATTTTTCTTTGTTCGGCGTCTCATTACGTTCAGAAATTCGTTCGGAGAAAGCAATTTAGCTTTCCCAAACCTGTGACATCGCTAGAATACAAATACAAGTCAAGAAGAAGGGGAAAGAGGGAAAGATATAAAAAGGAGGAAAAGAGGAACATTAAAAGTAGAAAAAATGAAGAAAATGGGGACAGATAGCGAATCCGCCAGCGCTTCGCGCTTACATTGCCCATTTATGGGATGCTGAAAGGGTCCCCCCATATGTCATGGAGAACTCGACCCTCCCCCCCCCCCCCCGGCCTAAAGCCATTCACGTCCATAATGGGGCATAATAAATATGTCTTAAATTTAGCCCCTCCCCTAGAAATACCTACCATCAACATCGATATAAATGCTAATTTCTCTGTGTACCTCCACCCCCAGTAAATAAATAAATATATATATAAATTGATAAATAGATAAATAAATAGATAAGTAAGTAAATAAGTAAATAAAATAAAGGGTCTCCTCCGCAAAAAAGGAGGATCGGAGTGTATTTCTGTGCTAAAGGTTTTTTGTTTCTCTCTCTCGGTTACAATGATCCACAAAAAAAGGGGCAGCAGAAACCCACCCCCCCCCCCCCTATTTGGCCAATGATTTAGGAATCAATTTCTGAATGAATTTTAATTTGAATGATAATCTATCTGATCTATATTATGTTGATAGATTCTTGTTTTTGTTTTTTTTTCTAATTGTACTTGAGTGAATCTATTAGTATTGCATAGTTGGCCTTGGCCTTGTGGGGTCCAGTGGGTTATACAACCTAGCCCTAATATGATCCTATATTAGATTAAGCCACTGTTTGCCCTGTTGCCTAGCAACCAAATTGCAATAATCTACACAAAACTTGTTGGCGAAGAAAAACGAGAGAAGGGCTTATTTATTTCATACTGTTTGATGTCTATTCACGATGCTGTTTTTTGCATTCTATCTATCTCAACTGTACATGTGTGAAATATTAGGGGGGTCTGTGAGCAGAATTTTGAATTGAAGTAAATAAAGAAGATAAGAAGATAAATAAAGATTATTTTTCCTCTATGTATTTCATCATCCACTTTGGGGGATCTTGAAAAGAGGCCCACAATTTACATGAATTCTTCTTATAACAGCACCTTAATTGTGTACATGTGTGGATTCCTCTATGTCTCTCTCTTACTGTTTTCTTCTCCGAGTGATTGATTATGGATTAAACAATTAAATCGCTAACCTTGTGAGATTCACAGGATTAGGGGAAGAGTTTGTTGGTTTCACTCTCACTTATTTCCCCGTTTCTATTTATCATATCACATTTACTAGAATCCCATCGCCATGAAAGAAATCGTTGTTGTCAAAGCAAGATACATGTTTGTGTTTGTTTATTGACTCATAGATTGATTCTGTATTATGATTGTTAGAATATAAGGAGGCTGCACCCCTAAAAAGCACCCCATCTCCAAATATTTCTTATTGAGCATAAAATGCTTCTTAAATCAATTAAATTTTGAAAGGCATTATTCCAGTATCCCTGCATGCAGGCCTTCCTCCTATTTCTATGAATGGGATTAAAGGATTAAAAGTATATTCATGAAGTTTGAATATGCTGATGAAAGTTATATCAAATAATTTTGGATAAAAACCATCTTTTAATAATAATAAGACAGTTCGCATAACACATTATAAATAACGTCTCTAAGCGCTTCCAAAGGACATGGATATTATTACCCCGGCTTTAGCTCAAGCAGACTTCCAGCGCTCGGTGCATTTCAAGAAATAAATTCCTGCCAGGTACCCATTCACCTCACCTGGGTTGAGTGCACAAAGCACAATATGGATAAATTTCTTGCTAAAGGAAACGACGCCATGGCCGGGATTTGAACCCACGACCCTCTGTTTCAAAGTCCGGAGACTAATCCACTGGGCAACAACGCTCCACAATAACGATGTATGATAATTTATTAAGAAGATGACTTCTGGAATAATTAATCAAGGCTATAAGGTGTAAACTATTTTTTACTCTCGCGAAAGGACTCAGATTTGACAACTTTCCTTGGTTGAGAATGGCTGACAAACACATGTCTGACGGTTAACATTGTATTTTTCGGATAATGACAATTTTTATCAGTACTTACAAATTGCATGAAACTGATGCTCCCCTTGTATCTCTTCACGTCCGTGCGCTTGCTTACTTTCTTTCAGTGGCGTATTTTTGCATCTACTTCGCAGACGCTGTTTGGAAATTTGAAAACCTATTAAAAATGCCCGTCAAATCAGCGTGGACAGATAAGAGGTCATTATCGAAAGTTGGCGGACCGGGAGAGCACATCATATTAAGATTCAGACCGGACGAAAAATTGCCCCCCCCCCCCCAAAAAAAAAAAAAAAAGAGAGAGAGAAAAGGACAACACTGCTGTTTTGATTCGCCGACTTTCGACAAAGGTTGCTTTGTTATGAAGCAACCTTTAAAAAAGATTATAAGGGTTATAGAAAGCGTCTGCGAAGTAATTGTTAAAATGCCATGTTGTTTCCATCATCATTAGCATTCCATGGTTTTGATTGGCGGAGGATCACAGGCGTCTGACTTTCACCATATATGAAGATATTTGTTAGCATCTGCATGCTGTTACTATGGTAACTGTGTAATTATATATGTGTGTGTGTGTTTTTTTTTTTTTTTTTTTTTTTTCATTATTATTTGCTTGCTTGTTTTCGTTGTGTTTATTCATTCATGTTCACATTGCCTTTTTTTATAATTACGTTATATTTAAAAAAAAATAATAAAAATATCTGTTTCATAATGAGGGAAGTGAATAAGATGGATGAGGGCGGTATTTTTGTCGTCTGGATGAGAAGGGAATGGACGAGAACACAAAAGCGGCTCGAAAGATTGAATTACTACAAACATCCCCGGGTTTATGGGGGGAAATCACAACCGATTTGTCAAATCTTGAGCTTTAAAGCTACCCGAATTTCAGTTTCCTTGTTCCCTATCTCAGTAATTTACAAACTGACGATTTGTCCAAGCTTTACGTCCTAATGTAATGCTTTTTTTTTAATGTTCCCTATTTATAGCACCCCTATTTATTGCCACACACAATATTGTTTTACAATATGAGTTTCCCCTCGATCTTGTAATTAGATTCGAGATGCAAGAAAGTTCCTCTAGATATTTGTTTTATTTGATCCTGTGATTTGGGCCGGAATCTCTTTTTTCCAATCGTCCAATCCGGGATGTTTAATTATCAACTATCTATTGTAATATAAGACATAAAAATAGATATATCCATTTATTAGATTTCTACAAGTTTTCTAGAAAGAATTACTAACCAAAAAGGATTCTGCATCGACAAGAGTATATCAACAACAATATTGGCAATCTTGTTAATTCCTCTAATGGTAATGATAATTTTTGTTCGTGTTCTTAAATTTGTTTATTTATTTTGTGTTTCTTATCATTTCGCTAAATGGCCTACTAAAGTCAAGTTTGTATTGGGGGTGGGTAATGGATTTCTTGAAACGTTTTGCACATTTAATTTTAGTTTTGGATTTCAAGCTGTCGTCAATTGCCGAGAGACAAAGAGGAATATAATTTTAATGTTCAAAGTTGTAACCGCTTAAGACATTTAATTTTAGTTTTGGATTCCAAGCTGTCGTCAATTGCCGAGAGACAAAGAGGATAATAATGATAATATTCAAAGTTGTAACCGCTTAAGTTTCGAAGCGTTTTTTATATAAAGGGAAATCATTACAAGATTAATAGCACATACATGTACACTATATAAAATATACTTTATACTTACAAACTACCAATAACCAAGGGCGGAAATCTCTCCCCAAAGGTAAGGGGGAGGGACTGGAAAATTTGCCAAGCAAAACAAAAAAGGTTATCACCCCAAATGTAAGGTCATTTCGACCAAAATAAATTTGACAAGCAAAGAAAAAAAACCGGTTATCACCAAAAAAGTAAGGTCATCTCGTCAATACATGTCTTATTTCGATTGTGAATGATGTATTTCTTTCCATCATAAAAGACAAAAAATAGTAAGGGGACATCTGATATTGCGTCTCCCCCCCCCCCCGGGATTTCCGCCCCCATGCCAATAACAGGCGGAACATGGATTTTTTTATTATCATTTACCTTTTTTCAATCTATTTTTAAGTGCTTAAACTGATGAGGGTTTGTCTTGAGTCTTCTTTGAAAGGTGTCATTGCTGCGTTTTGAATTTATGCGAGAATGACCGTGTGAGTCCCTGTTAAGAGAACGGATACTTAAGCTTTAGGTTCCCAGGGAAGGGTATGCCTATGCCATTGTCTAAATTAATGCATGTATATATATACATTTTAGTTAAAGGGGAATCCAACCCAAATAAAAACTTGTTTTATAAGGACAAGAAAAATCAGACAAGTTGATAGGTGACAGTTTGAACAATATTGGACAAACAACAAGAAAGTTATAAATTTTCCAAAGTTGTAAATATTGGTAATCACTATACCCATGGAGATTTCAAATTGGCCGCATATGGGATGGCATAGTGATGTAAGGCAAGGACTACTCTTTCATGTACTCCAATACATATTATGGCTAAAATGTCATTTTCCCAAAAGTTTTATTTCAAATTATATTTTTCTTTCATGAGGACATAAAACAATATACTACCTGGGTTATATTTAGATTACTGCCCCAGGGGAGTGGGTACTTAGGAGAAAACCACAAATCCCTGATAATAAAGTACATGGCCTATGGGAAAGTTGTCCTTGCCCCTTGTCATGTTTTACTTACCCAGTTGCCAATTTGAAATCTACATAGTATTAGTGATCTAAATTTTAAAGCAGCTATATAACTTTCTTATTGCTTGACCGATTTCTTTCAAACTTTCACCATTCTGTTTGATTTATTTTTCTCTTTCCCAACACAACATCTTATGGCCAAGGCTGGATTCCCCTTTTTAACAAAATCAACAAAAATGAGTAAAATCTCCTCATTTGTGATCTCTATATAGATCTCTGCCTCTCTTTCAAACGGGAGACCACTTTTAAGCGGAAAAATGTCCATTGTGAAATCTAACGTCAATGCAAAGTTGAAGGCAAATTGACCTATGGAACTCTCCCTCCCTCCTTCCCTCCCTCCAAGCCTCCTTCTCCCTCTATCCCTTTCCCGATCCATCTGTATTACTCTCCCTGACTGTCTCTCAATCTTTCGCGTTAATTATATATACACACGTAAGAGAAGAAGAAGAAGCCTGAGAAGAAGAAGAAGAAAGAGGAGGAGGGGGAGGAGAAGAGGAAGAAGAAGAAAAAGAAGAAGAAAAGGAAGGAGAAAAAGAAGGAGGAGGAGGGGGAGGAGAAGAGGAAGAAAAAGAAGAAGAAGAAGAAAGAAGAAGGAGGAGGAGAAGAAGAAAATTAAGGAGGAGGGGAAGAAGAAGAAAAGAAAGAGGTGATATGAAGGGAGAGTGGAAGAAGAAAAGATAGAAGAAGATGGAGAAGACAACCAAGACTAAGAAGAAGTACGATACATAGCAGTCGTTTTTTAAGAAACTTACACAAAAAGGGGTATTTTTTGTATCCATTTTTCTAGCGTTTGTTTTAGTTTGTGAAAAAAATATACACTCACACTCTTTCCCCCCCCCAAAAGGATTGCTCGTAAAAATGCTCTGAACACACTTTATATTTTCAATCTACGTATTGCTCTCTCTCTCTCTCTCCCACCCCCTCTATTTCTCTCTCTCTCTCCCAGGTCCGCCGAAGACGTTGGAGGAGCCCTAGCACGAGATCCCAAACCGTTTGCCTCTTATGAAAAAAAATCTTGTTCCCAGCTTCCTGCCTTTCCTGCTTACACTTCCTGATTCGAATTCAAGATTAAGGCCCTTTTATCAATCTTATCACCGACTTTCTTCTTTCTTTCACCAAACCCATTATTAGTTTCTTTCATTTTCTTACTTTATTTTTGTTTGTGCGTCTGAAATGCATTACCTTTACTTCTATTTTTCATTTTTATTTTTGTCTGTTTTAGGGGTTTCGGTTAAAACTCTCAGACATGAAAACACAGACGGCGGTAATTTCTATAATTCAATAAACGTCTAGCAGTCTTGCGATTGAAGAGTTTCAAAACATATTGAACAGAATAACCCGAATGAGTGAAGGACCATAACAAGTTCGAATGAAGGCACGATTAATGCTTTAATGTATTACCGTGGCTTAATTTTTAGTTTAAGATTAGTACTCGCTCGATTTCCATCGTGTTTTTTGTGTGTATGTTTTGTGGTTACTGTTTCAACATCTTTAAAACCATTTTTCGTGCAGCCCGTGTACTATTACGTATACAGATAGTGATTGGCGTTGTTTATAAATGGTTGCAATCATTTTCATTGATTCTAGTCACTGTTATTCAATGGTGAGAATTCATATTTGATTTCAAATCTCTAATTACACGGAAAAATGAAATATGTCCTCAAAATTCTTATAAACGTTGTTCCGATAATCGCTAAATAAAAACGGATTATTATCATCAATGTGCAGGTTTTAGCTTCTCTCAGTAGAGGTAGGGGCATCTTTTGATTAAGCCTCTCTTTTATTTCTATTAAACCCCCATAAGAGTGTTGGTCGCTGTTCCATTTTATTACGAGGGACGTAAAAACTATGGATTCGCGGGGTTCGTGTCACCCCTCACCGCCCCCGACACATTGTTACCCACCTGTCTTTTCGTTCATGACTTCCGGTTTAAAAACGCATGTAATTTGAAATGATGACAGGTGAACAACTTGATGACATAACAGTAACTAGAAAACAACAACAAAAATAGCAGAATGACATTACATGATACATGCAATACCTTATTAATGAGCAATTGTCCTTCCTAATGACTGTTTTCTGACCTTTGGAGTGAAGATTTGCCCCCCCCCCCCCCATCCCTCGGGCTGCAGATCCACCCTCTCTTAAATTTGTCAGATAAAACATTTGACAAGCATGGCAAGTCCTTTCATCATAACTCTCCCCTGCTGTTATTTAGAATTCATTTTACCATGAGGCCTATCATTGTCATTCCTATACAGTGGCGTACCTAGGATTTTTCACGGGGGGGGGGGGCAAAACCGTCCGCCAAAAAAATTGACAAGCAAAAAAAAAAAAGGTCTTCAATCACAAATGATGGATTTCGTACCAGAAAAAAATTTGACAAGCAAAAAAAAAAAAAAGAGCTTCAAGCTCGTCAGGGGGGGCAATAAAGGTCTTTAAGCTCGTCAGGGGGGGGGGGTAAAAAGGGTCTTTCAAGCGCGTCAGGGGGGCAGGGATACGTCCTTTGCATGGGTTGTGGCTCGCCAGGGGGCAGACTGCCCCCCTTAGGTACGCTAGTGTTCCTATACATGTAGTTAATACGGGGTTATAAGTCGCTCCATTTCGACACGGATCACTCTCTGTTCATCCATTTCCCATCATTATTCTCGTCGAATTAAGGCCGATTTCTGAGTCGAATCAGCTGTACCGACCACAACTTTGTACAAGGGCGAAGTATCATGACTAGAAAGAACACTGGACATTTGTTCTGTGGCCAGAGTAATATTAATTTGTGGTGATGTTGCAAAGAACGGCTTTATCGGGGCAACCACAACCACGACCGGTTGTTGCGATGATTGAAATTATGAAAGTTGCAATCGATTTGATGACATGCGATCGAGTTCGAAGGATACATACTTTCCTGCAAAAGGAAGGTTTATGAAATATCCCCGCTTAGAGATTCTCGATCCTCTCTATATACAAGTTTAGTTATATTTTCTTTCTTTTTTAATACTTTTATAGAGATATTACAATGTTTTGTATGAATACTTCATTGTCACCGTAAAAAATATTGAAAAGTATGTCAACTGATTTATAATCATTATCATAATTATTAATCTTGTTTCTTTCCAAACCGAAAAGAATGTAAATTGCGGATCGCTTTTCTTCCTTTAATTCATATTTAAAGATTTACGTCTTACACAAAAAAATAAGTTCACCTGCGGCAGATCAATTACATTTCTTTATTCAAGAGGTGTACTTTTATCTTTAAAAAAAGGAAGTCTGATGAGGATGGTGAATGATGCAGAAAGGAAATAAATTTCACATTCTCGTGCCGCTTGTGCACTAGCTCAAGAGTGTTCTTTATTTTATTCGGCAGAAATACGATAAAAATGAAAATAAAATATGTCTGAAAATAGTGTTTCTTTTATGATATTAAGTATACGCTCTGATTCAGAAGAATGGGCTTGTTGGGTTAGCAGACAAAAAAGTGAAGGGATGTGTTTGGGTGGAGAAAGCCCCCACCCCCCTTCTCGCTCGAAGCGTAAAAGCTTTACAATTCTCATCAAATTAAAAAAAAGGTCTCGTTGTGGCTTCATTGTCATGCTTTCAGTTCAAGAGAAACTGTCATTTATAGTCAGCAGCTAAACAAAGATGCAGAATGAAAGGGAATGAAAAATAAGCATCCCCGTCTCAACCGAACTGCTTAAACTGTATTCTGTTGTATTTCTTGACATAAATATATAAAAAATATTGTAAGAAAGTATTGTACAATAATTTTGTTTGTATGATCCCAGGACTTGATTGTAATGCTAATTATATGATAATTCAAAATACGGGGTAAGCCCCTGGGATGAGCGCATTGTATGGGTCGGGTCGGAGCGCAGAAGCTCTGACATTTCAACAGTTTTGTTCGAAAGTAAATGAGTTTGTCCGCTGATCGCTACATTCCTTCATTTAATAGGATTTTTTTTAGATAATTATAATGAATAGTCAAGTGCTTCAAGGATGGAGAAAGGGTTACGGAGATTCGATACCCCCCCCCCCCCCGCCCCCATTAGCTTCCCCTTCTGAAATTCGTCTTTACATTATGTTTTATTTCTTTTTGTTGACGTGTGCGGCTTATTTATGGCGTGCTACAACGTTTGATATTTCTATGTTGGAAAAAAGTGTTGCATTAGCACTCCGTGTATCTCTTCCATCATAGGAGGTAAGGGACCAACGGTTTTGATTCATCTTCGAAGGACTGTGGCATTTTCACACTTTGAATTAAATGGAAGCTTCCTGTTATTAATGTGGGGGTATAAATTATTGCAATTGAAAACAGGTTCTCGAGAATCGTTCGCATAATTAGCATGATTAGGTTTTTAGCATTGGCCCTTCGAATTAAGAACACAATCACCCCTTTCTTACGGCTGAAAAAAGTGGAAGTGACTATCAAATTTTAGATACACCCATTTGAGATACACTTTGTCTTGCTTGCCCTGGCAGACAATCGCTGCCCCCAAAACTTGTTAGAATATAATACTAGGAGGAGATGACACCTTTAATGTCCTTCTTCAACCATTAACATGACCACCAAAGACAAATTATTCATTTGGCAATATTCCAGGACATGACAGAAGAAAAGGAGCATGCCTGTTGACAATGGTGTACAAACATATCACCTTCGATATTGAGTGAAAACATGTTTGAGATTTGAGCAACATAAAACATACCCCTCTCTCCTTCCTCGAACTCTCGCACGGGACATTGCTCACGTCAGTGAAATCAAATCAAAATTGAATATGCTTTTCAGAGCAAAGATTGCACTCAATAGATGATCATTCTCATAAATTCATAAATTCTTGACCGAGAGATATTTAGCAGTGAAAATTCCGTCGAGGTGCCGCGTCCGAGTGGTATAAGGCGCCTCTCTAGACACACGAAAGTCGGGGGTTCGATCCCCGTCCACGCCATCTATGCAATTGAGCGAGGCATTTAATTAAGTTTAGGGTATTTAATCCTATTAATTTAATGTGCGTTTATGGTATACCAATGCGTGCACTTTTTTAACTGATATAAAAATTCAGAAATAAATAAACTGATTATTCTAATCTTTGTGAAGCCTTTACCGGACGATGTTAAAAAGGGTCAATGCATTTTTCAATCTCCTCAAAATCGCTTTACACTGTTAAAAAACCCCTGATTTTACAGGGGAAAAAAGAAGATTTTGCAGAAAGCAATTACAGAATCAGTTTGTAAATTCATAAAACAGGAAATTTTCTGCAATTTAACAGAACAGGTCTGTTTAAAAAGGGAAAATTTGTAAGATTCCATACACCAAATACCAATTTCCTGTAATTTTACATGATATAATGTAAGATTACGCAATCTGGTAAGATTACAGGTGTTCTCCAGACTCTGCTGCAGGAACTTCTTTTATTTTAAGGATTAATTTTCTAACAGTGTAGATATAAGAGAGTATTTACTCCACGACATACGGAGGATTCAAGAACACAGGAAATATATTGAAAATGACTGTCAATGACAAAGAACAGCTTGGAGGTCTTTGTCGAAAATTAGAGAACCGGAACAGCAGTTTCGTACAAAGTTTCGAAGCTGACGAAAAATCACAAATATGTCGTTTGTCCAGATTCAAGGACTTAATTGCTGTTTTGATTCACCAATTTTCGACAAAGACTTCTTGGTTGTTTTTTTCAAGGAGGCCATTTGTCCATACTTTTTGGTCCTTCCTAGAATCCTCCGTTCGTCGCTGTGCAAAACTCCGTATTACTTCCTTTGGCTTACTAACATGAGCGACGAGTAGGCGAGGCTTATTTTCATTCGGTCCAATGCCAATTCGTCCAATTGCCAACTCGTCTATCATTTGGTCTACCATCACTTCGTCCAATATCCACATGGTCTAGTTGGTATTTCGTCCACTCACTATTTCGTCTAATAACCAGTTGGTCCTATAGCCATTTAGTCCATATACCATCTGGTCTAATTAGACTCAGTGTTAATGGGGCAAAATTAATGAAAAAAAAAAAAAATTAGGCCAACTGGTTATGAGACAAAATTGTCATAGACGAAATGGTGATTAGACGAAGTGATGATTGGACCAAATGGTTATCAGAACAAATGGTTGGTAGACGAAATGTTGATGGACGGAATGGCATTAGACTAAATGAAGTTTTAGACCACGTGGTAAGTGGACGAGTTGGCAGTGGACGAATTGGCAATTTACCGTAGGCGACACCGCCTTAATGGACTCACACCCCCTCCCCTTGAGACTATGGCTACTGTTTTCACTGTGTTGTATCACGGTGTCATCGTGTTGACCGCAAACGTTACACCAAACGTTGCACAGGTGGTGGTTCATTCCAGCCCCCTCCTCTTTAGCGCTACCCTGACACAACACATCCTCCCAGAGAAAGACGAGTGGAAATATTCAATTTTAACATTAATCATCACTTCTACGTGGCTCCATTAAAGGTAAAGGGTGCACAGCAGCCCATCCAGAATTTTGTTCTAAAGATCAAATCAAAAATTCACCAGGATAATTGATTAAACTATTTTTTTATTTCTTTATTCATTATTTCTATTCATCTATTCGTCTTTTATTCATTAACTATTCATTTACTTTATGTGTTATTAATAGTTATTTATCTATTGATATATTTACAAGGGCGTGGCTACAGGAGGAGCAGGGCGACCACTCCCTGACAAAAGTGGGGGAAATGAGGGAGAAAGGGGAAGTGATAGTCCTTTAATTCAATCGAGACAAAATATGCTGTCACCTTTAAGTTCTTTTAAACCCCCAGCAGCAAAATGTTCTGGCACCCCCTATATTCATTTATGTAATTATACATAATAAATATATATATATTGGATATATATATATTTAATTCATAAAGCTATTAATTTGTTAGTATTAAAATTGACTAATTAATAATAAATTTGACTAATTCATAAAGAATAATATTTTGTTGCATTTTTTTTATTACAATTAGTCCATAATGTTAAAGAAAAGTCTGGAGATTAAACAGGATCGAACTTGCCTCGATTACCTACATGAATGCTCTATCATCCATCGAGGTAGTGTTAGTCCTAAAGTCGTGTTATAAATGCTAAAATTATAAATTGATTTCTATCATATTTAAATCTGTTCAGAATTTGGTTGATCACACTTTACGTATTTCCATATTTGGCAGTCAATATTCCTACAACACATTATTTTGAAGTCTGTAAGAGCAGACATTACATTCTCAATATATCACCAAAAGAATAGGTAGGCATGGTATAGATACCAAAAAAATACACTGCAAAAACATCGGTGCTTATCTAACACCAGCCGGGTATCTATATCGGAAAACACCAAGGAAGTGTTGAAACAACACCAGTTAAGAATGAAACCGATATTGGTTTAACACTGATTGGTGTTGTTGAAATGCCTATCTGGTGTAAGCCTAAAGCCGAAGTATTGTTGTTTCAACACCTCTCTGGTGTTTTCCGATATGGATACGGAGCTGGTGTTAACACCAGTGTTTTTGCAGTGTACAGACCCCTCTTCCACATACCCCTTCCCCAATCCAATCTTTCCCATTGACTGATAGAATGATGTATCATTGAGGGTTAATGTTCAAGAAATTGAACAACCGACGAATTGATCTATTCCGTTGCATAATGAGAAAGTGTTGGCTATTATTTATTGTCTATATTTTCGCCAATGATATCTCAGGTAGATTTGGAGTATGTATCTATCTAAAACTTTTTGAAAACATCCAAATAATTTAGAATATGTTAGAATAAAATGTGTCTTGCACAGCTTCTTTGCCTATAGCTGATATCGAATTTCAAATACAGAGTGTGTGAGGGGTTTTGGGACAATCTTTAGTGTTCTCCTTGGGTTATATTTTCGTTCTTATCGCATAAAAATTGAAAGCATCACATTAATTTCAGAGAAAGTAAATCATTAAATTGCATTATCATCCACTAAATGCAGGGGGGTAATTAATAATGTGTGTTGCCTTTAAGACGGTGTTTAACACATTTTATCAGATAAGTTACCGCATCACCTGCTAATAATGTGGTTTTCCTCGTTAAAGAGTCGGATGTGAAACGGCAAACATGCGTTGCGCTCTCAGGCCGGGTTGAATGGGTAAGTGATGTCGACGTCTATGGTGTGAGGGGGGAAATGGGAGGCGATGTCATCATGGGCCGATTTCTAGATAGGGCGGAAATTGAAGAGATCCACTTTACGATGACGATGTCGTTTACTGGAATATTAAGGTGAGATGGAATAAGAGACCTTTTTTAAAAGATTAAAAGATTTGAAGTGGATTTTGTTCCTACAAAGGCTTGACACCTTCATTGTATTACTAAAATACATGTGCGCTAATCGCGGGGATCGACTCGAAAAAGACTCCCCGAGAAAAAACTATAGAAAAAACATTTTCATTCCGGTGACATTCGAACTATGATAAATTGACAAGGAGAACAGAAAAGGTTTCTTCCAATTTTGTTTACCTCTCCCCCCCCCGCTGCCATTTGAATGTATCTCAATTTAGTGAGGGGGGCTGAAAAGACGAATTTAGCTTGTAGAAGAGCCCGTAGAAGAGAAACTGATAGAGAGCGAGAGAGGGGTTAAAATGAGACTGATGAAGGATGGGAGAGGGTTGAAAGGGAGAGAGAGAGAGACAAAGGAGAGGGGGCGGAAGAGGGGGCAGAGCAATGATTCATGCGTCTCTTTTCTGCTGTGACATCATCAGTTCTCATTATTATGACTAATTTACAGTGGCAAACGGAAAGAGAAACGGATCTCCCTTAGTGAGAGAGGCAGCGACATGCCACAAGAACGAAAACAATTGTTACTTTCACATTTCAGATCAGAAATTGCGCCCATTTCTCTTTCGATCATGCTTTCCTTCGAACTAATTATGTTTTAATATGGGTAGATTTTTTTCTTAAATGTTTATTGTTAAACTTGTTGTTTTCCCTGAAATTTGTGACAAAATGACGCATTTTGAAATAATAAGCCTCTATTTAAACATTTAAATTCAATTGAGTTTTGGGGATATCATTTTAAATGAGCTCGCTTTCTTTGGTTCTTTTGCCAGTTTTATCTTTATCAGGGCCTAATGCAATAGCACAATATTGGTTCATAATGAGCTACCTCTTATAGAGATAACAGAAACGCAAATTAAATGAATATATCAGTAAATAAATACATGATTAGATGAATAGATAAATGAATGAATAAAATATCATATTTTTTTACTCATTCATGGAAGCAAATACAAGAATGAGTAAATATATAAATAAACGACTTAATTATTTGAATAAAGTATATTATGCATGTGTCAATTTGGTACATCGGAATGAAAATGTAATTGGCATTTAACACTAGTCTTTAGAGAAAGGGTCTAGTGAGGAAATGTATTTCATTTTGGATGACGTATAATTTTTGTTCTTTCTTTCATACATTCTCCTCGAGGGCACATTGTGATAATGATGATGGTGTTATTACGAAACAATCTTTGCTATGACCACATAATAGAACACACCCTTACTACTAGTACATGAGAGGAACTATTGGATTATAATGGAGTCGCCAGAGCCGACAAGAAATGATTTCGAAGACCACTACTTCATTTCCTGTCCTAGTTTTTTAAATGATTCTTATCCTAGATCATCTCCAGATCCACATACTTCAAACTTAATTCAGACAGTTACAAGAATAGCAACAAAACTGAAAACATTTCGAATATTATATTTAGCGCGGACGCGATCGCTGTAAGCATTTCAAACAGTCTCAGTCTGTTTTAGATAAGAAAGCTACATACTATTCCTACTTTTTACTTTTTTAAGTATTTTTTAATATATTTTTAGCGGGATATTGAGACATATCCCTAACTTGGGAATATTCAGGGTGGGGATGGATGGAGCAAGGATGTGTTCGACTGATTTTATTAAAAATTCCCTAACCTGTAGCTATCATTTGGACTGGTAGGGAGGGGTGGGGCGAGATCTCGTCTAAAACTGTAGAGCCATAGTAATGGTGATGATGATACTGTCCCGATCTTTGATTTGTAATGGTTGTTTTTTGTTCCTGGTTTTTGCTTTACCCTTTTCAGTGACCTTTATAATTTTCCCTTTTTGTTTACCCTTCCCCCCCAAAAAATCATTTCAGGATGAAAACCTGTATACATAATTAATAGAAATGATGATGATCATGATGATGATGACGACGATGATGATGATGATGACGACGACGACGATGATGATGATGATGACGATGATGATGACGACGACGATGATGATGATGATGATGGTGATGACGATGATGATGATGTTGATGATTATGATGACGACGATGATGATGTTGATGATGATGATGATAATGATGATGATGACGAAGCCCTTTTTTCAGTAAACTTTGAATCTTACTGGTCACCTTTTCAAAAAGGTTGCCTCTATTATCCTTGATCTTGAGATGAAGAGATCTATTTGACAAAAAAAAACTAGATCAGTTTATCAAGCTACCCTCATTCAAACGATTTCTGTCTGTGATAATGGGGTCCATTGCAAGGGTGAAGAAGATGTTCTTAGGATCAGCTGGAGAGTGATATTGAAATGTAAAGAAGATGTCACGCATAATGAATAGAGATTTATAGTCGGGGATAAATTGTACATGACTAACACACACAGTGCGTCCGTATATACAAGGGACCCGAGGTTCCCAGTTATTTTTATTTCCACCTTAGACAAAATATGATTTATGGTTTATCATCCCTAAACTCAGTTATTATTCTTTATTTTGATTCTTAATAGCTATGACGTGAAGATTACGCATAGCCTGCATGAGCAAGAAAAGTTAGAAATTAAAATGCCAAAGCCTAGTTGCGCAGAAAAGTAAGATTTGTTCTTTAACCAACTGCCCGTTGCATTTTGTGTGTATTTTTTTAATAAGTTTCTTCATCAATCTCTCAATGAGAGTAGATTTAGGTTCACATATTAATTTCTGCGTTAATCATTTCTGACTAATGGTTTGTATTGTTTGTAGTCTGCCTAAACAATTAGCGATAAAAAAAAATTCGCAAAATTGTAATGATGATAGTGATAATATTCTAACTCTGAATACGGGGTTCCCCCGTTCTTTTCCGGGAGGCATTTTATTTGCAGAGAGTTCATGTGATGGGGAGGTACCTTATTTATCATGAATATGCTCACGGTTGTGAAGATATTTTAATAGATTTAAAGATTTATTGACAAAATGATTTAAATAAACTTAACTCATCACGTTTTATTTACAAGATTTGGATTATAAGAGTGGATTATGTCACCTGTCAAACGTCGTTTCCACTATATAAGAACAGAAGAAGGCGTAATCATGCATGGCATAATGAATTGTATCCCTAACCAAAATAACAACTATTCCAGAATGGGCTTGATTAGGGCAGTGGCGACAATATGATTTTTTAAGACTGAAAGAGGGGGGTGCAGATGATCTGACTGGGTGGGGGGATTCACCCTTTACCCCTCCCCTCCACTTAGTTCCACCCAGGGACAGCAATTTCTATTCACGGTTGCGAGGCATGCGAGGGAGCTTGGTGACCGAGCGAGAAAATGTTTTTATTTCTTAGGGAAAAATCATGGCATTTAAAGCTGTGTAAGCTTTCATATTCAAGTCTGTGTATGCAAATGAGCGTACATCGATAAAAGTAATAAATTGTTCACAATTGTAGAGTGAAAATATCGTATTTTAGAGCTATACTGCTTGAACATGAATATTTTTTCTCATCTATACGTCAACGAAAGCTTTCTTTTCTTGTTTATTTATTGATTGATTCTTTTCATACAGGTTAGCTCATCCGTGATCTTAATACATGTACTACTTCACAGGACGGCCTTGTTTAACAAATAATTACAAAACAAAATGCAATATTTAAAAAAAATATTAACTAAGGGTATATCATAATTCACCAATTCAAACAACTCAAACCTATAATCTTTACAGCCATCTCTCCATTATGTCGTACTTAACCCCCCCCCCTTCTTTCTTCTTAAAGTCGCTCGATTCTGTTTTATATGAATGCCTGACAAATCAAAATCGCGACTGAAATGGATTTACCATTGTCCAGGATCATTATTCATGAATTGAGACATTACAGTTAAGTGTATCACAGTAATCTATGAATTGCTATTTCATTATTCATTTTTTCCTCTTAAAGTCAGTAAGCCCTCACTGACCTACATACGGGATATCAGCCCCACGAAGCCCCCTCGAAGCTCGCAGAGCAGCTGCCGACTTACATACCTAATAACGAGCCCCCAGATTTACCCCAAAAGTGCCCCTTGCAGTTATAAGCTTATCGACGTTTGGAAATATAGATGAGACGATAGCCTGATATAAACCATAACATGTATTGAGGTTTGGTGTGACCTCACCCTATATCTAAAGAGACTGACCAGCCGCAGATCATGGTAATTGTTTGGAAAAGAGATATTATAAAGTTAGACAAAAATAGAAAAGGGGACCCTAATAACAGCGACTTGCGTTGATTGTTACTTTCATTCTTTCATGAGGGGGCGATTAGGAGGTAGAATATTTGGAGCATGCGCAGATCCGCTTTACTTTGACACAAAGTAACGGGAGTGTTCGGAACGACAAATTATAAATGAAAATAGTTGCAATCAATCTTGGATTGATTTTATACTTGTGATTGCTTTTATGAATAGTGAAGACAGCGCCTGGGACCTCAACGTCACTCGATGCACCATTAGTTATTTCCTGTCATGTTGGTCCTACAATTAGCAATGGGATTAATATGGGATTAAGATGAGATTAGAAATAGGGATAATTGAATATAACCCCGACACTCAGGAGCTCGCCAAATTATCGATGAACAAGAAAATGAAAACTTACACTCATCATTAAACTAAATGACGAAATGAATGTGTTTTGAGGATAGTTCATTTCATGCCAGGGGCGCGAAACAGCCCCCCCCCCCCATGCATTAAATATGCACAATAAACTTTTTTTTTAATTCAAAAATCTAATTGTAATTATTTTTCGAAGGATCACCCCCCCCCCCCCCCAAGCGTACCCTTGCATGAAACAACAAATTCAGCTAAATTTATATGATGGTTTATTTTCATTTGGTTCAATGCCAATTCGTCCAATTGCCAAACTCGTCTAATATCATTTCGTCTACCATCATTTCGTCCAATATCCACATGGTCTATTTGCCATTTTGTCCACTCACCATTTCGTCTAATAAACAGTTGGTCCAATAGCAATTTAGTCCATATACCATTTGGTCTATAATTAGACTAAATTAGTGTTAATTGGGCAAAATGAATGAAAATAAAACGAATATTAGACCAACTGGTTATGAGACGAAATGGTCATGATAATAATAATAACGGCATATTTACCCAGGGTAGCCACTTCAGTTCCGTAAACTGTTCTCCCAGCGGGCCCTGCTATTATTACCGTCATAGACGAACTGGTGATTAGACGAAGTGATGATTGACCAAATGGTTATTGGACTTTTAATGATTGTTAGACGAAATGTTGGACGGAATGGTATTAGACTAAATGAAGGTAGACCATGTGGCAGTCGACGAATTGGGAATTTACCTTATACATGTTATATGATATTTGTTTGCCTGCCTAGTTCAAACTGCCTATATATATATAATAACTTTGCATTTGTGTATAATACAGGGAACCAAATTCAAAATCCAATATCAAATTATACGAGGGTGTTAATTCAAATTGAATACTTTATGATAGATGCATGAAACCTATTGATTTTAATCCTCGAACGGAGGCGGCCCACGGGGGGGGGGAAGAGTATGAATAATAACAATAATAATGAAACGTTTTTATATAGCGCAAAATACATAGGCAAAATTGCATGTCTCTATAAGTGCTTTTTTTCGAAGTGGAGATGGAATGCAGAGCACTGGGTTTCTATAAAACAATGCTTTTAGGTAGTTTGACTCTATAATAAACCTATCATTCAATTGAGGATTTATTTTTTGTTCGACCCCCCCCCCCTCAAAATACCCGGACGCTGCTCCTGTCCTCAATGCAACTCAATATTGATCGTTATGTATATTAATGATGAATATTATATAAATGTCTTTTAATTGATTTCATTAACTCTAACTGAATAACTCGTTTCTCTTTATCTCTGCATATTTCAATCGTTTACCCATCCTCATTTACCCTCTCTCCCTTTCTATTAATCTATCTACCAATTTTTCCAGCTTGACGTAAAAGAAAAAATAATTAAACCAAGTGGACATTAGACCAACTGAGCTTTAAATAGACTACATGAGAATTATGCTAGGTGGGCACTGCAAAAACTCCGGTGTTGATTTAACACCAGCCCGGAATCTATATGTCCACACCAGAGAAGTATTGAAACAACACCAGTTTGGAATCAAACCGATGCTATTTTGATACTAATTGGTGTTGTATAAACACCTTTTTGGTGTTAGACCAAAACGAAACTGGTGTTGTTTAACACTTCTGAGGTGTGGACATATATAGATTCCGGGCTGGTGTTAAATCAACACCGGAGTTTTTGCAGTTTACTATTAGACCAAGTTTAGCGAGGACCAAATGACAATTAGACCAATTTGATAGTAGCCCAAATAGGTTTAGCCCTTGTGATATCGGACTATCTCAGAAGTTGACCAACAGCTTGGAAAGGACCCCTTTGTATAGACCAAGTGAATGGGACTTGTGCATCAGTCAGAACACACACCGTCTCGGAGAATTGAATAAGAATATGACGAGTCCCCCCATTAAAGGTTTGTTGGCCTGGATCCCACACGAGTCCTACAGGCAAGGTCAAAGCCATTCTTCGCTATCCTTGCCGGTCATTCTTCTACCCTTTCAATACTATAGCTGCATAATATCACACGAATCATTGTGCATTGTTTTAGCTAAGCCCTTGACGGGGTGTTACTTATTTTGATGCAATTAATTATACAAACGTCTTTTTTCCCCTTTTTTTTCGATTATGAAGTTTCTGAATACTTTCGCAAACATTATAGTGATTTTCAAAAGGCGTTGTGAAAAATTCGAAATCGAAAAATTGAGTGAAAGTTTTGACTCGAAATGTTAATGCTGTTTCCTTCATGGTTCTAAAGTTTGCATTTTCTGAAATTGGAGGGGGGAAATGAAGTAAACAACATGTGTACTTTGAAAGCGAAGAATAGGGATGATTATAAAGACCAATTCATCCTTTACATTTCCTAATGTTATTATCATTGTATGATTTTATCTTATTTATATGTCCATTGTAAAATATGTATACGTTCTTTTTATCGTTGCAGGGCCTCTTTGTAAATCAGCTCTATAACTGAAAGGGCTATCCTGCGTAAATAAAACTGAAATAAATAATAAATAAATACTTGTTTTGTATAAAACAGTGATAAGCAGTGATAAAAATGTTTGAAAAAAAATGTCCTTGATTTCGACTCTGCTCTCGAGAGAAAGTCCTGTAGAAATGGTGACCACATCAATCCACGTTGTTGGGTTATTTGCACCTCTTTCACGCTTCTACCCCCCTTTGGAACATCGATTACCTCCTCGCTTGAGAGAAACACAACGGGGAATTGAAACATCACATTGACTTCCTACGTCATTTAGCTTGCCAAGAACAGATCAATATCTGGTATACTCCAACATGACGCAGCGGGAGTACTGACCCAAAATACCATGAACTCATCATAAAAACTTGGGCTAACCAATCACAGTCAGCTAGCCCATCCCTGTAATTCCAAGTACAGTATCAATGGTGGCTCGGTGGTAGAGCGCCCGCCGCCTCATGCATGAACGGGAGGTCATGGGTTCGACCCCCATCCGAGTTATACCAAAGATTTTTTTAAATAGGACTCACTTTAAAAAAATATTGGGTAAAAGTGCTGTCTAACCTACATTGAGCATTTCTTTGGAACATTTTATTTATCCAGTGTGATGAAAATTTTGCCCATTCTAAAGTAATTGCTCAGTGCTTATTTTTTAACCTTACTGGACAATATGCTTCCCGTATTGGGTAAAATACTGGCCCAAATTGGTTGGACACATAATTACCCTCGTGGTGGTAAAAAATTTACCCAATATTTTTTACAGCGCTCCTTGTCAGGCGCTCGACGTACTAGAATGGAGAAGGGTGATAATAACATATTAATGCAGGGCCCTCTTGGAGAAGAGTTCATAACAGCTGAAGTGGCAACCATGGATAAATTAGCATTATTGTTATTATTATTATCATTGTTATTATTATTTATCATTATTATTATTATGACAATTAATATCATGGGTTTCTCCGGACATCTATCACAATTCGCCATAGACATGATAAAGGCTACCCCACTGACCATTTTATATTGGGGTTTCTAGTACTTACCCGTATGAAGCATGTTCAGTAGAAGAAAAAAATATTCAATAGCTTTAATGGTAACTGTTCAATATGATTTAACTTACGAACCATGCATGAACGTCACGCCAATTACATTGTTAACGACCGAAAATTTGTTCGAGTAAGTGAGTTTGCTCTGTAAAGCTTACGAAGGATGTATCAATGATAATTATGTAAGTCGAAGTGTGAATATTTCCATAGAGCCATTATCTTACAATTTTCGCCAAAATAAATTTTGGTCTGTTAACATCTACAGTAGATCAAACAAAACGAATTAGGTTCTTAACCATTCATCGTTGATTTTTTTTTTTTGATAAATCGTTTTCAAATTTCATTTATCATAAAACAAAATGAGCATAATACCATCATTTTTTTGTATGACAAGAGGCAAATGCATATTATACCATCTAACGTCCTGTATGAAAACTTGCATAGCTCTCATAAACGACCGCGGCTCTATATTATTGACAAATACTTCCCCGGTCAGAGCCGAGATGAGAGTCGCCAAATCCGTCCTGGTCATGATCTAGCAAATCTTGTAGCAAATCTATACAAATGCTTTAAAAGCATCCTAATTTCAATATTTAGGGTAGGGGATGCTAGCAATATAAAAAATAAAGTTTCTGTGACTCAACCAACATTATTAATGTTCTTTTGTTATTCATTTTGACCATGCTTTTTAACGTGACATTTGCATGTTACTCTTAGCAATAAAATTGTTTGCATAATGCACTTCTCTATCTGCCGTTTCGATCGCCAGCAACTTTTTTATTCTTTACATTTTTTTGTCTGCACGAAACCAACTTTCTTTCCTAATTTGCTAAAATACATGGACTTTGCCAACTGTTCACTAAAATATCTCGCAGAAACAAAAGGTAATAAATTACTAACAGAAATGGAATGACTAGCCAAGTGTTACGAGCCAACTGTTATTTTAGATTGCTCGATATGTTTTTTTTAAGCGAGTCCGTAGCAACTTGCGTTTTAGCCAACTCCCTTTCTGTCAAATGTTTTTTCAACATTTCAGTGTTAACAGTTTTCCACAGGTGTTATGCACTGGTCATGCTACGGGGAACATGTGTGCATGTGCTAATTAATGTTTTGGCGGGAAAAGGTCGTTAAAAAATCTGAATGTCGATATGTATGAGCGATAGCTAACAGGCGCCTGTCGTGTGATATCGGACACAAAATTCCCTCGTTATGCGTGATGACTTCGATTCGGTGGTTGGTGACCATATAAAAGGCTTATTGTGCACACGTTGAAATAAAGGTACACTAATAAGGGCATGAAGGGTGCAATCGTTCGCGAATAGGTGCCATCTGCAGCAAAAGTCGAAAAGGTGCCCTCTTGCACCTCTTGGAGGTATTAACGCGAAACTTGATAGGATGCAACTTTCAACATTATCATGGTATTAAACTGCTATCTTGTAAAATGGGTTCTCTTGCTTGTTAATCATTCACGTTTATGAACGTAATTGCCTTTCTAATGACATTATTTTGTACATTTTGTACATTTTGTACTTCACCTGATATTTGGTTTACTATAATAATGATTGAACTGCACTTTCGGTTATTATTTTGAAAGGCTCTTTGGAAACACTAGGTCCTCTTTGCATAATCGCGCACCCATTTATTAATTTGCAGCACACTGCAACATGTTCATTGCTAACAATAATCCTATGTATATTTAGGTTTCGCGCACTTCACTGTAGTCAAGGCGATCATTACCAAATTCTTAGACGAAGACTTAATTTTGTTGCACTCATCAATAATTGAATTTTTTCATATTGCGCAATTTTGCACCTTTTCCCCTAGTGTGTCGGGTACCATGACAGTACGATAACATAAGAATTCCTTATGCCCTTTTCAGTGTTAAGTGTCTGTAAACTCGTTAGACTTGGCTGATTCTCGACACAAGTGTTTATTTGTCAATGTTCGTATATGAATGTGGATATCCCTTCTGAATGAAGCAACAGTGATCTTCTATTGTTTTAGGGGTGGGTGGGTAGGAACTTTAAAGCGGAAAATATAGATACATCATGATGGATGGTAAGTGGAGCGAACATTAGACTTGTCGCCATGCCAGGCTGCCCTACCAGCTGATATCAACAGCCGTGGCAAGGTGTGTGCTTCCGTTTGATACATCATCATGACGTCATTCATCACGTGATTACATCGACACAAACAAGAGACCTTGAATATTGGTTTTGAAATTGGATTACTCAATTATTTAATTGATGGTTGCGTTCCGTCGGCCGCACAAGAGGAAAGGAATATGATTTCCCAAATGATTGTGCCGTACATTGTCCCCATTTATCCCAAACAGCTACCGGTTGGCAATCCTCAAAACTCATCAATTGCAGACATTAATGATCACATTTTAGTTTATCGCAATCTTATTTTGAATCTAAATGTATTATGGGTTACATTTTCTTATATATATTTTCTGAAGAACAAGAGCTTGTAATATGTAAAACTTGATAATCTTTTTATTTTTTTAATGTCAGTACAACATAATGGCGTTTTCAAGATGAACTAATAATGCGATGCACAAGGGAGGAGAACATCGTGTAAAGGAGCATAACCGCTCCCACACGAAAAAATTTACCGCTTTAAACTCTTAAACTTGGCGTTTTAAAACTCCATTTTATTACAGAATAAAATAATTTGGGATATACATGTTAAGGTATGGGTGGACTGTTTTAGGTTGACCTCTAAAAATAAACGTCAGATACGTCATGCAAGGGAGCGTAGCGAATGAGTAAAGAAATGTCCACCTTCGGCAGGGAAACTTAACACTTTTAATCCGAAATATACAGTATTGGAAGATGTAAGTTAGTTTGCATGGACTCTGGGCTGTTCTATAAAATATTCAACCTTTTTGTATGTCCGACCCCCATTTTTCTCAATTCTTATTTCACTGCATAAACTGACCAAGTTGTGGTCATTTGACAGCATTACAGACTGTCATAAGAACCAGAAATCAGAGACAGAAAATTCCATGAAGGGTTCACATACATAGGGTCGGACGTACAAATTTTATGGATTTGCCCCGCTGTATCGTAGCGCCCCCCCCCCCCACCATCACAAAAATAAATAAAAAAATCAGAATTGCTTGCACGCGAGGGAGGGGGTGCGTTTAGTGACCTTACCAAAGATTTTTTTTTTCAAATCCATCATGTTTGGGTTTTTGTTTGTTTGATTGTGTGTGTGCGGTTTTTTTTTTTTTTTTTTTTTTTTTTGGGGGGGGGGGTGTTTTTCATAAGTAAAACAAAGACGGGTCATCACCCCCACACAAACACACACGTTCCACCAATGAGGATTTGGCTGTGCCGAGCCATGCCCTCAATTTTTCTAATCCTTAATTCCAAAATGCAACCTGAAACACCATCTAAATGGATCGTGATGAACAGGTGTTATGTTAAGATTGAGAGGAAAGGAGTGAATCTTTGGAAGTCTTTCAGATTGCATTTTTGAAGGATTAAAAAAAAATGGTTCGTAATACAGCTTAAAACTTGGAAAGTAAATGAGAAAAATGGGACTCATTCCTTGACGGTGTCGAGGTGCCAAGACCTCCCCCATCCCTATAATAATCGGGTCATGTTATAATTAATTCATATCCACCGAAATGGGTTATACAAACGCTAATATAATCTTAAAATTCATTACGCTTATCAGATCTTTCAAATCAGGGGATTTATTCGAAAAAGTACAGGAGGATAGCCAGATATTGCCATGACGACGACCACACCTTAGTCACCGATTGATTTGAATTCCTCGGAGGCCGTTTCCATGGAAACCCTTAAGAAGATTGAGGTTGTTTGGCACCAATTCTTGTCGGGCTTAGTAAAGTGTGAAAGTCTCTCTGATTTAATTAAAAGGCACCTAGAGAAAATGTAACGAGTCATGTTCGTACTAATAAATCGATATATATTGCACACATTTCTTAATGGTGATATTGATAATACTAACAATGTTTTATTTAGCCAGAATAACCACTTCAGTTATGAAATTTTGTAGATGGCTCCTTTTACATGCCATCATTCTTTACCCTTCGCCGAGCTAACTCTAAAAACAAATCAGTCAAAAATGACTAGTTGATAGGGTCAGCTGGGTGCAACTGTTATTCTAGTCATATTTGACTATTTTCTAGTCGTATTTTACTAGAACAGATTTATTTCTGACAAAAATATAATCATGTCGGAAATGTGATAATCAGTGATTGGCATATCAGTTGCACCCAGCTGACTACTGGTCTAGTCAATTTGACTGGGTTGTTTTAAGAGTGGGTTTATTTCAGGTCGTGTTTTATCAAAAACTAATTATCGATTATAAATATTCTGTTTTTGTGTGTGACTGGAATCACTCGGGTTTAAATTTAAGAAAAAAAACTGTTGAATATTGATGCCGTGCTGGATGTTGTCAAGTTTAGACAATAGCGATATGACCACCATCTCCTCATAAAAAGGAAGGGGGTAGAACGATTCCCAACAAACCTGCATCACCATTGTCAAGATTTGATTTTATTGTGAATATCTAACAGCATGATGAGTCATTATCCATCTCTATACGCAATTTTCAAATATATCTTTAATGCTCGATGCGATCTGACCGTTATCGGAAACCCTATTCTACCCCCTTTGTGACGTCATAGCAAAGCAACAGCTGATCAAGGGAATTATTTCCATAATTTGCATGAAAATAGCTCAATTATTTTCTCCCTTAAAATACTCTCTTATAGATAAAAATAGACAGGGCAAATAATAATAATGAGGACTCCATGCTTGCCTTTATGCACTTTTTGTCTGGCCTGGGAATTTTGATGTAATGCAATATTGATATCACAGTAATACAGTAATAAGTTGGTATTCTTATTTTGTTCTTCTTTTCTTACACGTATCCATTTTCATGTAGGTAAAAAAAAACGTACAAGTAATGTGAATATTTGAAAAGGATAGGTGGGCAGAAGAATAAAGAGATATAGGTTAATCGTTAGATAACATTATATCGATGAATCTTTGGTTTAATCGGACGGGGGTGAGGGGGCTAAAAATTTATTGGGCCCTTTTCATAAAAAATAAAACTAATTTTGCCATCATTGTAACTACCACGGTAATCTTGATTGTGATTGGCTGCTGATCCCTGTTCCCATGGTAGTTGACATAGCGGCAAAGTTACAAGAATTGTAAGAATTTAAACGCGCCCAGATACATTCGTTGCAACTCCGTAGAAATCAAAAAATTTCATCAGAGTGGTCAACAAAAAGCAGAACATCATTATGTGTTTGTTGATCAAAAATTCACAAGTTATCCCATGATTACTTTTTCAAATCTTACAGTTACAAAAAAAAATCACGTGAAAAAAAAAACATTTGGTTATTTTTGTTCTTTATTTTTCGAAGGGGGGGTGTTTCGCGCCACACCCCTCACCCCTCGTTTCCACGTCCCTGATAATTAATCGAAATAATGTCACTTGAAGGCGTTTGATTTAGCTTTCTCTAAATATCTTTTGGACTGTTGACAATTTCAATAACAGAAATTTAAAATACATGCACGTATATATACTTCTAATTAGATGCCAAGGCAACTAATATCACAATACGCTGAACCGTACAACAAGTACTAATAAAACTCAAGCGTTTATGCCAAGAGGAATGGCTTTCAACGAGAGTATAATCATTAACGCGTTAATGGTCATTTATTTGTTAAAACTTTTAATTCAAAATGATGTGTGTGTGTTTTTCATTCTAGAAATTTTAGAATGAAGAAATTATACAAATTTCCTATTGAAATCCGATGAATATTTTACAAAATAAATGCACTCCTTCATGCCAACACAGCAAAAAATGTGGTGTTAACCGGTGTACATAGAGGACCACACCAGTTATTTTACTCCAGTGTTAAATTGATGGTGTTAGTTTAACACCTATAGGTGTTATTACAACACCTTTGGTTGATACATTTACACTCTTTGGTGTTATGTTCAATCTCTAGGGTGTAATTTTAACACCTCGGGGTGTGGTCCTCTATTAACACCAACTGGTGTCAGTTTTAACACCACAGTTTTTACAGTGAATGCTCTATTGATAAATGTTAATATGCATGGAGAAGATGGGTTTTTATCTTTGTCCCTACACTGCAAAAACTCAGGTGTTGATTTAACACCAGCCCGGAATCTATATATAAATGATATATGTCCACACCAGAGAAGTATTGAAACAACACCAGTTTGGAATCAAACCGATGCTGTTTTAATACTAATTGGTGTTGTATAAACACATATCTGGTGTTAGACCAAAACCAAACTGGTGTTGTTTAACACTTCTCTGGTGTGGACATATATAGATTCCGGGCCTGTGTTAGTTAAATCAACACCGGTGTTTTTGCAGTGTATCCATGCAGCTTAAAGTTAAAAACAAATGAAATAAAGAAAATACAGGCTCACAGACACACTCAATCGCCCCATACCGAGGCGACATGTTCAGATATGAACGTATACAAGCCTATAGCTTCTCTCCGGTCCTCAAACCATTCATGTTATTGTTTAAACTTCTGTTAATGAATTTCACAGTGATCCATGTTTATAATATATGTTTTGTTTTGAATTCATTCTCAATTCATTCAAAATAAAGACAGGAGGGGCTACACAACGTTTAGCACTAGTGGTTTGGCTCTAATACCATAAAAACTTATGCTAAAAACTAAACAAATGCAAATTTGCAAATGCAAACTTGTACCTTCGGTTAAACAAAAGAAGAGACCAGTGGTGTAATGAGCCCTCCCCCCCCCAAAAAAAAATGAAGGGCCCATCATGACGCGCGTGGAAAAAAATATAAGTCCCGAGCGAGCGAAGCAATATGCAACAATTTTGACATTTTTAAAATGAAAATCTAATTTTGTGATAGATTTTGACAATAAAAAATATTCAGATTATAAAATATCTTGCCCTTCTTCCTTTTTTCTTCTTCCCCCTTGATTTCCTTTTCTTGCTCGTGGACCCCCCCCCCCTCACCTGTACGCCAATGCATCGAAGGTTATCGGAAAGAAATATCCATTCATTTAAAGTTTTCATACATGATAAACAGGTCCATTGATACAAATTCAGATGTAAGACCTGACATAGCAAACGTAAAGCATGAAAATAGTATAAAAGCCTTAAAAATGAAACTCTGACTCATCTCTCGGAGACGTGCTGAGAACTCGATATAGATCAGGGATAAATGACCAGAGGGAACCCCTCCTTGAAACTGCAGGGGCACCTTTGAAATTCTGAGTGGACAGTGAGAGGACAGTTTTTTTCCTCTCGGGGGCTACAAAGACACTGGTGACATTCCACAATCCCTTGGGGTGGTACTTTACGAACAATTAATGGCCCCTTGTGTTTTGGAACCTGTTCAAATTCACACTGATTACAACTTCCGGCCATTCAAATCGCATAAGTTTGTGCTGAAAACCAATTATTTTTAATGAAAAAGGACATAATTGACACATTACAAGCCATTATAACTTACAATTTTTTATGATTTCTCTCCTGTGTTATATTGTACATTTCATTTATCTTGTACTTGTTCTACTCTCTGCAAAATCGTGTATCCATTGATTTGACCATTTGATGTTCAATGATTATGTTAACCTGAAGAAAAATAAATTTTCATTTAAATTAAATTGAAAACAGTAATAACTTTGTAATGTAGTGACTAACGATAGCCACTAGCGACACCTACAGCAATTTTTAAACTGCCTTGGACGTGTAGCACTGTCGTCTTGCCGTCCATATTGAAGTTAGACCAGGGGCCCGTCTTACAAACAGTTGCGATAGATCCGATCAATCGTAACTATGGAAAGCCAGCAAAGTTAACATATAAACTGCACTTTGTTCAAAATAATTTCTAGATATGAATTTATATCCATAAATTCATTGATTTCTTTACAATTTGGTGTGTTCTCCTTTGTTTACAAACGACATTTTGCAGATTTCCTGTAGAAAAAATTATAACACTGATGGATTTCCATAGAGTTAGGATTGATTGGATCAATCGTAACTCTTTGTAAGACGGGGCCCTGGAGCCGCCGTGAAAAAAAAATATTTACGTCGCAGTACGTTTTGCAAGATAATGATCATAACCCTCACTACCTCGTTTCAGGAACTAGGTAGTTTGAAAAGGATTGGAACAAGATCTTTATTCTTTCTCGGAATCCCAGGCAAGATTCACCAAGGATCACCAACTTGATTCTCCCAAAATGTGGCAAAATGAGGATGAGTAGGAAAAAATTGTGAGGGGGCAAAACGTTGCAGTTTATAATCATGTAATAATTGCGATCCAGTGAAGCAAGCGAGCAACAACATAAAAGAGCTTTGTAAAATGAAAATCTAATTTTGTGACAGATCTTGAAATAATATCCCGAGAATAATTTCATATTTTACCTATAATTGTTTTTTATTTCATTTTCTACTAATTTCTTTCTTAATATTTTTGATAGTGGAACTTTTCAGGATCAAGTGCCCCAAGCCCCCCCCCCCCCCCACACACATACCATCTGTATATGGCAGTGGTCCCATAGACAGTTAAAAACACAGTTGAACGAATTGTCCTTACGACACAGAAAGACCTGCTATACATCAAACGTGACGATTAAATTGAAGGTCCGCTTGCCAGTCTTGGGTCTGAGTTGTTCGGGGGCCACTGCCCTCTGCTTTGGTGGTTAGCATCTCAACGGTTACCCATTTTACTATTTTATGATACAAAATATCAAACGTTATTATATTATGCATGTATTGTGTTTTTGACAGTATTTGACTACTGATGGGGTTACCCTGTATAAATAATACCAAATAAATAAATAAATAAATATTATTCTGCATTCTGATTTACAGTAAGTGACGAACACTCATACACCTCAGAATATTTCCGGGCCACCCCCTCCCCCCCCCTAAAAGTCGCGAGCGTGCGCAAATTGAAGGTTGCAAGTTAGCAAAATTTTGCAACCTTTAAGGGTGTGTTGATTTGTTGAGGTCTAGGACCTACGATTTACAAATAACTCGAAAAAAAAATTTCGTACTTCAGAATTTATGGGGATAGTAATAGGTTCAGAATGGGGGAGGCAAATGTTCCCCATGCCGCCTCCCCCGCCTTGGTGCTGGTCACGCGAATGGCAGCCGGTATCAGAAGGGGATGGGCACGAAGAAACCGGAGGGTAGGAGGATAGTTGCACTCACGCGCGAAGCGCAAAAAGAAATTCGAAGTTTTCACATCATTATTTCAGAGAGAGAGAGAGAGAGAATATATTGGATGATTTTTTTTTATACTGACTTTGTTGTAATCCTCTAGTTTTTCAATTTTTATCAAGTTTTCCCCTTGTTTCGTTTGTATCCTTTTTATTTTTCGTTATTTTAACGAGTGGTTGTCTCCCCCTTGTAGCCTCTCCCTGGTTTAGGTGGATCATAATAATACAAATCATTTACATTTTTTTTATGAATAATGTTTTCATCTCTGTGACTGAACACATTCCGTTCGTATTTTGTCTGTATTACACGAATAAAACATAAAAATCTGGCATGCAAAGTAACTCACGTATTGTCACATTTAATTACGATAACAAAGCTGAAGTAGAATGTCACATTTTTCAAATAGCGATTAACACTTATAATTTTTCATCATATAAAATGATAATCGGATATTGAATCAGTTAAAGGGTATATGATTGTCACAGGGGATTTATTTGATATTAAAAAGATCTGCCTGAAATTTGAAAAAAAGATTATGTTACGTTCTTTTTATAAAGATAGTCAAGGTAGGCCTATATAGGACCTCGACGGTAACCATGGTAACTGCGGAGTGAAACAGAGGAGGAGGAGGCCTTGTCCACCTCTAAGATCAGCTCACTCGGACGAAAATACTTTTTTTTTCAAAAAATATAAGCAAGGAAGGCTAAAAATAGGCCCTTAACATCGTGAAGTAATTTGCGGAAACTTTTGAAGGCGACTCCAATTTGTGCGATCTTTCCTTTAAGAGGGATCGCACGGAAATCAACATTACAAAACGAGTCGAAAACCTTGTATCACGATGGAGAGTGTATACAGCCTCCGTATGTAGACAACCTAGGGGCCTCGATAATAAGAAATATCACGCGATAAAATACAGCCAGTTATATTCCTATTTCAGATTTTTTGGTTTGATATTATGCATACTTGTTTTTTCATTTCATAGCATAAATGGATTAAGAGTAAGTGTGGGTTAAAATATGTCTGACATCGCCCGATAACGCAAGTGTGTTTAGTTTTTTTTTCATGCTTGTCAAAGAATATAAGTTAGGGTATAAAGCGCCGGAGAAAGTTAAGATTAGTTTGTAAATAATCTTGATATTCAATTCAAGCAAACACTTATTGTTTTCATGTTTTATAGAGGGTAACGGGAACAAAGTGAATTTCATCTCTGATTAATCATTGCGGTGTTATCAATTGATTTGACATTTTTTAAATTGATTTGATCTTAACAAATCTTAACTGGCGGATGAATAACACATAAATCTACGAATGAAACAATGATGTCCACAAAGCGCGGCGATTTCGTGAGAATTAGGGTCCCTGATGAAGTCAAATCAAATCAAAATTAACCTAGTAAAAAAAGAGGGATCCCATATTCATTACTCCAGTGATGGCAAGACATCAGACAGCACAAAGGGTAACTGCCTTCAGATATAAGCTACAAGAGTGGGCAAATAATATTTTTTTTAGATTGGAAGAAATCTTTTTTTTTCTTTACAAGTCATGGTCATCTAATTTTGAGGAGGGGTACTTGGTCCGTCGGTAAAGCGGGGTGCCATGGCGGTCTTGCAATATGGTGACCCGAGTTTGATTTTCATTCAGTGCGCCCGTGTCCCTTGGTATGGCATTAATATTCTCATTATCTGGTCCCTCGGAGAGGACAGGAAGCCGTCGGTCTTGTGATTTCTTACCAACATCACGCATTCTTGCTTTCCTAACGGTCGGGTAAAATAGGCACAGCTGTCACGAATCAAAGCCTGATTAAAGTTTTCTGTATTAAAGATGATCTTAATTAGTTTTTAATTTAAATTAGAAAGCTTTTGAAGTGAAACAGTTATCACAAAATAAAAGTGTGTTGCTGGGATAGTATAAACCCATTTCAAAATAGAACATAATTCATTCGTGTGTTTTTTTATGAATGTTATCTGTTTACCTCGTTTAAAGTGGAAAAGATTATCAAGCTGAAATTTTCAGACAACTTGCTTGTTCATACTTTTCTTTCCCGCCCTTGCCATTAACACTTGATGAACATCACTAATATAGAACGAAGGCTGTGCTACGTTTATCGACTAACCGAATGTCTCCTTATTTCAATGTCATCCAAAGCTTTCAATATTTAGCCCAGATCAGAGCCTCAATTTCATATAGAGATCAAAATGTCAGATTGCTGAGGCCTGGTAAAAGCATTGAAAATTTGGGGTTTTAAACTTAGCAATCTGGAGATTCTGTAGGAGTTTAGGCTTTGTGAGAGGCAAAATAAACTCCATGCAATATAAAGCTATATCTCTACACACTTAAAATGTTGGGCAACATACCGTCCACTGTGCTGGGTAATGTATGTTGGTAAAAAATATTCTTGGCAATTATGATCAAATGAAAATTGAGCAAATTTATTTCCCAATTATTAGTATTTATTACCCAAATTGGGCAGATTTTTACCAACAGTTGTGTGGACAGTATGTTTCCCAGGGTTGGTTAAAAGAGGAGAAGGTGGAGAGGATATTTTTATTTTAAAGATGAGACCTAAACTGATATAATTATGGCTAATCGAATCTAATTAAGATCATGATGATAATGGTAAACTTGGCATATTTTGGACTATTCTCGATTATGTAACTCCAATTAACAATTGTTATTTTTAGTATGTGATGTAATGTTTGCTTATCGTATATGTACTTGACATTAAGATTTAGCACTGAATGCAATTCAATTTATTTCATAATTTCGGGCAAAATAAGAAGCTCATTGTGTGTCCTCGTTGATTTTAGTTTACTTCTGTGTCAGTGGTTTTGTAATCATGAGTAATGTCCACTTGTTCTGCTGAATTGCTTCAGAAAGGGTCCAAAGGCATTATTTTAAGATTTACAGGAGCGGATTCAAGGGGGGTGGCTTCTGAAAGTGCATACGGGCACCCCCAGTACAATATGAAAATATAATGATACATGAAGTCCGTAGAATGCCGTCATTGCGCACCTCGTTCATGAGCAATGACTTTTTTTTAAGTATTTTCTTTCTTGTCAAAATTTTTGGACAAATTGACACCCCATTTATGTCAGACTCTAGACCCGTGCCTGATTTGCCTTCATCTTTATTCATGAAATTGACAAAAAATACGCGTAATTGACATAATATGTTTTCCAATGTTGGATTTAAATACAAAGTCAATGAATATTGAAAACGATAAATTGAAAACGGTCTATTGAATCCTTCGAAGTCAAAGTAGGAAATTCACTGCCATTGAAAAAAAAAATCATTTCATAACATACTACGTTATTAGATAATGCAGATATCAATATATCAAATATCTAATGGACCTGTCTCGATACTGGAAATCAAATACTCCACAAAAACAGTGATTTGATCACAGACATCCTTGGCTTTAAACCCGGGCTTTAAACATTCACAACATAATCAGGTGTTGAAATCGCATCCTTAAATCATACACTCTTAAAAATGTTGGGCAACATACGGTCCACACAACAATTGGTTAAAACTTTATCCAATTCTGGGTAGTTTTACACCAATAATGTGTGCTTTGGGTGAAAACTACACAGTATTGGTGTAAAACTACCCAGAATTGGATAAAGTTTTAACCAATTGTTGTGTGGACCGTATGTTGCCCAACATTTTTAAGAGTGTAAGGAAAGGGGCCATGTTCCGAGCTGATTATTGCAATGTGAAGCACCTTCATGTTGCAAACAACATCATTTACAATAAATCTCGCAGGAGTGCTAGAAAGCTTCCGTCAATTTTTTTTTCTTCTTCTTAACAGACTTACATGTATATCGAAAGTCTCACCTAAACACGGCGCATCCTGCTAAGCTGCTAAAAGTCCTTATCTTCATCAGTGAATGTGTGTGGGTGGGTGTGGTGTGTGTGTGAGAGAGTGGGCGGGTGGTATGTGTGTTTGTATGTGCGGGTGTGGGTGAGTGTGTACAAAGATAATAAGAGCGGAGCTGATTTTGTGGGAGGGATATAAGAAGTGGTACGGGCGGGGAATTTCACTGTAAAAAGATATTGGGTAAAATTTTAACCAGCATTAGGGGAATTATGTGTCCAACCAATTTGGGGCAGTATTTTACCCAATGCGGGAATCATATTGTCCAGTAAGGTTAAAAAATAGGCAGCAATTACTTTAGAATGGGCCAAATTTTCGTCACACTAGATAAATAAAAATGCCCAATGTTGGTTGGACACATAATTACCATCTTGGAGCACTTTTACCCAATACTTTTTAGAGTGAAGGTTCATGCACGCTTTTTATCTTTCAGGGGTGGAGGAGGGGCTAGAACACATTTTTTTTAGTGAGTAAAGAAAGTCGGAGATGTTATTGCTTTCTTTTATCATTATCATTCATTATTATTACAGTTCCTTCCTTAAATTTTATCATTACTCTACTTCCTTTATCATCATCGTTTTTATTTATTTCCTTATTCCTTTATTAACACGTAAAATGTCCATCAATCGCCATTAACGCGAATTTACAAAGGTAATTTCAACGACTGATTGACATAAATAAAATAAATTAATGTCCCCATCCTCTCCCCTCCTGTCTCCATCTTCACCCCCCCCCCGAAACATATTATAAATCTCTACTTTAATTCGTCATTACCATGCACCATCATCATCATGCTCACCTGTCCCCCCCCCCCCCCCCCCCCCATACAGTGACGCCCCAAAACATGCAGCAGTCGATACCTTTCTGCGAAATCTCCTCCCCGATCCGTTTTCCCTGCATTTCCATCGAAAGTGCCCTCCCGGTTACTCAACCCAATCACAAATTTCCATGGAAACCTGCATGGAAATCGCGAGGGTTGTGTAATAATGATGGGGAGTTGTGATAACGCCTTCCTCCTTTGGCCCCGTCCCATATTTATGATGCATTTCTACATCTGTAAACATCTGAATAAATCAATTCAAAGGATGTGGATTGTCACAACTCTGCATGGAGGTTCGAATCGAGAATGAAAATGAGAAGGTGTGTTATCTGCAGACAGCCATACCATTTTAATTTGGAATTCGATCAGACGAGCCTTCCTGTTTACACATAAAGTCGACGATGTTATCGTCATTTTCACGCATTTTGACTTCATTTTATTCTTTTCTTCTAATCGAAACCTCATCATTATGAACTGTTATCAATTGTTTTGTTATTTCCTCTTCTTTTCTTCAAGATTTTTATCTGATGATTATCTACAAACACGAATTATACAGCATACTTTTCACAAATTTCGCTTTATCTTTTTTTTCCATGCGGTGTTGGTGGATTTAGATCGATTTTCTAGCTTGAAATAGTGATTCAAATCACTTTGATTTTCTTTTTCTTCCGAAGGATAATCGATTTAAATTATTAAAAAGGTTCTTTTTATTGACAGTTTTCTTAATCCAATGAGAACTATACGACCTCTGTCATTAGTGATATAATTCAATGAACTATATCATAGTCATGACTTATACACACTTAAAATGTTGGGCAACATACTGTCCACTGTGTTGGGTAATGTATGTTGGTAAAAATTATACATTATTTTAGGCAATCATTATCCAATTGAGCAAATTTATTACCCAATTATAAGTTTGTATTACCCAAGTTGGTCAGATTTTAACCAATAGTTGTGTGGACAGTAAAGTTGGGCATTTTTTGCCCAACTACAGTATTTTAAGATTGGAACGGAGCATTCGCTCCGTGACGCAAGACGGATTCAATAACACAGTAAATGTATTAAAAAATGCCCGTCAAATGACAATGAACAGCTGAGAGGTCTTTGTCGAAAATTTGCGAACCAGAACAGCAGTTTCGTCCTGAGTTTCGGAGCTGACGAAAAATTGCAAATATGTCGTTTGTAAAGAGGCCGGTACAAAACTGTTATTATTGTTATTATTATTATTATTATTCACTAATTTTCTACAAAGACTTCTTGAGTTGTTCATTGTCATGAAGGGCATATAAAAATGCATTTACTGTTGCGATCACTGATCCTATGGAGATCCTCACATTGGCAATGCGACAAAGATGTGTGATGTCATATGTGAACAACTTTCCCCGTTTCCCTTTGATGGACTATAAAATAACCCCAAAATGTCTCTCTTTGCTCTTTCTTCTTGTGATATCAACTCTTTATCCATAATGTATTCTCTGAAAATCTGTATTACATGCCCTCCTATAGAAAGAAAATATGATCTACTAGTAGATGTGATAAAAAAAGGCTGTTGAAGTGAAATATATACAAAAGTACTGTGAAAGTTGTTTACATGTGACATCACCACTGATCTGAATGACATGACACATAGAGATATATATATCTCTATGACATGACACATCTTTGTCGCATTGCCAATTGGAGGATCTAATGATCTAAACTTCAAATGCTCATAACTTTCATATTATTCTTTCAATTTTTTCTCAAAATTTCTTTGATCAGTTTCTTTGATTTTTCTGTTTTCGCACAAGTTATCTTGTTCCAAAGGTTTCATTTTCCTTTAATAATGATGCTATAATGTGTATCTATTATGTTACATGAATGTTTGATTCATATGGATTATGAAATATGAACTAAACTGAACTTAACCAATCTGAAAACTGAAATACATTTGGATACAAAATTTTCCGTTATGAAAATAAGGAATCTCCGTAACTTTATCATATTATCTGGATGGAAGACCTATAAGTAATTCGAAAATAATTGAGGGTGTTAGAAAAGTGTGAAAGAGATATGAATGTTCCAAATAAGTTATTTGGGGGTCATCAAACAAGTCCCTATACCGGGAACGATTTTTAACAGGGGTGCATGGTTGTTGGTTTGGAAGAAAAATTTGACAAGTTAATAAGAAAAGGGTTCTCACTACAAAATGAAGGTAATTTTTGTTAAACTTATACTTTAAGCATAGGAGGTGCTGTCTATGGTGTATAAACATACGCAGCACCCAATTATTGTTTTTCACTTAAAATATTGTCACCTCATAAGATATGAAAGAGAGTGTTATCATCGAGCCCTATATTGGCCAATGCAAGCTTCTCGATTATTTTGAAACGTTGCATTCATTTTCGATATTTCAGCCATTTTGTCGCTTAGGTGGGATACCTTCTTTTGCTAAAAGTGGCCCTCAAAGCCCACCCTCCCCCCCTTCCGCGCTTCAACCCGACACACTCCCGTCAGAAACAATGTTATGAATATCCCCAAGTTTGGTTGATACATCTCATTTTGTAATAAAGTCATTATCATATCTTTTTTCTGCTTTGAATGTTTCTGAAGTTATCATAATAATAAAAGGCTGGTTTGCCTCGGGACATTAATTCTTATTTTAAAATTGAAATTGATTAGCCGTTACCAATAATGTCAATAAATCAATTACGATAAGTAGAATTTTAATAATTTGGCGTCATGGATTAAACAAAAAATAAAATATAAAGAAGGCGGTTCTGTTGATAGCATTGCGATGACGACCACTTGCCCACTCAGCGACTCCCTAGTGACGTTGTCATGGAAACGATCTCTATGTCGGAAGTTCCCTCTGAATTCGAGAGCTGACAGGCGGAAGTGACGACATACGAGTTCTTCTTCTTATTCAGTTATTGCTGGCGATTGGGGAACAGACTGAGGCGTACTGCTCTGTATGGGCTTAACGGATGGAAATGAACGGGATAGCGACAAGAAAAAGAAAAAGAAGAAGAATAAGAAGAAGGAGAGAAAGAAGAAGAAGAAAGAGGAGGAGGAGGAAAAGAAGGAGGAGAAGAAAAAGAAGATGAATATGAAGAAGAAGAAGGAGAGAAAGAAGAAGGAGGAGGAGGAGAAGAAGAAAAAGAAGAAGTAGGAGGAGAAGAAGAAGGAGGAGGAGGAGGAGGAAAAGAAGGAGAAGAAGAAGAAGAAGAAGATAAAAAGAAGATGAATATGAAGAAGAAGATAAAAAGAAGATGAATATGAAGAAGAAGAAGAAAAGAAGTAGATGATAATGATGATGATGCCAGATGAGGATGAAGAAGAAGAATAAGAAGAAGTGGAAGAAAAAGAAGAAGAAGAAAAGGAAGAAGAAAAGGAAGAAGAAGAAGAGGAAGACACAACGGAGGGAAAAGAAAAAAAAAGATGGATTATAGAAAAGGTAAAGAGGGGAAAGGGAGAGGGCAGAGAAGGTGATAAGAGGGAAGGAGAGTGTGAGGAAGGAAGGGATGGAGAGGAGGGAAATATATAGGGAGAAAGAGGGGATGGGGAGAGTAGTTGGTGGGAGACTGATCGAAGGAACAGTATTATGAAAGGAGAATGAAACCCTTGAAACCAGCTGAATCCATATCAAAGAGAAAAATCAAAGAAACAGATTGTTGAAAGTTTGAGGAAGATTGAATGAATAATAAGAAAGTTATGAGCATTTGAATATTGAGATCATTAATGCCATGTAGATCTTCCCATTGGCAATGCGACCAAAATCTGTGATGTCACACACGTACAACTCCCTCATTACTTTAGTACTTATTTCACTTATATTCTCACTTTTATAGAGTCTATCACAAGGTGATGTGTTCTCTTTATGAGAGGACAAGTACAGAGGTTTCACAACATTATATCATTGATGAATCGTTTGTCATATGATTAGAATGAGCAAAAAGAGATGTTTTGGGGTATATTTTCAGTGTCCAAAAGGGGGGAGTTGTTCATCTGTGACATCATAGATCTTGGTCGCATTGTCAATAGGAGGATCTCCATAGCATTAGTGATCTCGACATTCAAATGCTCATAACTCTTCTATTGCTAGTCCTATTTTACTCAAACTTTTGTTAATCTTATTCTTTGATTTTTCTGCTTTCACAAAAGCTAACTTGCTCCAAGAGTTTCATTCTCCTTGAAGTATACACGAGAAAATTCAGTGATATTATACAGTGTCATGAAGAAATTAGTGTATAGGTGAAAGTCTTAATAAAGTTTCATAAAAACTGAATCAATATAGATAGAAATGTATAAGCGCCAGGAGTGTCATCTGGGTATTAGATAATCATGATGGATAAGAAATCTATTTTCTTCTACCATTAAGATATGGAAATATAGATAAAGTGGATAGATGGATGGACGGATAGATGGATGGATGTGTATAATGATGAATTATCAGATTAATGGATGGATGGGTGAATAGATGGATAGCTAACATTATTATGGATATACAAATTGGCATATAGGTGAAAATGTATATAGAAAGATAGATAGATAGATAGATACATACATACATACATACATACATAGAGAGCTGAAAATCATTTATATTCAGACCTAAAAAAAGGGACATAGGCAAATTTTTGTAATCATGATACATACCTGTCTCACTAAATAAACAATGCGAGCTGAAATTTTTGTATTGACCCCAAACGGATGTTTTAAGGACTATTTTTTTTATTTATGAAGAGCATACATATCTCACCATAGTCGACTAATGCGATCGCCAAGCGCTTGCTGATTTGTTTTTTAGAATTACACCTAAACACATGAATCACCTTTTGTAGTCATTGTAATCGTAAACATGATACGTACATGTATATCACTATTCAAATATTGTGAGCGCGAAGCGCGAGCTAAAATTTTTTTAATTCAGACCTGAAGAGGAGCATTGTAAGGCTTGTTTGTGGGAATTCATTAAGACCATAAGTATTTTAATAACCAAATTATGCAAGCGCGATGCGCGAGCTCAATTTTTTTTTCCGACCAGAAAAGGGGGAATTTTAAGGACTGTTTCAGTTAGGAATTCATGAAGAGCAGACATCACTAATCCACTAATGCGAACGTAAGCACGGACTTGAAATGTATTTTATTCAGACCTTAAAAGGGGCAGTCACCTTAATTAGTCGTGAAAAAGAAGTATACATCACTGCATAAAAAATAATAAAAACTCGAAGTGCGAGGAAATATATTTGGTGGATATTGACTTGAAAATGGGATGTTTTAGTTCCATTTAACTTCCTTGAACAGGGTTATTCATCTCATTAAACCGACAATGCGAGCACCAGGGGAGCGTTTCATGAAAGGACTTGTCAGACGTTTCATCCGACAAGTACTGTTTTATCCGACAGTTACTATGGTAACAGTGCCTCTCAGCCAATCATAATCAAGGAAAGTTGTCAGAGCTGACAACTTGTCGGACGAAAATATTGATGAAACGTTCCCCAGGAGTGATGAACACATAGGCCCTAAGCAAATTATGTTTCAGAAATTTATGAAAAAATATTTCTTATGTAATATAATAAATATATATAGTATATATAATATAGCATAATTATGATGTAATATAAAATAATTTCTTCTTCACAACGTTTCTCTTCCGGTTTCCCTCTTTTTCTCCTTTTCCCGTTTTTTTTTGGGGGGGGCACGCCACTGATCATAATAAATAAGATCATAATCACCATCATCATCATCTTCATCACAGCCACCATCATCATTACAACCTACATAATCACCACCACCACCATCATCATTATCATTACCACCACCCCCGTCATCATTATCAGCATCACGCACCACCATCGTCGTCGCCGTCGCCACCACTACCACCACCACCATCATCATCATCATCATCAACAACAACAACAACACCACACCACCACATCAGCACCACAACCACCATCGTCATCATCCTCATTATGCACCATCATCGTCGTCATCATCATCATCATTACCGTCAGCACCACAACAATTAGCACCACCACCACCACCACCATCGTCATCATCCTCATTATCATCATAATGCACCATCATCGTCGTCACCATCATCATCATCTTCATCATCACCACCACAACCACCACCATCAATCATGCATGGGGATTAATTATATAATTCAAATCTCTCAGCTTAAAATCAAACGGGTTTAAAATGTTTACCACAATGACTTGAACAAGAAAACAGATTTTCTAATTTCTATAGTGTAAAGCAATAATTGTGTGCAGAATGATAAAGTCTTTTCGTTTCTCCTCAAATAATGACTGAGAAATTAAAATTGAGGATACGAATTAGGAGCTAAAGATAAAAGCGTAGCTTAATTGGTTGAAGTTTTATGCATATATATATATATATATCTGCTATTTGTTTCTGTTATTTGTTATAATAATTAAAAAAAGAAATTTATCAGGTATAAATATATTTCAATTAGATTGTTAGAATGTATGCATGCATATGTTATTCATTATGATATTTGCTTATTGTCATGTTATGCTGAGAAAAAATGATTACAGTTGTATATACTTTTGTTATTGGAATGTAGAAATAAATAAATCAAATAAATAATGGTCACTCGAATTTCACTCCAAATTGAGTGATCCTTGACGTCACTACCTTGGGGAGTGAAATGCGAGTGGAAATTCACTCTTCCCCTCACAAACCCGTCAGGTGACCAGCGTATCGTTCCTTTGCACAGCTTTTGCATGTTTGGGATGTGCGAAACCTTTTACTTTTTATCGACCGTGTTACGTAACGCTATCATGAGCCGATATAATCGTCTTTGTGTACTAATCGCCTTTTGTTTGTTTAATCCTTCACCGTTATTTTGTGATTGACCGTTACATTCATAACGAGGCTTATCCGGTCTGGCCTAACCGTATATAACGGTCCTCGATTACGCTTCAAAATCAAATTGATGGATTACAGAAGAATTAGCTGTACTTCTGTGAGAGGAAATAATTTTTGTCTCGTTTGCCTCACAGTCTGAAATGGGAAAGCGTACATCTTGGGACACCAACGGGACACGAATTCCTGCCTTTCAGGAAAAGAAATAAAGGAGAGACAGGACGGAGAGAGAGAGAAAAAAAAGTTTGATAAACAAACAGGAAAGCCACATGAAGAGGTTACATTATAATGGTTATCCCATGGAGCTACAGCTCTATGGTTATCCCAAGTGCCAATTTTCTGAGATGGGCCACTTTTTTGTCTACCTGCATTACCAGTAGTTTGCGCATAAAGCAAAACTCCGATTCAGGAATTCCCCGTATTGAAAGCTCACGTGATTACCAGCAAACAAGTCACATGACATACCCCCTAGTGCGTTTCTCGTAACTTCGCTATTTCATCATACGTCCAAGCTTTTTCGATTTGATAACTCAGCTTCATTGTTACGAAATATGTAATTTGATACATCCACCCCTGAATTGCTTAGTCACTATTGTTTTTTCCAGCTTTTGGATATTTTTCACCATCTCCCTCTTTCCCCCTCTCTCAATCCTATTCAGCAGGATTATATTCAAATACAGTTGCACAGTCGCGCGCTTATAGGTCAATGTTCTTATGTTATCGAGATGAGAGTTTATTTGTAAACAATGCTCAAAGTATCCATATTACATTTAGAAAGCATTAATCTGTTAATTCGTTTCGTAAAGAAAGGATTCGATACATATTTGTACCATGTATGAGGCGGTATTGAATATTAATGATGATAATTGTGAAACTAGGCGAAGAAGTATGTCTTAATTGTGAAATCTCCCAAGTAGGCTTCTTGACGCACCGTGATCTAATCCATCAATCAAAATTCGCTGAGAAAGACACTCCCCTTTTTGGTAGATGTGATTGGTCGACGGTTACGTCGCTTGCTTTCATATGCAAATGAGAAAAATATCAACACTGCATGCACGCGATACATGACGGAACGAACGTACACAAGTACGAACGAACGCAATCTACGGTACGAGCGAGCATGTCGTACATACACAGTGGGTAGTAGTTAGGAGAGTTGAGGAATGAAAACAAAGCGTTGCTGCACGAGATCTCTGCGCGTGCACGTTGTGTATGTTATGTACACGTTTTAATCTACAGAAATTTCTTACTACGCCATAGATCAAATGAGCGTTCATCGTGTTTTACTTAATTTCATAGCAGTTCTAGCGTGGAACGTCGCCAAATCGTGCATGGATTTCACTCGTGGACTTTAGCTTGGAGTCTACATAACCCTTCGATCGTAGCCAGCTATCCTGGAAGCCGGGATATTGCCAGCAAAATTTGGCTCCAATTTTTGTGGTATGAGTACATGGAACTTACGACCAGAGATGTCAGTGGTACGTGTGCTTCTGTTTACACTATTCTTCCATACAATGCTGATAAAGGTCTCTCACTCAGTCCAGCCTCATGGTTCTTGCTACCTGAGTTCAACATGGTCGCTATTTACGGCCTTTTTTTCCTTGAAAATCATATTTGAAAACTTCAAATTACCAATAGGATTTTGACATCGTTTTACGAACTCATAACAGTCTGCAACAAATTCTATCGAAGTTTAATATTGCCAGTGAAATGAAATTGAAATGCGCATGCAGAGATACGAACACATGCACATGGTTTTGTTATTGTTATGAATGGGAACCATTATTGAAAGGCAACGTGTCAGGGTTGCGGGCCGGCGGTCTGTACGTGTACATGTACTTGCCATGTGGGCCAGGCTGTCGGGACATGGGGTTGTGCTTCATGCGAGATACAAATTTAAATCGTGGATGAGTTTTAGTTTATTTTGTTTGTGTTAATATTACCAGTAACTAGCTGGTGGTTGTTAGAACTATATAGTTATAGTACAAGTGGGCTTAGCAGACATCCGAATAATATTACACTAAAAATTGGCTCAATTTAAAATTTACCTTTGCTTTGGGGTTTCATTCAGCTCTTGATTTCAAACTTAGACATAGAATCTATTTACTTTTCTTTGATGCTGACAAAGATTTAAAAAAAAATGTCCTCTTAGACTCCATTCTCATGTCAATTACAGAATTGATACAGGATTTGATGATTCTTCCTGCTGCTGTTGCATTCATACCCACTAACTGCAATGCTAATCAAGTCTGCTGCATTCCAAAATCTTACATTGTTAACTTCTTTGTTGAGCCTTTCTGGATAAAGTTGTTAACCTCTAGAGTCTGGAATTACATTTCTTATACCGATGAATGCCATTTGTACATTCAGCTCATTTAGAGATGCAACTTCTATTGTTTGCTTTATAAACTTTCAAGGAGTTTCCTTCGTATCTTTTTCTTTTGCCCCATTTTGGTGGCAGCGGTGGGATGTTTGAAGCTTCACACTGCTGTAGGTATGAACAAAAAATTAATTTTTTTTTTTTAAGCGAACACAATAAAGTGTTGTCTGGAGATGCTGAATGTATTTAAACGTTAATGCAATTACATGTAGACTTGCAGTTAGTAGTGCAATGCCAAATTTCTTTTTAGTAGGCTTTTAAATTTTTTCGAGGGGTTTCCTTAGAAATTCATACTTTTTTATCTTTTCCATGTAAATTCATTGCCTTTTCGTTTTCATATAAATTTTATTTTTGATTAATTCATTCCTTTTTCATTTTCCACTTTTTGATGGCAGCAGTGGGATGTTGAAGCATTGCACTGCTGTATAGGTATAGAAAAAAAACCTCACATTTTTTTTAAAAGCAAACACAATATGATAGGTGGCATCTAAACAGAAATTGATATTAATGCGTTACGTTTATTAGTCTTGCAGTTACTACATGTACAGTAGGTCAATGCCAAATTTCGTTTTAATAGGCTTTTTAATTTTTCAAGGGGTTTCCTTATAAATTCATACCTTTTTCTTTTTCATATAAATTCATACATTTTTCATTTTCATATAAATTTAATTTTCATAAATTCATTCCTTTTTCATTTTCCCCCTTTTGGTGGCAGCGGTGGGATGTTTTTGAAGCATTGCACTGCTGTATTGGTATTAAAAAAACTGACTTCTTTTTTTAAAGCAAACACAATATAATAAGTGGCATCTGAAATTCTGAACTGAAAATATTAATTAGTCTTGCAGTTAGTACTTTAATGCCAAATTTCTTTTTTAATAGTTCTACTAGGATGCAAATGCTTTTTATACATTCAAGAGGGTTTTCATTATCCATACCTTTCTCTTTTTCATGTGAATTCATACCTTTTTCTTTTTCCCCTTTTTGGTGGCAGCAGTGGGATGTTGATTGAAGCACTGCACTGCCTGTTTTTTTTTTTTATTGAACGTTTTTTTTTTAAGCAAGCACAATATAGAAAGGGTATCTGAACATGCTGAATGAATAAAAGTTAAATGCATGTTAATTTGCTTGCAGTTAGTAGTGCAGTGCCCAATTCTTTTTATTTTATAGACTTGGATAAATGACTTTTAAACTTTCAAGAGGTTTTCATATATATCCATTCATACATTTTTCTTTATCATGTAAATTCATTCCTGTTTTTTCCATCTTTATCATGTAAATTCATTCCTGTTTTTTCCATCTAAATTCAGACCTTTTCTTTTACCAATTTGGTGGCAGCAGTGTGATGTTTGTTTGTGTTCTTTTTTTTTCTTTTTTTTTAATCACTGCATTGCTGTAGATAGAAAAAAGAATCCTGAAAGTTTTTTTTTCTTTTAAAGAAAACGCAATAGAAGTGTCTGAATATGCTGAATATATTATGCAGTTGTTAGTGCATTGCCCAATTTTTCTTTAAATACTCAAATAATTGAGATATGACTAGCTAACATTTCCATGACTACACATACAGTAGTTATTAAAAAGAGTGCACTATGCCAATAAAGAAGAAATATCCAGTCACAGACTTTAGAATTTGCAGATAGGCCTACATGTTCAATGAATGTAGACTCATTAAAAGTTGGTTCTGTGAGCAATAGGTAAATGGTTCCATAGATTGAATGTACTTAAATGTACTTAATGTTAAGTAATAAGTATACAATTTTTGTACTTTAGTTAGCCTATTCAATTTTGATATTCTTTGTTACATTGTTAGTTATACAAAACAATGCACTTAGTTTTGCTCAGTAGTACTTAACTAGAAGTGAATTAAAAATATAGGCAGCTTTAGACTGTGTAGTTTGGCTTATATTTATGCATAACATGTACATGTAAGACTATATGTAAAGGCATATTTTGCTTTAATTTTGAAAACATATAGAAAATGGGAAGATGAAATTGAATTTATTTTTTAAATCTGCATGATTGCTCTTTTTGATTTAAAATATGTCTTGACTACCGTTTTGTGGAAAAGTAGAGGGCCTATGTATTTTATTGGGATATTTCTCTTTTTTTTCAAGATTTGTATGAAAACCAAAGCAATTATTCATTAAGGAGCTGAAATGTACAATCACAGAAATATACAATGTAGATTACTGTGTACCATGCAAATATTACATGTACATGATTGATTTAATGTAAAATATTATTTGCACCAGATGATAGCAAAAAATTCTATGAAACTGCACTCTTTTTACCGTGTGCACCCAAATTTCATTCATTGTTTCACCAGCATATTCATGCATACATTATACAAAAATCATTTGTAATTTGAATGTGAAAAGTGATCCTGTTCCTCCTGTACACAAATCACTGCAATGAATTGTGCTGTCATTTTTTTCTTCTCCATAATTTCTTGGTTCTTTTTCCGCATTGTGAAAGCTACGTGTATGAGTAATTTTTGTACCCATTCCTCTTTTTCACTTATCCTACATGTTTAACCAGGTTTTTTTCAAATAAATTTGATATCTCACAATGATTCACTTAAGTACATTTCTTTTTCATTCATTGATTAATGAATATACATGTAAATCTACCAATATAACATTCATTCACTCACAGTTTGTTATTATTATTATCATTTAGTATTTGCAGTAGTCAGGGTACCATGGGGTTAGCCCTCCTTTGCAAGGTACTGTAGTATTGGGACTGGAGCAGCATAGGAAATACATGAGGATGATGGGCAATTTCGCTCTGATGACAGCCCAAATTGCCCCTAAAATTCCCCCAAAATGCATGCTTTGGGGGTGAACCATTCTTTGTAGAGTCGCCCCATGATCTGTTCCAAACAATATTCAAGATTAGTTTATCAATATTTTATAGCAGAAGAATAATATTTACTTTTACTGCACAATTACCGGTACTTTTTACCCCCAAAAGTAGCCCTTCAAATGAAAGAAATAGCCCCTAAAAATAGAAATTATTTCCTTCCCTGGACTTGATCCTGAGGTGGGACTGTGTCTGGAGGGGCTACATGTAGACCATAGCCCACTCTTTGCAAAACATACATGTATCATGGAGCTATAGCTCCATGCATGTATAGGCAATAAACACAGAAGCAGGCCAAGGATAATCCAGTATTGTCAGTTGGGTCAAGGGACGTCTTAGCCCAAACTTTTGTTGGACCATTAAACAAAAATAAAAAAAAAGGAAAAGGGTGAGTTAAAAACGCACATGTAAGAATACACTTCATTTTCACCTTGCACCCAGCCATTGCTTTTTATTTCCTGCATTAACGGGGAATTTGACAGCATATATTTCACAAGTTCCGATCATGTGTAATGTAGGCCTACTTTGTACACATGCACATGTATGTACTTTGTCTCTCTCTCTCTCTCTCTCTATGTTAGACTTCTCATAAGATTTTGTGTTCAATGTTTACATTTCAACATTGAAGTGAACATGCTTCAATTTCTACACAGTATTTTAGGCCTACTGGGTTTGTTATTTGTAGACACACATTCCCCCCAAAAGTGTATTTTCAGACTGATTGAGCTGGACGAGTGCACTGAAGCTTCTCCCTTACCTGACACCGCAGGTTGGAACCTGCGCTACAATCAGGGCTCCACACTCACCCTTTTTTTCTCCTGGTCCAACCTGTTTATGTCAGGCCAGTAGATACCCATTTTCCCCATTTTTTACTGGTCCAAACCTAAAATTGACTGGCCCCCCCAAAATAAAGAAAAACATAAAAAAGTCTTGAGTTTATTTTGCTGTCTTTGCCCCCCCCCCCCTCCAAAAAAGAAAAAGAAAATACAACAAACGGTACACACAACATAATTCATAAGAGCCATTTATCAAATTTGGATAGATCTAGCCATTTTTTAAGATACCAGAGCCATTTTTAAATTTACAAAATCGGAGAAAATATCAGTCAGATATATTTCTTACTGGTCATGTCGGACCAGTAAATCTAGCTATTTCTGAAAACTTAGTGGCCCGACAGCAATTTTTAGTGGTCTGGGACCATCGGACCAGTGCCAGTGACGTGCGCTGGCTACATTACATATAGACTTATCTCAAGCCCCACTTATGGATTAAACTTGTGTCGGGAATGGTTTGTGTCGGTAGACTATCATATACCCACCCATGTACATGTAACGCTTGGACCACTAAATATGAAGCTTACAATGTTTGCTTGCAATGTGAATTGTTTATTTGGGGGTAGATCGTTGGAAAATGTGAGGGGTTTTTTTCCCCTCAATGATCAATATCAGATTATCAGTATTAATTCTGGGTACCGGGTATTCATATATAGAGGCTACTAGCAGGATAGCAGCATAAATTGCCACAAGATTTTCCTTGGTGCATTGGATAGAAATCTTGATGATACATGTATATGTATAGGATTTAAGTTACAGTAATGCCTGCTAGTGCAGTTTACCTGTTCATGCATGCATGAACATGGCTTGAGGGTTTCGTGTGAACATGGCTTAAGACTAGTTCTACTACATGAAAGTACATTGAACTGCAGGAAATTCACATGAACATCGTATACAGGAAATAGACATGGAGATGACTTTTGATTGCCCTAGTTATTTTTTAATTTAATGATCAGTGGATAAAACATGTAGACATATATATTTTCAAGTTTGAATTCAGTGCCAGACATAGTGAAGGATCAGATCAGAAAATGTATTTTGCCTGAAACATATGATTTGAAATCTGATTTACAGTGTATAGGCCTGTGGGTAAAGTTAATTGTCTGCAAGCTGTTAAAAAGGTTGTACTGTTATTGATACATGTATGTTAATATACACGTTTACAGAACAGAGAAACCACTTACAAAACCAGGATGTGTACATTCGCTGAACATACATTATGTGCGTGTGTGTAGTATGTACATGTAAACCACAATGTTTCAGGAAGAATTGAATGGAAAAATATGAGTTAAAGGAAAATATCTGTAAAGTATTACCTGTTATTATAAAGATTGTTCCATTGTCAAATGGTAAACAAATTATCCTTAAGAGTTAAATGTACTATGGAAGAGATTAATGTAGGTCACCCTTTATGAGGTTGGTGCCTTTTGCGTTACATATCTACATTGTAGAGCCTCCATGGCCCTTACCATACTTGCTAAGTGTGGCACTTCTTTGATTCAAAATCCTCCATCTCTAAATGGCCAAGTCCACCCAAGAAAAAAGGTTTGTAAATAAAAAGAAAACGTACATACAAAACACTGGAAATCTCAAAATCAGATAAATTTAGAAAATAAGAAAGTCATTAATTTTGAAGTTTTGCTTATTTGCAAAAAGCAGTGATTAAATTCACAGGCAGTGTATATGTTTTAGTTAATTTTACATTTCTCTCATTTTTTTTACCAGGACGAATACCACCCGTTTATAGAGGCGGTACTGCCTCGTGTCAAAGGATTCTCCTATATATGGTTCAACCTTCAAGCAAGGAAACGGAGGCACTACAAGAAACATGAAAAGCGAATGACCCCCATGGAGGAGAGAGTCGTCAAGGAGGAGCTCATGAACGACAAACCCGAACTCAAGCAGAAATGGGCGTCGCGGTTGCTCGCCAAACTGCGGAAGGACATCCGCCCGGAGTGCCGGGAGAACTTTGTCCTGAGCGTGACGGGCAAGAAGCCCCCCATGTGCATTCTGAGCAACCCCGATCAAAAGGGAAAGATGAGGCGGATTGACTGCCTGAGGCAGGCCGATAAGGTCTGGAGGTTGGACTTGGTTATGGTGGTGCTCTTCAAAGCCATCCCGTTGGAGAGTACGGACGGGGAAAGACTCGTGAAATCGCCGAACTGTACAAACCATACGTTATGTGTGCAGCCCCATCATATGGGGGTTAGTGTGCGAGAGTTGGACATGTACCTTGCGAACTTCATTATGCAGTCACCTGGTAAGTACTCTCCATTAATCTACCTTAGGTGGTGTTTCACAAAACTGTTCGTAGAGTTACGCAACATGCGACTGGAATATATTCTCATATGCTTTTCACATTGCATTTCCTTAATCCCATACTATCCTTAACCCCGGACTGTCCTTAACCCCATACTATATTTTTTTGGATTCACACTGTCTTTCTTAACCCCATACTATCTGCGTAGCCTGGGTTAACGCCTTAACCCCGTACTATCCCACAGCTCATGAATATTGATTATTTTACCATACAGAGCGTGATTAACGTGCAATTTCAACTTCTGTGATTGGCTAAGGCTTAGCCCTGTTTCGTTTCACACTGCATCTCTTAGCACCGCAATTGTGGTGCTAGCACCACAATAAGCCGGCTAACCCTGCTTTTTTGCAGGGCCAGATAGTACCGTACTATTTACCGTGCTAGCCCACTTTGCTAAAACGTGTGAAAACGAAGTGGGCTAAGCTTAACCCCGGGAAATTGGTGGGGCTAAGGCCCACCAATTTCCCGGGGTTAAGGGAAAAAAGTACAGTGTGAAAAGCATATTACAATGTAGTTGTTAAAGTCGGACACATACATGTTCAGTATCATCTACATGTAGCACAAGAAAGAATCACCAGTTGTACATAAAGTCATGCCTAAACTTACATTTGATGTGTACACGAACAACTTAATGAAACAGAAGTGGTTTATAATCCATGGTGTTGACATTGGTTAATGCAGATTTCATGCCAACACCATACATGTAGAACTTTGCCATCTCTTTAAATTAGAATGGCATCGCAAGTAATTTTCACACCTTATCGTTCATTCTTTTATTCACTCACTCACCAACTCAATCAATCAATCACCAAAGGGTTAAAAGTTTCAATAATGTGGTAATAAGAACAAGTTTGTATTTGGTGTATTAACGGAAATGAGTCTCTGTCAGGGTTGTAATCACAGACGTTTTTCAGTGTTGGTTTAAAAATCACCCGACACCTTTCCACAGAGTTAAGGGAGGATTACCAGATTCGTCTGTTATCATTTTTTCTCTGTTATTGAGGAAATATATGTAAGTACCAGTTTGGCAGGTGAAATATTAGGCAGTGGCGAGTGCTGCACCAGCCCTAGTTTGCTCAATCTCGAGATTTTAGCCCGATCGACCCTCTTCGCGATTAATCTCGAGATTCAAGAAACCCCGTCTCTACCAGCGCAAGAAGAGCAATTCATGCTTGAGCGAGGCATCGATGCTTTATGGTGTGACGCTGTGAATAAATAATCGCAAGTTCGTCTGCACCTGCGATTTAGCGGGATAATTTGTAAATAGCGCGTTATTTTGCAAATAATCCTATTGACCTGGGATTGCAATCTCAAGATTAATCCAGCGAACTATCCCGATGATTGCGTCTCCATTACAAATAATCTTGAGATTGTTCAGATCGGGATAATTTACCGCATCAGAAATAGCGAACTAATTTGAAAACTCTGGCTGGTGCAGACGGCCCTATTGTATTGAGTGCTGGTTCCGACTGGTGCTGGCCAGTGTAGTGACAATACTGGTCATTCATACATTATGGAAATGCGTTAGGGAGTCAGAACCACCACTAAAACATCTGTGGGAACAATCTTGAGACACAAAATATACCAATACAATGTTCTACATGTATCTTTGGTTATTGCCACACTAAACTTGAAGTATTACTCTTCTTTCAGTTAACATGCCAAGTGTGCAAACTCCAAACAAAATCAATTCTTGTTTTTTTATCTCATCTCCTTTACTTCTGTTTATTCAAGATATTTCTACAGCTCTTGAAATACAATAGATGTTGAAATATTAATACATTTACATTTATAAGCTATGTAAATACATATGTATAGCGAAGTCCTACACCCACACAATCATATGTAATGGTATTGAGTGTATAGATGTATGTAGGCCTACATGTACATGTATGTGTACGGTATACACCATCCTGAGATCGTTACGGTTAACCATAAATGACTTAATTACATACTCAGTTTTCTACACATAAATCCTTTTCATGGTCTGAATTTGCAGTCTACATGTAGAGGCTCTGATTGGGACTAGTGTTATTGAAACTTTCTCTCACCTACAGTGTACACGTGTGGTAGACTTGTCTCTGGACCCACTTGTTGCTTAAAGCTTTAATCAGGGTTTGTACATGCAGACTATGCATTCATTGTGATTCATCGCTGAAATTCTAATCAATAAAATAAACAAATACTGTTGATCAAATGAATGAGGGTCAAGCAACTATTGTAAGGAGATAAAGGTCACCAAACTTTTCAAAAGTTTGTTGGCCTATAAATAACAACATCCAGATATTAAACGAAAAATGTGTATTACAGCCTCTTAGAATGTGTACATGTATTTTAAGAAGGGCCTTAATTAAAAAAAAGTTTGCAGGACTTGTACATGTAGTATAGTGTACAAATTATTAGATGTCTATTATGCTGAAACTATTGTCTCAATATGGGGTTACTAATTTTGTGTTCCTCATCGTTCGATTGAAGGGTTATAAAAGCATACTGTATTAAACACCATGCCCAATGTGACCTGGGGCCCGTTTCCTAAAGGACTTGCAACTGTTGTAACTTTGCCATTATGGCAACTACCATGGTAACGGGGCTCAGCAGCCAATCAAAATCAAGGTTACCGTGGTAGTTGCCATAATGGCAAAGTTACAGCAGTTGCAAGTCCTTTATGAAACGGGCCGCTGTTTTATACTGTACATGTATGTCAAGTGAGGTAGATCAGGAAGACAGTGTACATGTACAGTGTAGGGAAGATCATACAACTGGATGATTTTGATTTTAACATGATTTTCTTGAAAAATGGAAAAGAAGAGCATGATCTCTGACATCACATTTTCGTATCAATCTGTTGAAGATTAATTTATGATCTACGTGTACTTTGTTCTTTGGATACATGCCCTGAACAAATAGGAGGAAGCTTTTTTTTTTTCTTATGGTATGCATGGTGGTTACATAAAAGTCTGAAACCTACATGTAAGAGTCTTAATTGCATCTGATTCACATCGGACTCTGAAAGCTACGGTTTCGGGTAGGAGAGACCTTAGATTAGAGCTCGGTAAATGGCTGGAAATTTGAGAGAGCTGTTTCTCATCAGCCAGAACTTGCTCAATCACAAGATTCTAGATCCCGATATTAAAGACCTCTTCAGGATTCATCTTTTAAGATGCAAGAAACTCCATCTCCGTCAGGGCAAGTGAGAGGATGCTTGCTTGAGCATGGGATGTGAACTTTTGAGCATGCTCACTGTAGTTAATAGTGTATGATGCAGGGAAACATTACATGGGGGCCCTTGGCACCCTGTAAAATCCCCATTCTTTTCAATGTTAAAGCTACATGTAGGCAGTAAGTTGTGAAAAATAGCACCCCAAAATGGAAAAATATCTTTTTTGCTTGGTGTGATGGTATCCTGGACAATTCATTCCGAGCAAAATTTTGAGTGTGTCTTCACTTGCAAGGTACATGTACATATGTAGCTGGATTATTATCTCAACTTAAAGCTAAATTCCAGTAGTTGCAGTAAACACTGATTTCATGAGAAAGTCTGCAAAACCAGGCTTAATTGTCAGTATATCATCGAGGATCTAGATCTGGTACAGTTACATAAACTGAACTTTGTGAAATCTTGAATTCTACGCTGAAAAATGTTCAGACTGAACTTCCCCAACACAGATAAGCGCACGTGGGACTGTGTATAATTGTAGCTTTGAGCGTCAGGCCCGACGCTCTACCCGAATCCTGTGCTTATTTGCTGATTTCTCAGCAATTACACAATTTCTTCCAGAATCCTTTGGCACATGTGTTTTATTTATACAAACAGACACTTTGGTGGTCATTTCATTGGATTCTATACGAACTCATTTTGATATCGTTACCAAAACTAGCATTTACCTTTAAAGCACACTATTAATATGCAAAATGCATGTAGTGTCCGTGCTTCTGTACGGTAATCCAAAGATTAAATATGATGTACATGTACAATGTAGCACACTTTTCTGGGTTTTTTAAAACAAATTTGTGGGGGGGGGTTCTGATGGGACGTTGAATCATAAATAGCAGGATAACATAAAACTCTGGCTGATGGAAATGGGCCTCTAGAGAAGCCTTGAAGAAAGTTCTCAAGGGTCTTATTGAGAAAAAGATTGACTTCTTGGAAATCATCCTTGGGTCCAACAGGATCCGATGGTTTCTTGGGTTACCATGTGATGAAAATGGAATCTGGTTTATAGGTTTTCATGTGAACTTAGACTTTAATACCACATGTTATTGGGATGTAGATGTGGGTCTTCAAGTTCAGCTCTAGATTATATCTTTTGACATAAATTTCTTTATATTTTCTTCTCATCTGGCTGTCTGCTCTGCCAGATACATGTATCTTTGCTCCAAACAATCTGAAATTGAGTCTGTGTTTGCACAGACTATAGTAGAGCCTGCATGCATCGAGGTGGGATACATTTTCACATCATCCCATATTTTTCAAAACCGTCCAACGTTTTTTAATGATGAAATCTCAAAAGCCTACAAATGAAACTTTAATCCAGTGTTTATAAGTAACTTTTCTGAGGCGAATGCAACAAACCTTAAGAAATACAGTTGCCTCTGAATTCCTACAAGCAACAATGTGCAATATTCAGGATGACAGCACATGTCTTGTATTGCATTCTGGTTGAATAGGAGAAGGCCTTCAGCGTGCATGACGCAGGAGTGATGCAAGAATACTCCACCTCCACCGTCCCTCTTGAGCTTTGGCGAGCCTGCTGATATCCAGCACATGGTGTGGGTGTTGTTTGAGTGTGTGGAAGGGTTAACAGGCTCGTCCTTCCCCAGGGCCCGCAACATTTCCTGCAGTCATTCACCACTTCCCAGTTCCCTATTTCCTACATTTCCACTTGGACCTCTCTTTCCTGAGAGCCTCCGTCTCCCCCAGGGAATGGCATGGCTCAGCTCAGAGGAGAGCGATAGATAAGAAGGGAAAGGTGTGTTTGTGAAACAGACACAGAGAGAGAGAGAATGAAAGAAAGGGAGGGGAGGAGAATGGGAGAGAGAGAGAGTTATAGTGTAGTAGGTTTCACGGTACACCATGTATCTTTCTTGGGCAAGTGTTGGTCCTGAAAAGGACCACCCAATCTTGGCGTTTGGACAAGTGTGTTCTTGTCGTCTTCAGGAGAAACACTTGCCCAAGAAAGATACATTGTGTACCGTGAAACCTACTACGCTATTCTTCTTCGCCATGGAAACCTTCAGAAGTTACAAGAGAGAGTACAATAGCGGGAGAAGAGATGGAAGGAGATAGGGAGAGAGAAAGAGAGAGGGTATGGATCAATCAGAGGGAGGAGATATTCACACCAGGCTCCTACGCAGCGGAGGGACAGACAGACAGATGGAGAGAGTCAGATAGAGAGGTGCAGAGATAGATGAAGACAGAGAGAGAGAGAGAGAGAAGGTGGGGTGGGTAGAATGAATGGAAAGAGAGGTGTAAAATATATTCCTGTTACATATTGCATACATACACCTGTGTAATGTAGTTTTTGTGATTTTAATCCGAAGGGGAACTATTGAGGGGGATTCCCACCAGATGCGCATCAAATCACGCCATGTTTGATGGTGTCATCAAAGTCATTAAAGTGTAAAGCGGAAATCAACCTGTGAAGGCTGTTTCATTATACATGTATATGTACTGTAAGTATATAGGCTACAGTATGATGTACCAAGTGATCTTCTAAATTGGTTTAAAGGTCAAGTCCACCCCAGAAAATTGTTGATTTGAATCGATCAAACAAACATAACGCTGCAAATTTCATCGAAATCGGATGTAAAATAAGAAAGTTATGACATTTTTAAGTTTGGCTTATTTTTCACAAAACAGTTAAATGCACAACTCGGCGATATGCAAATGAGAGTCGATGATGTCCACCACTCACTATTTCTTTTGTTTTTTATTGTTTGAATAATACAATATTTCAATTTTTACAGATTTGACAATAAGGACCAACTAAACTTAACCATAAACTGTTAGAATTATGATAATTCCACATGTTCAGGGAGAAATAAAACTTTGTTTCACTTGACAAGGAGGAGAAAATTAGAATATTTCATATAAGATACAAAAGAAATAGTGAGTGGATGATGTCATCAGTCTGCCAATTTGCATACCGAGTCACCGACCAGGATGTGCATATAACTGTTTTGTGAAATTAAACAAAACTTTAAAATTTCATAACTTTCTTATTTTACATCCGATTTTGAGGAAATTTTCAGTGTTATGCTTGTTGGATTTTTTACTTTTTACTGAAAATCAATTTTTCATTGGGGTGGACTTGTCCTTTAACTAAGGGAAACCAGTTCAGAAAAGTAGATGAGAAGTTGAAAGCATGGTTGTACAGCAAATGCATACATGTATTTTGTATCACCATCCATTGGTACATGTAGCTCCATGGTACAATGCTCTTTGTAGTTCTTCATAGGTATTGAATGTGTTAAGCATTGGACAAGTGGATACAAGCTTGTAATTTCATGATTTTGGAGGAAGAATTACGCAGGAGGTACATGTATGTACTTTGAAATGAAATCATAATGTAAATTTCAGATTAAATAATGGGATATTAAAAACATTTTAAAAGTACGTGAAAATTCCTTGAAGTTTTAATTATTTTCATGACAAAAGGACACTTGATTTTTTGTTACTTCTGATTATTCTTGCGTTTGCTCTTGAGTGCAAGTTGAAATACTATTTTAGTCCATGTAACGTTATACATCTTTACTCAGTTTCATTTTGATGTTAATTGCATCTCTGCATTTACATGTAATACCAGTTCCTGATTTCACTCATATCGGCTTATCCAATGGACTTTGATAGTGAAACCTGCGCAAAAGTATACAAGAGTATGAATCTGTAGGCTATACCAATTCACCTTGTCGTTACAAAGGTCATTGACCTTATTTCTTATTCTGTGGAACTGTTGAAGTCACAAGCTGCTCTGCCATTGAGTGACCAATAGGGACTGTTGTAAACAGTGAAATGAAATGAATGAGTTTCCTGGAAATCATTCCTCTGCCAACCCTTGTAAACATCGACAGAGTGGTTTCCAAGAATAAGCCAACCCCAAAGGAATTCTATGATGAAAGAGCATTGCTTTCTCTATGATATGCATGGATGAAGATATGAATAGACATTCTTTGAAACTTGAAAGTCTTTCAAAAGTGAATTAGTGATTGCCACATTTCTTTTTTTCAGTTTTGGTGATTTCCTCTTTGTATTTATTGGAGCATTTTTGCAATTTCAGCTTTTTTAGTGACCACAGCTCCTAATGTGCGTGGTCACTCATAGTCCAGTCTTTGAATAGCAGTTTCACCTTTGATATTTTTCAGTCAATTGGTTTGGGTTGGATGGATGACAATCATGAAAATGTTTGATTGAAAGAAACTTCCAAGTCAACAATTTTTTTTCGTAGTTTCATAACTGTAAAAAACTTATTCTTTGGTTTAGCCCACATGAAGGGAGAACACTGCCATTTTTGTCAAAATTTAACATTGTTTTTTTTTGTAATGAAAAGCCTGAATGAAACTTCAACTTAACAATAGGTTTTCCCTTTGATTTGATAAATCTAAAATGTTAATTTGTACTTTCAACCTTTGTAAGAAAACAGCAGAAAAAAATACAGTTTAAGTTTACTGTCCAGCAAGCCGGGGGGGGGGGGGGGGTCCCTATCATACTGTACTTTCATTTGAATAAGGAGTATATTTTCTCCTTATACATGTACCTAGATGTATTAAAGAAAATTCATTCTGTTATCGCTCCTTGGGGAAGAATATCTATATAAGCTTGAAGTTTTGCTTAATCATGATTGACTTTTCTAATAGTCAAGGGAAACATCTGGGTTCTACTCATTGTGCATTGAGCAGCATACCAATATCAAACATCCATCTACATGTACAGTGTACATGTACATTGAACAGTATAATTAGAGAAGAGTCAAAATAATAATAATATTGCATTTATAGAGCACTTAATATCAAGTTCTGTATAAAGCGCTTTACATTAATTAGAAGAATTCTTGAATTACAATTATTGTACATTCTACATCATTATGCTAACATTAAATATACAATATTACATGACATCAAAACCAGAGGTGTACATGTATTCTTCCTGCCGATTATTTAAAAAGAAAAGCAACTGACTATACGAAATGAAAGATCATTTTGCATGTGACACAATTTAATATTCATGTGACTAGAACGGACTAGTCTGCAACCACAGACTCACATTTGAACCAATAGCAGGTCTAGAGTGGAGACTAGACTCCAAAGACTCTGCCTGTTTCCTTGGTCGAGCCAGCCATAGTACATGGTGAATGTAGTCTCACTAATTCAGACTCTGTATTATGCACTATGTGAATTGCGAAAACCAAAGGTCTGTGCCTGCAGACTATTGAAGAACAGACTGGATCAGTACAGTACAAGGGAAGGGTGAAGGCTGTATGCAAATTTACTCTCATGTTTAATACATTGAAGTTTGAACTCACAAGTTGTTTTGACCTTACAGTGAACGTCATCCATGTTCACAGTTTATGAATTTGTTCAAACAAATCAAACTGGATACTTGTGTAATCTGTATACATGTATGTAGAGTACACCCAGAAATATCACATGGGTGACCTGGCAAGTAATATAGGACCTACATTTAGGCCTTCTTTTGTAATTGTATTAAAATGGAAAGAAATGTTATGAAATTATTGCACTTGATTTTTTTTTTGAAGAGAGGAAGGTATTAGTGGGTATGTACATATACAGACCTGTGTATTGTATTTCTTTGTCTTCAGATTACCCAAAGGCCTCATCTTTGTCAGTATACATGTAGAGTCGTGAACAAGTATTTTTGTAGTATTTTCAATCTTGTTACCACCCTCTATGAGGCAAACTTGATGTAAGTTTTCTACAGATCATGGAATTATGAAGCTGATTATTTAAGATTGATCCAACACAATAATCAATGCAATCAGTTATAAAGTCCGCCCCACAATCAATTGCTACACCTTATGTTACAGGGTTTTGGCATTGCGCGACACTGGCACTGGTCCGACGGCCCGAGACCGGTAAAAATGGCTGTCGGCCCAGTAACTTTTCAGAAATAGTCAGATTTACTGGTCCGACATTACCAGTAAATATATACATGTATATCAAACTGATACAAATGATATTTTCTCATCATCTATATATTTAAAAAATGGCTCTTTAAAATTATGAAATGGCTCCCATGAATTATGTTGTGTGTGTGTACTGTTTGTATTTGTGGGGGGGGGGGGGCAGGCGGGCAGCAATAAAAGACAGAAAAAAATAAACTCGAGTCTTTTTTATGTTTTTCTTTATTTCTCGAGACTAGTAAATTTTAGGTTCGGACCAGTAAAAAATTGAATAGTACACCTGTAGGTATCTACTGGTCCCACATGAAGAAGTTGGACCAGTAGAAAAAAAGGCTAGTGTGGAGCCCTGGCTTTGAATAATGTTGGATTGGAATGGATTGAATTTCTTCATTTAGACTACATAGTGATTGTTTACTGATACAATGATAGTCCTTGTCTATATGGGGATTTTGTAATACAGGAAATCATCTAGTTATCAATACATGTGACAAAAACATGTTGCGTTTGTTGTCACAAGACGATACCTATCCGACCTTGAGAGGAATCAAAATAAGAATTGAAAAAAATATATACATGTACATGTATATATCAAAAATATATGGCCTTTGCATTACATGTACAAAATCATGTAAAATGAGGGTGTTTTTTTTCTCAGCTATTAGCGATACACATGTATTTGTATACAGTGAAAAGGTTAGCAAAGTTGCAAAAAATAGGGTATCAACAGCTACAGTCCTATCTTGAAAATGAAATATTTGAGGCTTTATGTCTAGGGTAGGGAAAAAGTGGCAAAAAAATACTTAAATTAGGGAATGATTACTTCTTTAAGGGTCCATTTTGAAGTCCAGGACAGTGGTGTTCAGAAGTTAGTGCACCCCACCAGAAAATGAACATATTTCAAATGTTCAAGTTCCTCCATGCTTTCAATATTTAATTGTGAAGTCAGGGGTGGTAAAATATTGCATTCAATAAAGTTTGTTTCTCAGGGCCTGTCGAACATTGTATTGTTGTCTATATTCAACACTCAGCATGAAGGAGTGCATTTTGTGATGGGGTTCACTAACTTTTTTAGCACAACTGTATTGAGAGCATGGTGTCCATCTTGTAATGACAGTGCCACCCCTCTCCCCTCCCCCTTTCCTCCCCCCTCTTGCTCCAGTCCCCCTCCCCCGATCCCCATTCAAGTGATAAACATTCTTCTTGTTTTATCTATTACAGGGGTGTGAGAGTTCAGATTTTTATCTGATTTCAGATTTTTTTGTTTTGATTTTCAGCTTAATTTCAGCTTAAATGTTTGGCCTTCCTCTGTACAAAAAGTATGGGAGCTCTTTCTATTTCAGACTTTTTCAACACTCTTCCGTCTTCAGCTTTTTTCAGATCTTTTTATTTGTGACCACTCACACCCCTGCTATTAAAGTCATCATACTTTTCTTTCACACTGCAAAACTCTTTGTGACCTAGAAGAAACTCCTCTGAATTTCTTTTAATTATGAAAATAACCAATTACTTGCAGGTATTTTCTTTCGGGGGGGGGGGGGGATACCACAAGTAATTTGCTCTCACTCTTCACCAAAATACAATTTATACTTTCTGTGATTGAGTGGGTGTTAAAGCACCTCTTAATAGTCTCAAGAGAAGCTACATGTAGCTAGATATAGTGTTCTTGACCCCCTATAAATCTATCAGTAGACTATTCAATGGCTTTTTAGATAAGAATGTATGGTATTAAAAACTGTTTCTTCATCAGCCTCAGTTTGCTCATCTCCAGATTCTAGCCCAGTCTGCCCTGTTCCGATTAACCTTGAGATGCAAGAAATGCTTCATACCAGCCCAAGGGAGGGGATTCTCACTTGAGCATGGAATATCTCTAGTACACCTAATCTTCAATTTTTTTAAATTAGTATAATTTTGCCGGATTAGGAATCACATGATAATTAGAATGATAACAATATTAATGTAACGATTTGACGTAGAGCTTAATACATCGAAAAACTTTTTTAGGTGATACATGTACAGGGCCTTTTCACACGTAAATCTTGAATCATCATTGTAATGATGATTGCAGGCATTAGTGATTCTAATCATGTTCTAGTTTGGTGTCACACATGCTAAAAATCATCAGCCTTATTTTTCACTGGAATCATTTAAATTACAATTTTTTTACTGTGTGAAAGGGCGGACAGATAGGCCTGTATTGATACCCCGGTCATCACATCCCGGCTTGCCTTCATGCAATGCATGCACTTTCTCCACTTCCTGGGGAGCAATTCCAACAAGCGTTTGCAAAGTCAATTGCTAGGCATAGTAGGCTTTTGCATCTTACTAGGTACCCATTTAAAACCTGGGTTGAGAGTGGCAAAGTATGGACTAACGCCTGATACCTGGAGGATGCTTGTCCACAATGGGAACATACATACAGCCCTCTGGTTACAAGAGAAGAGTCAGAACCGCTGCACCATGACACTACTTGGGCTGTTGCAGATTGGCTTTATAGGCTATATGAAACGAAACAATTTTCAGTGTATCCAGACTATTCTTTTTTAATACTTTTTCCCCACAGGAACAGAGTATAGAAATATAGATTAAACATAATTGATTGTTTGATAGTCTCAATTTACTAGCCAGATTTACCAGTGTGAAGACTGATCCAAACTCGTTATACTGACTTGAGTAAAAACACTGCCCTTTTTCTGCTTCCTTTCCAATGAAATTTGTGTGCAAAGGTTTCATTACCCTTACATTGATCCAAGTACATGTATTTGAATCCAAATTCAAGTGTTTGCAGATCACAATATTTTGAAGGGGAACATTTTGAATTGCAAATTGCAGACGTACATGTAGTTTAAGCAGTCCAAACTTATGAAATCTAACTGAAACCTATTTGTAGTTAGCAGTGATAGACAATGTAATATTGAATTATGAATAACGGGCACAGATTCTACAGACTTGCTGAGTCATATAGACAAGTGTGTTGCATATCATGAAATCTACTGTATTCAAAGGCTACAGCATCCATGCCAGCCTTGCCTTAGTTGTTAGGATTTAATTAAAGATATTGTAGGTTTGCCAGGAAACTATATTGACAGTATTATTTGGTTGAGTATATATATATATATATATATATATATTCTGCTCAAGGGGTTTATAAAAAAAAAAGCAGATAATGTGTTGAACCTCGGTGTTCCTCGTCAGCCTGAAATTCATAAAGAGATTTTTTTTTGCACTTTATACTAAGGTCACTAAACAATTTGTTTCTTGGCCTGCTCCGAAAACAATCATTTAAGATTAGCCTTGATGTAACAAGCATTGGCAAGAAACCGACAAATTTGTTTAGCGATTTTATCCATTTATGGGCATTTTGGCACCAAGCTGCGAAAGTCGCGGAAATAACGTAACCGTGCATCATCCGTAACTGTCGCCAGGCGCTAACCCTGCGGATTGTCTTTGAGATGGGAGAGCAGGCGTGTGCAGCAGACGGTGCGGCAACAGAGGGGTGTCACATGAGGTGGGCGGGGCATGTGGGCGTTGATGGAAGGACGCAATGCTGCATTGATCATGACAGTCACAATGCTTTGATACAGGACGGTCATTGGGTTGGGATATAAACGATGCCCATGTAAATTAACAAGATGCCCAGTGGGTGATGGTGTGTGGGGAGGAGAGAGGAAGATGCACATGGATTAGAGGATTGGAATTAAAAGAAGATGATACTGCATAAAAAAACAATCTTCACTTTAATATGAATTGCACAATTGATGCTCTTGAATTTTGATAGTCAACTTTATGTAGAGATATATCAAACTTAATACTGTCCTTAGGGATTTTTGAAAGCTGCTGGGTGATGAAACAAGGCAGAAGATGCGATCTGGTGGTGTTGATGATGGATGATGATGGTGATTGATGATGATGATGATGATGATGATGATGTTGATGGTGATGGTGATGATGATAGTGATTGACGAGGATGATGTTGATGATGATGGTGATTGATGATGATGATGATGATGGTGATGATGATGGTGATGATGATGGTGATGGTGATGATGATGGTGATTGATGATGATGAGGAGGATACTGATGAGGATGATGACAATGAAAATGATGATGATGATCATCATGATGATGATCATGATGATGGATGATCCTGATGATCATGATGATGGATCTCTGAAGCTAACGGACAAGGAAGAAGAAGGTGGTGATGATGACGATGATGAGATGATGATGACGATGAGGATGAGTATGATGGTCATAACTAAGGTGATGATGATGATGAGAATGAGTATGATGGTGATGACGACGATGACGATGAGGATGAGGATGAGTATGATTGTCATGATGATGATGATGAAAGAATGGGAAGGAGCATTAAGAGGTTTGAAATGGTTTGCATAAAATTTGGGGAAAACTGAAAATATGGTTGAAGAATGGTCCAACATTGAAGATAACAAAGGCAAACTGTACATAACTGCTGAGTCTATATTTTTGTTGGTGATAATATTGGCCTATGGACAAACCAATTGAAAGAGCTTTTAAATGTATAATATCCAGGTTAATCAGAGGCTTTCGGTCTGCCACAGGTGGTCAAAAAGGAAGCGGTTTCTAAAACAGAATTATTTCATTTGTGAAGGGAAGACTTTTCAAGGATGGCCTCAATAAGGGTTGAAAAATGAGACTCAAAATGAACTAAAAGCATTATCTCTTTTAGAAATGTATGAATACTTTCATCAATATGATATTGCGGGAGACACGCCAAGTTTGATATGTACATCTTGTGGTACATAATATAAGCTCTCAAAGGTGTAGGAATGGATATAACCATCTTGCGATTCAAAGGTGAATGATGTGAAAAAGTATATTAGGTAAAGCACCAAAAGCAAAAATAACAAAGTAATTGAATTTGAAAGTTTTAAAGTGCATTATTTTAGGGAAACAGTACAATACATATTATGAATTTGCAAGAAGTGAGCTAATGATATCATATCCCAACTTTTTTTAAAGTTCATTAAATGAAATCTTAATTACTTCATTTGTTTTATATTTTGTGCATTTAAATATCTATTTGTAACAAAATACAGATATGATTGTTCCCCCAAAATCTGTAGTAAACTCTATTTTTACATTATGGGTTAAAAAAATTAAAAATGATTTTAACTGATATGATAAATTTGCATAAAATTTTCTCTATAGACCAATTCAGGATTGATGCATTGTATTTATAAGTAATGTCTATTTGGTGACTTCAATTATGCTAAACAAACATACAGAAATATCTGCAACTCCACCTCTCTCCCCTCCCCACCCTTCCTAGTCTGCTGACACAGACCCTGATTGAAACTTTGATCAACAAGTGGGTCTCCACACAAAGACTAACACATACAAAACTTGCTGAGCGAGAGGGCCTTCAGTACACAAGGCATTATAGGCTGCACATTCAGACCCTTAACTCGAGTGAAGGGATTGCACAGCAGACTACATGTACCCTTTTCCCCACCCTCCCCTTTTGTCCTTATCTCCCTGCCCCTCTCCCCTAAGTGTGGGTCCCCACCCCCAATGCCTCTGATATGAAGTTGCATCAACCCCCTGCCAAACAAGAGTACCTCAAAATCTTGGTACAACTGCCCAATATAGTAGACAGTTGCCATGTTATGTGCTAAACTTCTTTTAAAGAAATGTCAAGCCTGTCATTTTTCAGGAATTGACCTTGCTTTTGGCAGGATCTTGTATCTTTCACACATAACACTCAAAAGAGAGATAATTTATCTTTATACATATTAATATACTGTATATAGGCCCATTATATGTTTAGTGTATATTTTTTGAAAATGTGCACAGGTTGGTACCACCGCCCATTTACTTTGATGTATGATAAAAGAGCATTGTTGATTGAATGCCTTGCTCAAGGACATACCTGTGCTGTTGCTGGGGATAGAACCTTGGACTTTTTGTGTCTAGTGGGGTGCCTTAGACCACTTGACCATCGCTCCTGCTGCTGCACACTTATGCTTTATTGGTGTATCCAGACAGGAGCGCATGCCAACATACATGTATACATGTAGGCAAGTTGCAGAGGATAAAAACTTTTTCAATATCACTTTTCATTTTTTTTAAGAACAGGAAAATCTCTCTTGTGGTTGTTAATTCACCTGTGTATGGACTCTGGCCTTGTGAAAGAGGTCATTGTCCTATTGTTTTCGGTATGATATTTGTATACATACATCTCCTATAGGCCCCCTTATGACCGTGACTTAGAGGTACATTAGGTAGGGAGAAAGTGACTGGCATTGGAGTCTAATTGATAGAGCAAGGGCATGATGGGTAATGAGCCAAACCTCCATCGATTGACACATCATCAATCCATCTTTCTTTTTCTGTCAATCTTCACAATATCAAACTTTTTAAAGTTCTTTTTATTTTGAGTAAAGCAAGACAGTTGGACCTCGTTCTCATTTACATCCTTAAACTAGTTTGTGGAAACCAGTTTACCATCTAATGGGTATGCTCAAAGTGGTCTTGGAAGCGATCTTACGTGGTCTTTCAAACCGGTTTGGAAAACTACCTTGCGATGTGGTTTATACGATAGCTTTGTTTTGTTAAACTGGTGTAATTGGAGGTGAGGACAGAACTGCTCTTCGGAAAGCGATCTTCGCATTTAAGTACAAGAGTGTGTGCTTGTTGGGCTCAGTGCATACTTGTACTGTGTGCAGAATGCCTTCGCTGCAGTTTCAAATTTTGTGTAAAACATAGGACTCCACTGAGAGTGTTCCCATAGCAAGAAGACCACTTTGCGTGAAGTGGTTCTGGAAAGTTCAGGAGACGGTGATGAGGACGCGAGCAAAGTGATATTCTAAGCTTGTTTCCTTAACTGGTTTAAGGGATAGAAATTAGATGAGAACAGTGTCTATGGCTACACTGCAAAATGACAGACCATTTGTGAGATTTTCCTTCATTTATTTTAGATACAGGAGACTCTGAGAGTTGGAGGAGGAGATGGGTTGTTGTCCTTCCAAATTACAAATTGATTACCATTTATATTATATTTTTTTAATTTTCCAAAAAAAAAAGTTATAAAGAAAACATATTTTAATAAATGGAATATAATCCAAAGTGAACACACCCCATTTTTCATTCAATGTTATTATCATATATTTAATTTAATGTACTGGGAACTACTACTTACAAGTTTTTATAAACTTTTCTGTAGTTTCCAATTTTCTGATATTATTTGTCATTCCTGTACATATTGTATATATATATAATTTTTTATGCTGATAAAAATAAAAAATTTCAGCCTGAGAATTATACAGAGAGACTATACATTTTACAGGATATTGAGTTCAATCTTTATGCAGAATATACTATATCTTGAATTATGAACTTGTAAGTGAAGAAATATTTAGATACAGTCATATTTGATATAAGAATTAGACAGCTAAGCCCCAAAATATTCTGGAATCTTTTACCGGGGACTATCCTTTAACCCTATTTCTAGATGAGGCCTTTAAAATCCGCTTTTGGAAGATGATGATATTATTATGATTATAAGTGATGTGCAGCTGTTTGGAATTAGCTCGCCAGTCAAACTGAGTTGTATACATGGTAGCGCCTCACTATTAGCGGTGATCATAGACTTAAAGTCTTTATGAAATAATGAGGGGTGATTCCCATTAGATTTAGGAGGGGTTCGCTCAACGAGGTCTGGTCACGCAATAATCTGACCATTGCTCGTGTCATTGCCAAGTCTGTTGCTGGTTTCTACTGGTCATTCAGATGGTCAGTTAGCTACGACCAGGGGTCTGTTGCATGAAAGAAAAACTCTGGCAAGTTTTTTGCCAGAGTTTTTTAACGTGTAAGTTTCAGTGGCATCATTTTGTTTGCCAGAGTTTTTTTTATGGCAAGCGTTTTATGCAATAGCAATAGATGTCTTGCTCTAAAACATTTCCTTTGTAATGTATAAAGATTCCGTTGTCAGTTTCAAAACAGTGGGCTATTTCGATTAAAGTTTTAGGGGCATGAATCGTTGGGGAAACAAAAATCAAAGTCAGCCCCAATGGCTTTTTAAAAATCTAAGAATATCAATGCAACTTAAGTCCGTCATGTTTTCAAAATTACCTCATAAACTTAATGAATTTGATTACAAATCTAATAGAAAGCTTGAAAAAATAAGAGAGATTTGTGCTGTTTCATTGGCAAGCCTACATTGCCCCCTCCCCCGATTAGTTTACATGTCTACTGAATCTCATCAGCTGCTTGTTTTGACAAATATTTCCTAGCGACAATTCCCAAACAATGATCATTGTTCCCTCATTCACCATACCTACAAAAAACACTCTTAAAAATACTATGACGTATTTCACTCCCGAAGCAATGTTACATTAATCACTGAAGTGAAGGGTGTTTGGTATTTAGCAGGTAATGGGTTAAAGAAGGCAAAAATTCTTCTTTTTTGGACTGAAACCCTTCTAAAGAGGGCAGGCCTCAAGACCCGAGCCAGGATCCCTTGAAGACTCTGTCAAGTTTATTGAGCAAGACAGCAATGATTGTCTAAAGGTTTGGCAACTTTCTGTCGCATTGTATTTACAGAGAACTCACTCCTATTCTTCTTATATTGTACAGAATCCATTCTTTACAGATGGAAAGTAGTTCACATGAACCATTGTGAATTGTTATAAGTGAACATCACAAGAAGTTAATTGATTAATTTTATATGACTTGCTTTCTCTATTGAATAGCGTTGATAATTTATAAAGCAGAAAATAAGAATGAAAGGGTAGTCTTGAAATACACATTTTGACATAAATTTTAGTAATACAGTGTATGAATTCACCGACGATTTCATTTTATATGGAAACTAAAACTAATTTGAGGGGGAAATTACTTGTTTTGCTCCGTGGTAACATAATTATTGCATAAAAATGGATTCAGTAGTAAATTAGGGTTTTATGAAGGGGTCAATATTCCAAGACTACACTTCTCAGAATGTTGCATTATGGGTTATAAATAATTGGCCATAAAGGTCAAGTCCACCCCTGAAAAATGTTGATTTGAATAAATAGAGAAAAATCAAACTAGCAAAATGCTGAAGATTTCATCAAAATCGGATGTACATGTAAACTAAGAAAGTTATGACATTTTAAAGTTTTGCTTATTTTTCACAAAACAGTGAGATGCACAACTCAAATGAGACAGTCATGATGTCCCCCACTCACTATTTCTTTTGATTTTTATTGTTTAAATTATACAATATTTCAATTTTTTTGTAGATTTGACAATAAGGACCAACTTGACTGAATCATATAGTATTTAACAATACTCATTCCACATGTTCAGGGAGGAATTAATCGTTGTTTCACTTGACAATGAGGAGAAAAATAGAATATTCCCTATTTCATATAACAAAATACAAAGAAATAGTGAGTGGATGACGTCATCAGTCTCCTCATTTGCATATCCACCAGGATGTGCATGTAACTATTTTGTGAAATTAAGCAAAACTCTAAAGTGTCATAACTTTCTTATTTTACATCCGATTTTGATGAAATTTTCAGTGTTATGCTTGTTGGATTTTTCTCTTTTTATTCAAGTCAATTATGGTTGGGGTGGACTTTTCTTTAAGTGACTTGAGGTGGTGCTAAACAAGGCTTCTGGTTGGTAATGAATTACAAAACCATGAACAGGTGTTCAGAAGCTGTCAATAATATTTTATCTATAGAATCAAAGAAGAATATAGTTTAAACTGTTTATGCTGTATGCTGAGGAATCCTTAGGACTGTCTGCACCAGCCCGAGTTTTCAAATTAGCGCGCTATTTCTGATCCGGCGAGTTATCCCGATCTGAACAATCTCGAGATTATTTGTAATGGAGACGCAGTTATCACGCCAGTTCGTAGGATTAATCTCGAGATTGCAATCCCAAGTCAACTTGCGATTATTTGCAAAATAACGCGATATTTTACGAATTATCCCTCTAATTCGCAAGTGCAGACGCACTCGGGATTATTTATTCATGGGGACGCACTGTACAGTGTACACTTATACGCTTGGTCTACCAGTACAGTTTGAATGATTTTCTTTTGTTCACATATTTTTCACGAGCTTCATAAGCCTATTGTCTTTTGATTCACATTTCAATTTCAATTTTGATATTTTCATCATCACTCGTGCCATGATGACACCCCCTCCTTTCACTTCTTTGAGGCTGTTCTCACTACGTTCCTTAAACTAGTTTACTGGAAACCGATTCAGGAAACCACTTTGGAAGATCGCTTTGCTAGCATTCCCACTTGATCACACGAAAGTGGTTTTCAAAATCACTTCACGTAAAGCGCTCTTGTTGCTATGGAAACGCTCTCAGTGGGGTGACAAGTTTCGCGCGAAATTCAAAACCGCAGCATAGGCATTCTACACGAGCTTCATAAGCCTATTGTCTTTTGATTCACATTTCAATTTTGATATTTTCATCATCACTCGTGCCATGATGACACCCCCTCCTTTCACTTCTTTGAGGCTGTTCTCACTACGTTCCTTAAACTAGTTTACTGGAAACCGATTCAGGAAACCACTTTGGAAGATCGCTTTGCTAGCATTCCCACTTGATCACACGAAAGTGGTTTTCAAAATCACTTCACGTAAAGCGCTCTTGTTGCTATGGAAACGCTCTCAGTGGGGTGACAAGTTTCGCGCGAAATTCAAAACCGCAGCATAGGCATTCTACACCTGTCGTGTGGAGTAGCGCGCTCAAAATGTGCGAAGATCGCTTCCCGAAGAACGGTTGTGTCCTCACTTACGCTAAAACCAGTTTAACGAGGTGAAGCGATCTTGAAAACTACATCGCGAGGTGGTTTTCCAAACTGGTTTGGAAGATCGCTTCCAAGACCGCTTTGACCGTTCTCACTACGTGTTAAACTAGTTTCCAGTAAACTAGTTTAAGGAACGTAGTGAGAACAGCCTCTTTCTGTCTTGAGCATTCTCCTCGTTCAGAACAGCCTTACTCCTTCCCTCAAAATATCTGTCCATGTAATGTTTGATGATATAATTGGTACAGAAGTAAGCTCTGAAACAGGCAATTTTTTACAAAAATGTTAATTATGCAGTGTGTATATTTTGTATAATTAAGAATGATGTTACATAATCGAAATGATTATTTATTTTTCTTTTCTATCTTTTTTATTTTCTTACAGAACGATCACTGAGTAGTGAGTCAGATACATTATCTGTAGGGAGTGGAAGCGATCCTGATTTGCAAAGTAAGTCAAGAGTTTTTATCAGTCTTAAAGCATTTGTTCACGATATATATTGGTTTTAATAAAAGTAGAAAATAGATAGTATATTGTTGAAGATGTGATGGAAGTCCATTTAATGTATAAGAGAATTAAGTTTTTTATTTTTATTTGTGACGTCATATGCCCCCCTCCATATATCATGTGATATAAATTCCATAAATTCAGTTTTGTAATGGAATATGATAAATAAAATAAAAGTATTTATTCTTACAGAAGGGGATATGAAATGATGTATCTGATGATAGTTGTACTCATAAGTTAGTGAACCCACCACAAAATGCACTCCTTCAGTCCGAGTGTTGAATGTAGACGACAACACTACAATGTTTGGTGAGCCCAGAGAAACAATGTAATATTTTAATGTAATAATTAATGTAATTGAATGTAATATTTTATCGCCTAACTTCACAATTAGATATCTAACACATGGCAGAACTTGAATACTTTAAATATGTCCATTTTCTGATGGGGTTCACTAACTTGTGAGCACCACTGTATCATTAATCACTTTCAATTTTTTTTTTGTGGAAAAAAACATTTTTTATGGAGGAGGACATATGGAGAAGCTGCTCATCTGTGACGTCACAAAATCAAAACTTTAATGATTCTTAATTCCATTATTATTTGAAGGAATTTGATCAAACCTGCACCAATACATTTCTTTTATTTTTTCTGCTTTTATTTCTAACTAACTTATCGTCAGTCGGGGTGAACTTCATCTTTTTATTGTTTTGTGAATGATATTCAGAGAGCTTCTTATGGTGGAACATTTATTAAGAGAGTTTCTTATCACTAAAATGTGGTGTATGCAATTTCCAAAGGGGCGAGTTTTCAGTGAAGCTAAATTAATTTCTTTTAATAGTGGAAGTAGAATTATTTTGCTGGCTGAAGTGACTTTTGTTTACCCTCTTGAAATGTTCACTTGTGTTATTGTGGACTGTTTTTACCCTCTACTACTTGAAATATTCACATGTTTTTGAGTGGACTGCCAGAATGAATGTTTGGGTTCATTTCAAGAGACACTTCCAAACTCACCGAGTTGGTTGGCAGGCGGTACTCTTGGATCCTTTCAACCAAGAAACCCCAAACCAAACTCTCCAAACATAGCTGCGGTTTCTAAAAATAGACACCGGATGTACAGAACGAGCGTCTATTAAACGTTATGGTCTGTTTATGTTTTGCTTCGGCATGCTGTGTCCTTTGGGTGATCATTTATATTCAGATGGGAGGGTGGAACATGCCAAACCTCCAATTGTGGTCCAGGTTTTTTTTTTTTGGATAGTCCTTCTGCCAAACTTGTCTGACTCGGCCAATTTAAGATGGATGCAGCCCATATCGGATGCTCTGCCACCAAGCGATGCCAAGGGGGTTCCCTCATGGCTAGCAAACATCCATCTCATGCTGTTAATGAGCATTGCTGATGAATGCAGTACGCGATCATGTACCACCAGACTCTGCTCACAGAGCTGCTGGGGGAACGTGCCAAAGGGATTCCCTCACAGCAATTTTGATTCTGCCCCAGACTCTATAGAGGTTGATTCTTCAGATTTGGATTGGGGACAAACAGGAGTAGCATGTATTACTGACAGATGCAGGAGACAGGCAGGTACTACTGATAGATGTAGGAGATAGATAGGTACTACTGATAGATACAGGAGACAGACAGGTACTACTGGTAGATGCAGGAGAGAGACAGGTACTACTGACAGATGCAGGAGAGAGACAGGTACTACTGATAGATGCAGGAGAGAGACGGGTACTACTGATAGATGTAGGAGACATGCAGGTCCTTCTGATAGATGCAGGAGACAGGCAGGTACTGCTGGTAGATGCAGGAGAGAGACAGGTAATACTGGTAGATGCAGGAGACAGACGGATACTACTGATAGATGCAGGATATGGCCAGATACTACAGATAGATGTAGCAGATACATGTACATTGTAGACAGGTACTACTGATAGATGCAGGAGAAAGACAGATACTACTGATAGATGCAGGATGTGGCCAGATACTACAGATAGATGTAAGAGATACATGTAGACAGGTACTACTGATAGATGCAGGAGACAGACAGGTACTCCTGGTAGATGCAGGAGACAGACATGTACTACTGATATATGCAGGAGACAGACAGGTAGTACTGATAGATGCAGGATATGGCCAGATACTACAGTTAGATGTAGGAGATACATGTACATTGTAGACAGGTACTACTGATAGATGCAGGAGAGAGACGGATACTACTGATAGATGCAGGATATGGCCAGATACTACAGATAGATGTAAAAGATACATGTACATTGTATACAGGTACTACTGATAGATGCAGGAGATAGACGGATACTACTGATAGATGCAGGATATGGCCAGATACTACAGATAGATGTAGGAGAGGCAAGATTCTCAGCTAGTGAGGCAATTCTTTGAAACCTTAAAAGCATCTTGAAGTGAAAACATTCATATGCTGCGAATGGATGTATCCATGACCATTATCACAAGGAGTTGTTTTTAGAGGTGGATTGATTAAATAGAGCATGAGATGTAGCTATAGCTCATCAGAAACAAGAATTGAAAGATGATGCTTATTTCTAGTAGTTCGGGAATTTTCTATGTTTCTTTTTCCTCTCCTAAATTATTTTATGCCCATGCATCATAGAGGGGGGGTGTCAATGTCACTTTCATAATATTTAAAAGGGCTTTGGTATTCAATGAAATTGAAATACATCTACTGTTTACTGGATGTGTTCGTTGCATTATCCCCATTTTGACAAGACGGAATAAAAGGGGCAGGGAAGTGGGACTGGGCATAAGGGCAGTGGGCTGCATTCATACATGTACATGTACACTAAACTCGGTATGAGAGAATCCTCCGCTTCCCTTTTTACCTGCAAAACATATTCCGATCAAGGTCAAAATTAGACCTATATTTTGTGTTATGACATCAAGCTATAAGAGCATAAATTATGCAATTGTTGAAATCTGGCAGTATGTTTTGTGCCCGATGGTCTCCAGCTTTTATCAGATGTACATGTATATTTAGATTTGTCATAAACTGAATGGTATGTGTTGATTTCATAAATGTTTCCGGGGCTTGGAGCCTAGGCTTTGTCAACTTTGTGACTGAAATTGTACAGAAGACTATACCATTTTATACCTCCGAAAACTGCATCTCAAATGCAAATGACAACATGTATAACATTACATATGTTGCTACATTTTCATTTTTGTGTTAAAACATCAAAGTGTATACTATCCACTAAAATTTAATGATCCGAACGTTGGCTTATGTAACCAACTACACATTCTTGGCTGAAACACTAGACTAGATCATCTCCAATAACCTTTGACATATGATGCTATAAACAGAGAAACTTTGAGAAATTGTGCAAATGTATGATGGAAAGGTGGAGGGACCTTTTGGGATACATCTTCATCAGTTAAAGTTAGCCAACTTACGAGAAGGGGGGGGGGTGGTCAATAGGCCTGTACATGTACATATTGCATGTTGAATGCAATGATATTTTTGAGAGAGGAATTAAAGGGGAAATCCATGCCCAAAAAAAGTTGGTTTGCATAAAAAAGAGAAAACTTACACATTCAATATGTCAAAAATTTCATCAAACTCAGATGTAAAATAGTAAAGTGATAACATTTTTGCTGAATTTCATAAAACAGTTAATTGCACATCCTCATAAGTATGCCGAAGTCGCATGGTTAGTTTTGAATTTCCATACAGAACATTACAATGGATAGAAAGTTTAATTACAATGTATATGTAGGCCTGGTAAATATTTATGACATTTATGTTAATGTGTTAAATCTACTTTTGAATCTTTTACCAAAATTGTTTAATGGCTTGTTAGAACGCACTTTTCTGTTAGGACCCAAAGGATCAATTCACATAGCATTCTAACATGTTCCAAGAAAATGGGTCTTTATGTACCCCACCATGTGCTCAGAAGGTCAATAAACTTTTAAGCCATGACGCACAGGAGTGCTGTGTGCAAAATCGTGCCTGTTGTGCACACCACACCCCCCTTCTCTCTCTCTCTCTCTCTCCCTCCCTCCCTCTCGAGCTCGAGAAATCTTAGTATATGTTGGGTGGACACCACTGATAGTGATACCTGCATATCAAGCTGTGATTGCCCAACAATTATTGATATTTACTTAAGAGTAGATAAAGGATTTTCAATTATTACATATTGGCAGATCATTAATCAGTTTTGATTGACGTGAATCTGCTTGATAAAAACAGGGCCATACTGTAGACACTGATGAAATACTACGAATGGATTCAAGGAATACCCTGAGGTGTTCATTTCTACATCTCTCCACTCCGTTTGACTTCCACTTGAAAATCCTAATTGGTTTTACAATTGAAGTAGGCCCAATCCTTTCGACCAAAAATTAATAAAATTTTGAATTTTGAGTTTGTCTGATTATAGACGTCCAGGTGTCCCTTGTTCGAATCCCAGCCATGGCATGCTGTTTCCTTAAGCAAGAAATTAATCCTTATTATGCTGCTCTCGACCCAGGTGAGGTGAATGGGTATCTGGTAAGATGTATTTCTTGAATGCTTGAGCACCAACATGGTGCTTCAGCTACAGTATTAAACGCATAACATATTTGTATGAAATATTACAGTGCTGGGCACGTAAACTGCACCATGTTAAGGGATACTTTATGAAAACATTAAAATCCATACACGCTACATGAGATGGTAATTTGCCAATTCGTCTACTGCCAACTAGTCCACTCACCACATGGTCTACTTTCATTTAGTCTAATGCCATTCCGTCCATCAACGTTTTGTCTCACAACCATTTGGTCCATTAACCATTTGGTCCAATCATCACTTCGTCTAATCACCATTTTGTCTATGACCATTTCGTCTCATAACCAGTTGGTCTAATATCCATTTGATTTTCATTCATTTTGCACAATTTAACACTAAGTCCATTCAAACCAAATGGTATAATGACTAAATGGCTTTTGGACCAACTGGCTATTAGACGTAATGGCATTAGACTAAATGAAGGTAGACCATGTGGTGAGTGGACGAACTGATGGTAGACCAAATGATAGTAGACGAGTTGGCAATTGGACGAATTGGCATTAGATGAATTGGAAATAAACCCATGAGATGCATGAGAGTATGTAAAATTTGTCTTAAAGTGATTGGTTAACATTGGTTTGACTTTTAAAAAATCTGAGCTAGAAGGTCACACTTGTCACCTGTGTCTGTGAGGCTGTTCACACCGCAAGGGGGGACCGTGGGCGGACCGTGGATCGCGCTATCGTAGCGCGATCCACGGTCCGCCCATTGGCATTCGCCGGATTCACACCGCAGTGAGATAGCGCGGTCTATCGTAGCACCCCCTTTTTTGAGAGGTCCTGTTGCCATGAAGCGTGACGTCATGAGGTCAGAGCGGTCAAAGATTTCGCGCGCTATTACGAACCCGTACTAGTTAGTTGAGAGCTCGATATCGCTGTGCCTATTATGCTAGCCGGCCTACGTTTATTTCATGGCGTTGTATACATTGTGCAAAATAGAATGAGTATAAAATTCCCCGCGTGTAGAACGATGACTTCCGGCGTGCTATCGTAGCTCGGGTTCACACCGGCAGAGATAGCGCGATCTAGCGCGCGCTAGACCGCGCTATCTCTCGTGGACCACCCCCAAGAGGTGCTCCAGTGGCACGCCGTTTTGGCTCGCCGTGGCTCGCTGTTGGGCGGACCGAAACGACGTTGTACCTTCCACACCGCAGAGATAGCGCGATCTAGCGCGCGCTAGATCGCGCTATCTCTGCCGGTCTGAACAGGCTCTGTGATATGTTACAAAAATGAAGCCCAGAAAAAATTGCGTTCGAAAATAATTATTTAGTGCTTCAAAAATTGAAATATAAAGTGACCGAAAACACCATCTTAATTTCATCCCATACACTTATGGGCATTTTCACCACAGATGGACACAGAGGCAAATAAATCAAGTTGATATTCATGTAAAATGCTTTATGTTTTTTAATAAAACAAGACCTGAAGTTTCTGAGACAAAATTTTTTTCCGACTCTAGCAGCCATTTTTTATTTCAAAATGGCTGCCAAAGTATGGATACAAATTAGTGTTGAAAATAGTATATTGATACATATTTTGTTTTGACAGATTTTTAAAGAACAGGTTTGATCATGATGTTTTCTCCTGTGATTTAGCTTGCTATTATAACACTTTTTAAAATCCCACAGAAAGAAACACCAGTAATTCATTCATCTGATAAAAAAACATTGATGAAGTATGTGATATGGTATGTAATGTCAGTTACCGAAAACATGAACTTTTTTTTCTCATTTCCTGGAAAAGAGGATATATTATATGAAACTTGGTAGATTTCCTCTCTAGGTAACACCCCTCCCTTCTACACCAAAATTAAAGATTACCAATTAACAATAAAGCCATAGGGTACCATTAAATATTTGTAATGTCAGTTACCAAGTGGAAAATGTAAGGTCAGTTACCGAGATGTAATGTCAGTTACCATGATAAAACGTTGGTTACCAATATTGAAATGCAAATATGTGGTCAATTTTATGGTGAAGAAATATTGTATACTTGTTATTTAAGTCAAGTCACACCAAAAGGAGCTTGCTATTGACTTTTAAAAGGTATAGTTCACAAGGAATACTATATGAAATTATGAAGGAAGTTGCATTCCCATCATGCAAAAAAAAATTACTATGAAATTGTTTTGTACATGCACTTACCAAGTACCTAATTGTTTGTATCAGACAATTTTTTGTTTGGTCTTTTTTTTTTTTTTTTGGGGGGGGGGGGGGGTAGGGGGTACTTTTCCCAACCTATTGCCTAAATCTGCAACATTTTTAAAGCTTAACATTGTGATGAAGGGGATTTCCAGGGTCCCTTTTTTAGTTTCTAGGATTCTTTTGAGCATTGCCTCGCTAAAAGTAAATTCCTGGTTTTTATACAGTAGTGTGGATGTGTGATACAATTTTGTTTTTGGTTTACAAGTATAGATGAAAAGTGAAATTTGACAGTTCTGATCAATGTTGCATGGATCTACTAAAACTGTGGTGTTTTTTTTCTAATTTACAAATAGTTCAGTTTCAGTTTAGAAGCTGGAGTTTATTTTTTGTTGAAGGCTTATAAAAGAAATTAGCAAAGAAAATTATTAAACAAATTATGAAGAGAATTGAAATCCGACAGATATGAACAAGCATTGCTTGCACTGACCAGAATAGAAATCAATAAAACTACATGGCTGCATGAGATTTGGGGGAGGGGTACATGTAGCCTAGGGGAGGAGACCCTTATTCATTTTTGCCTTTTTTGAGGGGAGGGGGAGGTTGGAGAAGGAAAAGGTTTGAAAAGTCAATATAAAACTGATGAATATATTATGGGTGTATAGTCAGAAAAATCCATGTGTACAGTCAATGCAATATTAAATTACTATAGGAAAACATGTAGCTGCTATGACCCCCCCCCCCCCCCCGAGTAAGTAAAACATACATTTCTTATCTTTTGATAATTAAAAATGTGAAGTATTATGAAACTTTTATGATTTTAAAAAGCCTTACATATAAGTACCAAGAAAATTATGCCTTTGAAAATCATATAGCACTGGTAAATGTTAATGTGTATTGTCAGTTACCGACAAGTAATGATAAAAATGTTCAAATCAAAGAAAGGAATTAAGAAAAAGAAAAAGTTTTTCATTGAAATGTTCCTAAAAACTCGGGTATACTTCCACATCAAGCTCACTTTCATGTGAAGCCCTGCACAGAAGATACAATGCAATGATTTCACACATTTGACTTCCATGTGTTATCTCTATGGCAAATTAAGTGTAATGTCAGTTACCGTAATGTCAGTTACCAGCATGGTTGTGGAAAAATTATCATAGTCCCCAAAAGACAAAAACAAATTTTTTAATATTTTGACACATCTTAACCTAGTAACGGAGGTATATTTACATATTCAAATTATTACTCTATCTACTCAGGGACATGAGATATTTCAATTTTAATGAACACCCTGAAATTGCATGTCCTTTTGCGTAATGTCAGTTACCGACACATTTTTGCTTGCTGATGCGTAAAAAAATGTGGTTACATAGGAAAACTTAGTATCAGAGTATACAGCAAGGTTCACTTTATTAACTCTATCAAAAGCAAACTCCCATCATTTGTTGTTTTAGAGATACACACAATGAAAGGTGTGAAAACATTGTGCCGTGTAATGTCAGTTACCGTGAAAATGCCCTTATGTGTACTATTTAGGCGTCTATAAGACACCTATTTACAAAATCGGGGTTTGCCTTGTAGTTTTAGCTTTTCATTCTCAATAATGGTTGTTTTCAGGGTTTATTAGTTCTAATACATGCACTTGTACACATGTTTCATCTTGGTTTGAGAATTTTTTTAATCGGCTGCTCACAAAGTTAAACAATACCTTTAATGCTATATGCATGCCTACACAAATCACACACATACCATATTTTTGTTTTCACAATGCCTCTCTTTACTATCTTTTCACACGCGTTTGATATTGAATAGAACAATCAAGGAATTAAAATTACAGGAAAAATAGAATCTACTTTCTCAATTTCCTTCTTAGGAGATCATATACCAGGCCTGTGTATTTAAATCTTTGTTTAAGAAAAAGAGAGATATGTCTTGAAAAGTATAATTACTGTATCTATGAAGATATTCTCTGAAATTTCAGGGCAAACAGGACTACTTTGTGTACTGGTGATGAAAATTTCACCTCACAAGAATACATTTTTTCTTCACTTTGACGTCAGTGTCAGTATCGCTGCCAGTCAGATCAGTAAACCGGGAGGAAATATTCAATTTCATCTCCGTTGATATCTCTAAACGGTTGTCTCTCTCGATAGCGAGAATTGAGATTAGGCAAGCTTAAAATACTCTCTTGATTGGAGAAGGAGAGGACAATGTGAACACTTGTTGAAATGTGTACTGCATCCAGATTGAAATACACTTGACCCAGATTGGTAACCTTTGTGTATAAATGAATCACAGATTCTTGTAAGTTGCGGAGTTTGTCCGTTCGAAACCTTCACTCAAGGAGTGGTCTGAACATGCAGCCTAAAGCCCCCTGCAAATGACTTGTGTACAGGGAGTCCCGCTCAAACGGCAAGTTTTATTTGTGCCAGCTAGTCTTGTGTGAAGACCCACATTGATACAAGGGTCTGTGCTGGCAGACTAGTTTCTGGCACCATTTTGTGAGATTTCCTTGCGTGCATTCGAGCTTTTCGACCTAGTTTCAGAGACTATTTGCTGCACATTTAACATATTCTGGGAAGAAAAGGCAATATTCTTCACTGGGGAAATTAAAAAAATTACAAACATTAGTGAGGCCCTGTGAAGCGTCTTGAAAGACTCGCTCCGAAAAAAGCTTCCTCAGGTAAATTTCCATGGCAACATACAAACTGGCTTGCTGTAATTAGTTATTGCTCGATGCAGCAGCTCATAAGCTGTCAATCAATTGAGCTTCAGTAGTAATGACAGATTGTGATTCGTAATATTTGTATTTATTAATCGCCTTGAGAGCTTCATATAGGGGTTGTCACGATAATGTTGCAACATTGTCTCGTTGATTAAAGGCAAGGAACCTTTACAGTTGATATTGTATAGTTTATACAAAAGTTTTCATGACAAAGTCAGTACTTGATAAACTTTTAATCAATTTTTGACAATAGTGTATTGTCAAAAATCTTTTGTTTAATTATTGTCGAGGTGGCAGCGGTGGGATTTGCCGTAGTGAGAATGTTATTTAATCATGTAATGTGCTCAATTAAGGATTTGTTTTCATGACAAATGTAAAAAGATGTTGTTATTAAAGTTATTGTTATAAATCCCAAAATCTTCACAACAGACATTGGTGAGGTTCACACAAAACCGTGTCCACTATTTGAATTTAGGTTGTGTAAAACCATGGTCCTGATATACATGTTTCTTAAAATCTCAGACTCAATTCATGGTAGAAAATAGGAATGGTCCCTCAAAAGGAATGTCCAGTAATTTCTTGTTCAAGTCATAACTTAAGTTCTTAGAATGTTATATATCTATGTTAACTTCATTTGTACACCTGTATGTATGCTTGCCTGACATACCGTCTGCACACTCAGAATCGAACATTCATCTAATGTCCAAAGGTTTTGTGAAGGTCATCGTGAAAGTTACTGTTTATGGCAACTACCATGGCAACCATGCTCGACAGCCAATCAAAGTCCTCCATGCACGAAAGATAGCACTGGATGGTTAGACTTTCTTTTATGCAATATGCCATGGCCCTGGTAGTTAAAAACTCATTTGTCAACACGGCCATGTTCCACCATTCCCTGAAGTAGGGAGATGTAGGATGTTTTGAATTTATCACTATATCTTGGCTAGAAAGCCCATTGAACATTCTATGTATACATGCTTGGTTGGATTGGAATGTCAACATCAGTCTGGCTGCTCGCCAGGTGGGTGCTATTAGGTTCCGATTTTAGACCCCTTTGGGGTACTGGCCTGTTTGTCGATGGTGCTATGATGCCTTCTCCACTGGCGATAGGCAAGCACTAGAAAAACTGAACCAAGATCATAGGTGTAGACAGACCACCAGGGAACTCCCACTTCCCTGCTTGTACCAGGGACCCTGCAAGTCCCATGGAGGTTTAACCTCCTCACTCTTGTATGGACTTCTGATCCAAAATAGTGAATATTTTCTTAATTTTCAGTCTTAGGGTGCTTGGGTTTTAGATATTTCTATTCAGTTTGTTCTTTTCTAAGACTTAAAACCTGCAAATTGTTTTCAGTCACATTTTTGCGCAGCCAAATATTTTCTTGATCTTTTTTATCATCTTTGTTGCCATACTACCAAGTACCATCTTGATTTCAATGTTGGCCCATGACATAAGTCACTTTGCATTCACGAGCTGTAACTATACCTACATTATGAAATTAGTGCATTCTTTCATACCTTATTAAAATATTTTCTACGTAATTTCATATTGCTTAATATTTGAAGTATTATGCGCTGGTTCTGTTCACAGATCTTTGGCTTTTTTTATTTATTAGGAATGAGCCATACTTGTAAATTGTAAGCAGGCCTATTCGCCTGCCCGACCTCTATTAAAACGTCGCTGTGCTTGTTCTGTTATATTTGAACAAGGATCTATATCAGTACACACATCTTCATACATAGGAGCCTATGTAATATCATGGAGGTAGAATCATGGACCTACTCCTCTGAAGGTCTTTACATGTATATTAATCATTGGACCATTATTTCACATCCTGTGTTCTGTGTTTTGATTTAGAAAAGGGGGATGTGTCTTGGAAGTAATTACATTCCAAGGACAGATCGAATCAAACTGTGTATTGATACTTCCAGAGGTGTATTTGGACCACCTCGAGGTTCAAGAATACCAGAGCCCTGTTGCATAAAACTAAAGTTACTATTATAGTAACCTTGCCATCCAATGGTAACTACCATGGTAACAATGCTAATCAGCCAATCAGAATCAAGGATTTCATGGAAGTTACTTTTATTCAACGGGGCCCAGGTATTCTCTAGTCAAGAAATCTACACCGGTCAGAAAATACCAGTTTTTTTAGGGAGTCTTAAGCAAATTACTTGTAATATAATTATAAAAGGAAATACCCACTAAATGGTATTAAGTTGTAAAAATTACGATAATTTTTGCGGGGTATTTCATGAGGTCGCTTGTATTCGTTCAGCACTTGGGAAAGCAAATTACGAGAACGTTCTCAACCCAGTGAGCAGTTGGGCGCGAATGCCGTAGCCCCGCCTGCTGCAGACTGCATTACGCATGCTCATAGCTTCAAGAACTTACCCTGGGAGGGTCTGTCTTGGGCCGTTGTGAATGTGTAAAATAAACATTAATTATTTGGGGGCATGAACAAGTTCTTGTAATAAAAAAAAACAGGTTTTCAGGTGATTGGGTCGGTCTGAATATACCTCATGAGTCAACCAATATTATGAGTGCCCCTGGTCCAATTAAGGGTCTTGATCTCAAAGACTACTAATAGGTAACCAGAACCATATGATGGGAAGAGTCTCCTGGTAAGAAGTAGGTCATGATGACATCATCAGCTGGAGGTCACCAGGAGTGGTGTGGGGCTCCATGATTTTAGCAATATCCTGGATCCTGGATTGGACAAGATTGTTGGTCTTGAGATATTATTAGGTAATATTTTCATCTTTTTTTTTCAGTGAGAAGCAGGTTTTTATATTCATTATCAAAACTTGCGTCCTGGGCCAATACAAACAAGTTTCTCAAAGGACTCATTTATCATCTCACCTTACAGTCTGAAAACCTAATTTAAGTACATGTAGGGATAAGACAAACCTGATATGTTACCACATTGGTATTTATAGCCAAAGTGGCTAAAGTAGACTAAATGAATGATATACGGAATGATGATATAGAAGAGTCAAATATTAGACCAACTGGTAATTACATCAGGAAAATAGACTAATTAATATAGACCTTATGAATTGACATAATGCAGCTGGCATGTCTCTGACAACTCCGTTTACACATATTCCTATATCCTCTGAGGGAGGGCGCTATAAGATTATGATGTCATATGCATAAGGTCTATTAGACCAAGTGGGCATTAGACAACATGGACATAGTCTAATGGAAATTAAATGTGTAGTAAAACGGCCATAGTATAATGAGACTACTTAAGATGGTTATTGGACGAATTGGTTGTAGACCAAATGCAATGCAAGGATTGAGGGATTGATTCTGGCTATTATACAGAAAGTACAAATGAATCAAGCCATCGCATATCTGTACATGTAGCTGTCAGTGTGTTTGCTTCCCCCCCCCCCATACCCTCCTGTAGGAGTATAGGCAACAGGTTAATATACACCCCACCCCCCCCCCCCCCATTCTCCCCATTCATGGTGATGATATCACATGACCTCATACTTAGTCATGTGACCAAATGAACAGACCTATCGAGTTCAGACATATGTGCGGAACCTCTATAATTCTGACCTTCCCCCTGGTGCGCACTGAATCATGTGACCCTATGCAAATGAGCTTGAGCCGCCAACCCCTCTGCCCAAAAATTATTACCCCCCCCCATATTTCCCTATTCTTTCTCAACTTTTGAATACATAAGGAAATACTATTCGGAGCCTATGATTGGAAAGATCAAATTTGAGATTATATTTTTATGGAAAGCTATGATCATATCTCCTAAAAAACACCTATGACCAACAATTTATTTTTATTGAAACGGTGCAGATTGGTAACAAACAGAGAATCCTTACAAAAATAGTACCAAGTTTACTTTAAAGGGGAATCGGGAGGATGGAAGCAGGAAAGTAAAGTGATGTCTTGTCATTTTAAAAGAGGAACAGGAATATTAGATTTGAATATATGAGAAGGAAAGAGTGACAGAGAGGAAGTGAAAAAGGTTTATTTTAAGAACATGAAGGAAGAAAGCATGCTCGATAAGATAACACTTTTCAAATTTGCTATTTTTCCCTGTTTAAACTTTATTTCCTGTCATCATGTATTGTACCTATATTAGTTCTAAAAAAATATTTGTACTTTCAAAGTGAAATAATGTACAGTTGTACATGAGCAAGAAAATGTTTTACTTTTGCTTTACGTTATCGATTATGTTGTTTCTTCTGGGAACTTTAATACATGATTGTAGTAAAGAGATATCAAATGAAAACTGCTCTTTCGTATGTTGTGTTCTATGCAATCTATCAATTGCCATTAGAATATTTTGTGTTTTCTCCTTTAATATTTATGTACCGGGTAATTGAAATTAAATATTTCATGAATGATTGTATGAAATTAATTAATTGATCAATCTTGAACCATGAAGATGGTGATTTCTGTCATTTGAAATACAAACATATATAGTCACTATGGGAGAAGTCTGAAGGTCAGATCACATTATTATAGATAAACATAAAGTTTGAAGTGCCTAATTATCCTTGGATTTCCACCAAACCCATATTTATATATGCTCCTCAAATCAATGTTTATACTCGTAAAGAAAAAAAAAGGCCCTTTTAATGTCAGGGTGAGTTTCCCCTTTGAGAAAAATTCCCTTGAAAAGGAACAACCTTGATGACAGTTGCCTTGGAAATAAAGCTCAAGTGTTTTCAGTGTAAATACGTCTCTCTTTAGAAGAAATGTTCTTGATTTTACAAACCTACTTGTGTGATTATAAATAAATACTTTTCATTTTATATTTGTGTTATTATTTATCATTTGATACATTTGTGTGTTATGATGAAAGGGTCGATGCAGGGTGCTACATAAGTACTTGCCCGATTGCCCGGGGCAAGTAAACGTTAGAGTCGGGCAAGTGTTTTGAAGTAAAGACCAAAACTACTTGCCCAAATTGGGCAAGCAAAATTCTTTCAGTAGAATGACCAAAATTAGGGTCAATATGATATGATATTGACCCTAATTTTGGTAATGGCAGGCAAGATACTAGAAAAAATACTGGAAAAAGAAATGCAATAACAAAGTAGATCAGTTCATATCAAAAGAGAGAAAAAGGTCAATGGTTTATTTTTTTAATGATTTTTTCGGGCAAGTGAAATAGATTTTTGGGCAAATATATTCCAACTATTTAAAAATTTACTTGCCCAACTGGGCAAGTGGTTCTATAAAGTTATGTAGCACCCTGGTCAGTGGCAATTCCAGGAGGAGCATGGACCCCCCCTCCACTGGATGGAGAGTTGTCCTTATTTGTTTATTTCCTTTCTGGCTTTTATTTTTTGGTGAGAAACTAACAATTTTTGTAATTGGCAGGGGGTAGTTAAATAGAGAAAACCTTTTTGCCGTTTTGCATCTTGGTATTAAAAAAAATTAGAATATCCTGGACCCTCTTCTGGAAGGAGTTTAGGATGGGAGGTACAAGCATATGTTTTTTTAACTTGTGAGTTACACAGTCTTACCTCAATCAGTTCTTGTACACCGTTCTCATTATGCTTACTAAAAGTAGTTTACTGGATACCGGTTCAGGAAACCAGTTTGGAAGATCGTTTTGCTAGCATTCCCATTTGATCACACGAAAGTGGTTTTCAAAATCACTTTACATAAAGCGACCTTGTTGCTATGTGAACGCTCTCGGTGGGTGACACGTTTCGTGCAAAATTTGAAACGGCAGCGTAGGCATTCTACACACAGTGTGTGGAGTAGCGCGCTCAAAATGTGCGAAGATCGCTTCCCGAAGAATGGTTGTGTCCTCACTTACGCTAAAACACGTTTAACGAGGCAAAGCGATCTTGAAAACTACATAGCAAGGTTGTTTTGTGAACCGGTTTGGAAGATCACTTTCAAGACCGCTTCCAGTAAACTAGTTTCAGGACGGTAGTGAGAATGGTGTCTATCTCTCTTTCTCTTTTATTGTTGAGGCTGATATTGTTTTGACGATGACAGCCATGGTACTTGTTATACAAGCCCCATACTGACTCATACCGGAAGGATACATTCTCCTTTAACAATTAGATTAGTGAAATAAACCCATTTCTGACCATGTTTTAGAAAGAAAATTCAGGCGAATCATGCCCCAAACGTTTGACAATAATTTTTTTGTACATAAATTGGTTTGTACTTTTTCACAGCTAAGACATGTGGGTAAATTCCTTATTTTTCATCTGGATAGGAATTATTAATCCACTCAGAAATTGAAACGGGTATGAGAATCTGAGTTTCAGACTAAAATGGATTCTCACTTTCTAAGGAAATGGAGGGGGAAGGAGTGCTGTGTCTTAGGTATAGGAAACACTAAAATGACATCTCCCTGGTTAAGAGTGATAGTCAAACTCAATCTATAATATAATTTTGTTTGTTCTATGGTTTCATGGAAATCCTCATTCATGGTATAGATGAAAAATACAGACATTTTTTATATACAGTGAAACCCATCTATAGCAACCACCCAAGAGAAACACAAATCGTGACCTTTATAGACAGGTGGCTGCTACAGACAGGTTCTTATATCCACTATCTGCCTCCATTGGGTTTCAGTTTTGATGGTCAATATAGGCAGGTAACGTCATCAGTTTGCTCATTTGCATAATGACCAGGATGTGCATTTAACTGTTTTGTGAAATTAAGCAGAATTTAAGAATGTCGTGACTGTCTTACTTTACATCCAATTTTGATGAAATTTTCAGTGATATGCTTGTTGTATTCTTCAACTTTTATTCAGATCAACTTTTTGTTTGGGTGGACTTGTCCTTTAATCTAATTCCATGTGGCATGAAAGGATGGTTTGCAGAGATTACCCAATGGATGTACATAATTAAATTCCTCATCCTTCCTACCAACACAAATCAAAAAACAAAAAACAATGTTTTTGGAGAGCATTTAATCACAATATGTTCCCTTCTTTGAAGTCCACCCACCACATTGTAGATCAGCAACTTGACCTATATGTAGGAAGCAAGGTCAACCTCAGAGTGTGTGCAATACATAGTTATAGTTAACTTGTTGGAGAAATTGTGCATATGTTTATTATAAAGGGACCATGATGAAGGCCTATTGTAGAATCGTGATTGAGATCTTTATTTTATTCAATCAAACTGTATTTGTGTGTGTTTCTGACTGACAAAAAATTGATTAAACGCAGTCTTGGTTTGAACTTCTTTGAACTAAATGCCTTTGAAAACTTGTGATTAAGGGTTAAGGGTAACAAAGTGCTGATTAAAACACATCTGTACAAGCCATATAATAATAAATGATAATATAGGGGATTTATATGGTACATATTTCCACCTTGTTAGGTGCTCAAGGTGTGCCTATACCTTGGCTGAATTATTCTACCGATTCCGGTGCTCAAAGCTTTTTGAAGAACTACTTCCTGCCATTATGAATAACTTCCTGTTGTTACCCATTCACCTCACCTGGGTTAAGTGCAGCACATTGTGGATCAATGTCTTGCTGTATGAAAACATGCCATGGCTGGGATTGGAACCCCTGACCCTCTGTTTCAAAGTCTGGAGAATTATCCACCGGGCCACAACTCTCCACAATATGTCACCAAGCTTGATGTTGATGGTGGCAAGTATCTTGAACATCAGATTTCTTGCCCGTTTAATTCATGAAATATTTTCATTCCTAAGAAGCTCCAAGATTGTCTTCCCTGTTTGTAGATGTTTGCTTCATTTATTTTCACCTACCCCAATAAACCAAATCTAAAATGGAAGCATTGTGATGTAGTGGGTCTGAGTCTCGTCCTGTAATATGAGGGTCATGTGTTCAAATCCTACCATGACCAAGCTTGCTTTGGCAAGGTATCGATCCACACTTAGCCACTCTCCACCCAGGTGTTAAATGGGTACCTGGTATGATGTGATAGCCATTGTATTTCTACCAAATCGAGTCAAAACTCTTGTTGGAATGCTCCCCAGGGAGTAGAGAAAGTGCATACAGTCACGGTAATATCTGTACTAAAGCCACTTTAGATGTTGTCACAATGTACACTATATAATAGCGTAATATTATTGATTATAATGGAATACGATTTAGTTGGTTTTTGTATGCCTGTCCTAGACGGGACGTATTATTAAGTTTTGTATCTAATGTTGGCAGTAAAAAAAAGTAAAATTCTTATATTGATTGATGTTTTGGGGATACCACCATTATACCACAGGGCAATTCTATGGAATATGTACGTCCGACTCCCTATATGTGGGACCTTCTTCAATTCATGAAATTTTCTCTGTCACTGATTTCTTGTTCTTTTGACAGTCTGTAATGTTCTCAAAGGACCATGAATTGATCAGTTTATAAAGTGAAGTAAGACTTGAGAAAAAATGGGGGTCGGACGTACAAAAAGGTTGATCATTTTATGGAATCACCCCACAGTTACCCCAGCGAAACCTACTTCATACCGACCCTAGCTTGTACGTCATTTCCAATGACGTACCATTGGTCGGTTTTGAGTCCATTTTGTCGGTGTGACTGTAGTGTTATGATTGAACTGGATTGCTTGTTGCTTTGAGAAAGAAATTGCTGAACAACAAACAGTGTTTCTTAATGAATCGACTGTCTCCTAACATTGGTTAGAGGGCGCTTCACTGGTGTTCACTTCATCAAGGTCCTGTAGTCTTCGACTGGGTCCGATCCTCTCTCTCAATCTTTGCTTTAAATCTTCCTAATAACCATCTAATTCCTCCCTCAGACACGCTTCCTTAGTTACAAGAATTGTTATCATATTACATGCTTGTTCATCTGATGGGCTTGTGTGCCGTTGACTAGTAGCCCATCTTGGCTGTCTGATGTGTATGTAAATAAAGTCACAACTTTGATCTTCAGCTTGAAGTGTTGCGTTGTCACAAGTGCATACACCTCTGACATTTTGGGTATGATACGATCGTGAGCGAGGGCGGAAGTTATCTTTACTGGGAGGGGGGTTGGGGATTTGATCTTGGGACGGACGCCAGCCAGCTAGGACTCTTCGGTTGCCACGTTGCCAGCTGCATTTGTTTGCAGAAAAAACAGGAGAGGGAGGCCTGACAAAGTGTGTGTTTGTAAACATGTTTGCTGAGTAACACATTTTGATTAATCATGTTTAGCAGACGACATGGCTGTAGAAGCCGATCTTGATGTCTCTATTGGTCCTTGTTTCCGCAAACAGCAGACCGGAAAATTTCTTTTTCCAGCCTAACCATGAGAGATACTTACATGAATCTACAAAAAAATATGGCCAACAAAAAAAATATACCCTCTTCCAAACTGGCTATCGCCTGTTGTGTTGAGGCTAAACATAATTATTATTCGGAGAATGTTTATGTCTGCTTCAGAATTAAAATATCATTTCCTTTGGAAAATACTACCAGATAGGCGTAAACATATATGAGTTCTGGGGCCCGTCTTACAAAGAGTTGTGATTGATCCAATCAATCGCAACTATGGAAAGCCAGCAAAGTCAACATATGAAATGCATGTTTATTCAAAGATTGTTCTAGATATGAATGTATATATCCATAAAGTCATTGATTTCTTGACAATTTGGTGTGTTTTCCTTTGTTTACAATGGACATTGTGCAATTTCCTGTAGAAAAAATTATGACACTGATGGATTTCCATAGAGTTACAATTGATTGGATCAATCGTAACTCTTTGTAAGACGGGGCCCAGATGTCCGTAGAGTTGCTTCAAAGAAAATAGAAGCTAATTCATTATTTGTTTACAGGGTCCTAGTAAAAAAGATTTGGTTATGATCTTCTAATTATAACTTTCATATAAACTTTGATTTCATCTGTTTTGGACAGTGTTGAAAGATTTATTCAAGAGAAGCACAAAGTTGAGTTACTTTGAATGGCCTCACCTTACCATCACCATGAAGTACAGTAGAAAGTATGGTCTGGTAGGGTTAAGGAGGTCCCATGGGAAGCTTGTTCAACCCGGTTCATTTTAAATTAAGGAGTTTGAGAACATCAATTAGACAGTGGCAGCTCATTCCACTTATTGAGGACCCTTGATTATTGAAGTGTTTCCTAAGGTCAAGGCGGCTTCTAGTTCTGTCAAGTTCCATGGACTGGACTGGCCTCTTGATCCATCATAACATGGACCTACTACAACATGATCATAGATACTGTTAGCTAATTGAAAGTAATTCTAAGGTTTGGTTTTGTTGATTTGCCTATTAAAGGAAAATGAAACCTTTGGAACAAGATAGCTTGTGTGAAAATAGAAAAATCAAAGAAACAGATCAACAAAAGTTTGAGAAAAATTGAATGAATAATAAGAAACCTATGAGCATTTGAAGTTTAGATCATTATTGTAATGTAGATTCTCCCATTGGTAATGCGACAAAGATGTGTGATATCACATGTGAACAACTTTCCCATTGCTTTTATATATATTTCACTTAAAATGCCTCTTTTATCACATCTATCAGTGGATAATTAATTATTTCTGTGGGAGGGCTTGAAATACAGATTTTCAAAGAATATATTATGGATAAAGAGTTTGTATCACCATACGAAAGAGCAAAAAGAGACATTTTGGGGGTATTTTATAGTCCATCAAAGGGAAAGTTGTTCACATGTGACATCACACATATCTGTCGCATTGCCAATGAGAGGATCTCCATAGCATTAGTGATTGCAATATTCACATGCTCATAACTTTCTCATTATTTGCCTGATTTTTCTCAAACTTTCTTTGATCTTATTCTTTGATTTTTCTCTTTCCACACAAGCCCACTTGTTAAGAACAGAGTAAATGTATGGTCAAATACCTGCCATGACAAAGAACAACTACATGTAAGAAGTCTGTGTTGAAAATCGGTGAATAAGTTCAGCCGTTTTGTCTTAGATTCTGGACAAGAACATCTTTTCCATTTTTCATCAGCTCTGAAATTACAGGGTGTAAGACAAAACTTCTGCTCTTGTTTACCAGTTACCGACAAAGACTTCTTAGTTGTCATTTGATGGGCATTTGACACTATATTTACTCTGTTTATCACTGAGCAAAAACTCGCTACATTCATGTAGTAGGTGCAGAACTCGTCAAACAAAATCTAAACCCCTTGATTGATTGGCATGAGAAGCTGTTCATTGTTATTGGACATTCTGTCACGCTTACATGTTCAACAGTACACAAAACAATAGGATTAGGTAGTGTAGTATCAAGGTTGAATCTACCCTTCTTGATGAGCAAACCTCCTAGTTGTCAGTTCCCCTTCTTATTAGTCTTTGATGGATTGTGTGTGCTATTGGGGCATTGATGAATCCACCCTCGTCATGGCGAATTCATTTTAGTAACATTTATGTTCCCCGAGCGATGGGCTTTAAGTCATTGTTCCTTTTTATAGATCATTGTAAGCTAGACCTGACTGTACAGATTCTCGGCAACATACTGAAGTAATTTGCCATGGTAGCAGTTTTACTTGTAACTGTTCATCATCAGAATGTGTACGAACAGAAGATTTGTTAGAATTTCTAGATAAGTTAAAGAGGGGAATATGCATAGATGTTGATAGAGGTGTTGTGGACAAGTGGATTCAATTCCGGACTATAAACCACAAGGTCCAGGGTTCAGATCCCACCACAGCGGTTGCATCTTCTGGCAAGGCATTTATCTACTTTTGCCACTCTCCACTTAGGTGTAGTAAATGGGTACCCAGTAGGAAAAAAATATTGAGTGCCTAGGCAGTCCTGCTAAAGCAAGGGTATAATTAGTTAACAAGTAATTATCAGGTTAATCAGTGCCCGCTAGGTGAACATTTATCAGAAGTGAAGTGGCTACCCCTTGGTAAATATGAAATTATTATAATCTAATGCTTTATCAGTGGTGTTGTTTATAATATATATAGATCTCTCTTTTTGTTCTCCCTCCCTCCCATCCTACTTGTCTCCTACAGTGAGTGTGCTGAATGGTCAAGAGAACCATCACATGTTTTCTTCCAGTGGTGTCTTCACAGCATTAGAGCTTAGGAGAATCACACAAGGTAACACTATAAAAAGAATGTAGAATAAATCTTGACAACTGAACAAACAAAATATCAGTTTCCTGTCCAATCATGGATGCTTCTTCAACTGAGGGCGACGAGCGATGTAGCCCTCATCGCCGCACCCAAAACTGCCAATGAATTTCCCCAGATGTAGTGCTTTGAGGCGGCCATCTCTATATGCCGCAGATTAATATTAGCATTTGCCGCATTGCCCGCATCATTGTTCATTGCACACAAGAAATAACCTTTGAAATGAAAGAAATAACCCCTAAAATTCTCCCAAATTACATTGCATCAGCTCTAAATGCTGTGATGATAATGAGACGAGAAATTATTTTCCACCTCACTAAGTTAGAAAATGAATGTGTTGAAGATATTGTTTAATAATAATGCTACTACTACTACTACTACTACTACTATGTTGTTGTTGATATTGGAGGAACAATTAATAATAATATAATTTAAATGAATTTCATATATATTCTTTATCCTGTATAGTGCCAATCCTAATGGGAGGCGGTGATACCGGTCTAGGTAGCGCCCTCAATCTAAGCGAGCTCCCTTCACCTACCTACTACGCCAACAGCTATGCCAACAACGTTCATCCTGGGCTTGGAGTCGGCCAGAACATGGGTGGTCTGAGGCGTAACATCCCACTGTCGCTCACGCATGGCAACAAACGCATCAAGAGGAACTCGACCACGATGTCGTCAGCGGACGACGAGGTCGATAGCATTGGAGAGGAAGGGGATAACATGGGAGGTTTCTACGGGAGGTCACCGGCCAACTCTCTGAGTAGCCATTCGAGTGGATGGCATAGTGACATGGATGCAGGTCAGTAGTATAAAATATTACACACCATTGAGGGCATTAGTAAGAATTATATGCACAAGGTACCCTTGGTACAGTTCTAACACGCCCAAGGCAGAGCCGAGGGAAGTTGGACTGTTGAAAAGTAAGAACTGTGGATGCGGATCCTTGTTATTTGATAAACCATCCTCAACTCAAAACCATGATTGGTCAACAGAACAAGTCATTAGTATCAGTCATTAGCTAAACTTAATTACTGGTCATGTGATATATTTCAGCCAATCGTTGAACTAGGATCCATACTACTGTTTAATGATATCTTTCTGAAGGACGGGAGGCTGTTTTGTTTCCTTGACTTGAGATATATCATGGAAAATGTATCTGACATGACATTTGGTGAAATCACAATAAGGGGAGTAGCATCCTTAGAAATAATGGAGAAATTTTTGAAATTTCCGTCAAGTCATATTAAGAGTTGTACAGCACTAAACATGTCATTTTGAAGCAGTATTTCCGACTTGAGGATCGCCAAAGTAAGTAAATCAATAGTCTTCACAGGCTGTTGAATACAACTTAAAGGAAATTTCATTTAATTTTGAACAAAACTGTCAATTTTTTTTAATTTTTGTAAGAGTTTGTAGAAAAATTGATGTAATGTTGAGATCCACATTTATATTGTTCTCTTCAAATGCAAGATGTTCATATATAAGAAGAAAAAGTAGGAAAGAGAGAAGCATTTCCAGTTCAGTGGCTACGTCATAACTAAAGGAATGAACATGGAATAAAATTATCTTTTTTTAATGATTCTTTGATTTTCTTTGTTCCCCGCTGCAGGAGCAAGCCCAGGGATCCACTCTCCTAACATGAACAAGCCTAAAGCGGGTCTCCCTAATGCACAGTCTCCCACAGGATCTAGGCCAGGAGGCATCAAGATTGAAAGAGATGGGTCTATGAGTGCCTGTACGTTACCTGATGGTAGCCCACAAAGTGGTGAGTGTCTATGGTATCTTGTAATGTAATCTATCCAATCATGAAACAGGAAAGAGATGGTTCTTTGAGCGCCTGTACGTTACCTGATGGTAGCCCACAAAGTGGTGAGCAACTGTTGGGAAAATATGACATGAATGTGAAAGGACAAAACTGTATCCTTCTTACTTCTTGCCGAAGAGAAAAATAATGAAGGGGAAGAAAGAGTGGGAACACACATGAAATTGTATGTGCGGCACAGCACATTTTGTATTTCTCGCACTTCAGTTAAATTTAAAAAAAAATCAGGATTTTTTACTGCATAGACAAATGGAAAATTCTATTTTGGTAAAGTGCTACACACTGCAAATTTTATATCATAGCCATTTGAATCAAACTTCTTCACTTAGCATTGATCAATTCTGGAACACTTTCAGTCATGAATACAGTTTTTAATGGTTGAGAATAAAAACAATGAAACACTTAAAATATTGACAAGACAATAAATAATATATGAACAAAATCGGGTTTGATATTTTTTTTCGGAAACTGTGAAGTTGGAAGTTCTTTTGGCAAAGTCTTTGCAAAAGATCTTGCATTAATACACTAAAGTTGATCAAATGATGACAAAATATAAATATGTGCATCTAATTTGCATAATTTAGTAAAAATAGACTACAGAACAAAAAACATGTAGTTGAAATAGGTTAGCATGTTTCGCAATTTTGATTCTTAACAACAACAAAAACATTTGTATAAACATAGCCTGAATCACCCCAAAGAACGGATAAGCAATGAATCGACAGCTCAGCCATGTTACATGATACTATCCCGTAAGATTAGAACAGGAACGTACCTAAGTAGAACCAATGCGAAACACGGTTCGTTAAGCTTCCTCGATCGATCTTAATGCTGGGTGGAGGGATAAACAGGAGCTTGGCGGTTTGGAGAAACCAAGGAATACAGGAAGTGTAATGGATTATGGGATATGGGTGACAGACAAATGGGATTCTTAATGGGAAGTTATAAAGAGTGTAATGAAGTTCAAGATCAGTCGAGATAAGAGGAGGGAGAAAAGTGGCAAGTGACTTCGATGTGAACTTTCAAAAATAATTTGATATTTTGTTCCCTTTGCTTTGTTGGATTGGTTTTAGATTATATTCAGTCATTTGCTTTATGTTTTTTTTTTGAAAGACAGTATTGTAAAACAAAGCACTATGTTGTTATGCCTGTTAAAGAAGGAGAAATGAAGAATATGACTTCCATTTGAACTTTGAAAATATATGTAATTATCATCTCATTCTTTCTTGTTAAGGTTGTTAATTAAGTCATTTGATGTATTTTTTTTTAAGTTTATAAATTGAACAAATTACCATAATCAGTAATGACAGCATCAAATGTATCCTGATCAAATGTATCCTGATATAAGGTTGCAGGCGTAGACTGGTATAATGATTTATCTCTTTTACGATGTCATGACTCATGTCGTATGATGTTATAATGATTTTATTATGTCATAAACCAGGATGAATGATATCAGAAGTTTATATCCGCATTAAAGTGGAAAGATTATTTTGTGTTATCTTTTTCTGATTTGCAGTAACTTTGAATTAGATTGGTCTACAGTTTTGCTGGCAAGCAATTGCTTCAAGCACAAGCAATAGCTTACTAAGCAAAAGATCATGCATCAGAAAATGCTTATTTCGTATGCATAACCCTTTGCTAGTGCTTGAACCCTTTTCTTGCCTTCACAAAGCAATTGCTAGCGGTTTGAACAATAGCGATGTCACACTGGTGAGAACACGACTCACAGAAAAAGGCAGGACTCGAACGCAAAATTTTGTGGCAGTGCAAATATTCTTTCGTGTAACATCTTTTCCTCAGACGTGGCTGTAAATTAACTTACTTCTTTTTTGATAATTTACGTATTTGGCATTTGGTTTGCACTTATTAGGAAGAAATCATGTACATGTAAGCTACATTATACCTTGGGGTTCTCTCTCAGGTGCATAAACATGATTAAAAAACACCAACGCCTGCCCTGATCAAGCAAACGCTCAAGCTGCTCTGACGGAGCTTGAACAAACCCAAGCAAGTGCTTAAATGCGCAAGCGAAATGTTTGCTTTATGCATACGCCTTTTAGCAATAGCTTTATCGTCAAGGAAATGCTAGCAGTCAGTTAGCGATTGCTTGAACTTACTAGCAACTACTTTTTGTATAAAGCGCTTAGAGACATGCAACTTTGCTTATGTATTTTGCGCTATACAAAAACGTTTCATTATTATTATTATTATTTATGCATCTGACCTCGTGTCTTAATGTGCATTTATGCTACAGGGTTCCTGGTTTGTAATTTTCATTCAAACTTGAAATTCCTAATCAATGTATCTCTCCTTTCCTATTATGTTTACACTATCACTTGGTTCCTCGTTTTACATTCTATTCTCTGTATCTATCAATCTTTTTTTTTTAATAGTTGATCCTGTCTGTACTTCGTATTTGCTTCCAGTTGGTCAACCAAACCTATCCTATGCCAATATGGCGCCCTCGCCTGGTCCGCCTTCATCAGGTTACTATCAGAACCAGCTGAGAGTTCATTCGGCAGCAAACCAAGAGAGTGCCCAGCTTTCAGACTATGTTCAACTCGTCAGCCATCAGGAGACGACCCAGAACCATCCGGTTAGTATCTTTACAGAGATTTAGGATAGGACCACCCACGGAAAATTAACTGGGTGGGCGCAGGATGAATTAGCCCTTGAAATGCACAGAGCTCTGGAAATCTTTAAAAGAATCCTGGAATTGCCCAGAGGGTTGCAATGTAAATTGTAATACAATGCAACAAATTTTTGCTCTTGGTCTCATCAAGTAGCCCCAGAAATTTTTATACTGGGACAACCACTTGGATGGAAACCAGAAACTAGCCAATTGTAGGGATTTTCTCTGTTCTAGGTTGGTCCAAGTTACCCCTATTCTGGACTCTGATCACTAAGATTTTATTCGTTGGAACATTCATATCAAATGTTATTACAATTTCTTTGAAATTCGGATCGCACTGGCTCGCATAGTGTGCGCTGGGCTTAATACATTAAGCCAGTGTATCTATTCATGAAACACCCAGACATAACAAACCAGTGATAATTGAAATAATATTTGCAAACAAACCTTGAACCTTGAAAGAACATCTCATTCACTGACCACTTCTCTTTTCCTCTCTTTGCCTATTAGGTCCATGTGAAGACTGGTGCTGCTGTAGGTAATGCTAATAGTCCAACTAAGATTGCCGGCTTCATCCCTACCGCCATGCTTCCACCACCGCCACCTCCACCGGTAGCAAGACCGGTTGCCTTGACGACATCCATCGGTCAGATGGGGACCCTGTCTGGCGTCAGCAATGGGGCCAGCTCAACTGCAAATGGAAATATGTGTAAGTTTTTGTGGTTATTTTTGCTTTTTTTTTTTTTTTAGGGGGGATGGTATTAATTGAATGCAGGTATGAGGTAAATTTGAGCTGTAGCAAAAAAATTGAATTGTGAAATATTGAATAAAATATGAGAGAAACATGTCAGAACGTTGATCTCATTCAAATTAAATTACCTTGCATAATGGGGATCTGCAATGGATCACTACAAATTGGTAACTCTGTTATGTATCTTGTAGTCTCTCCTGCAGTCTAGGGATATGTCTACCTGGGTGAGAGCTAATGGGATTTTGATGATTTTAGTACCAAAACACCACACCAATATTCAATGTCTTCCTGATTGTTACATTGATCACATCTATTGAAAATGATAAAAGAATTTCTCTCTGATTTTGCTGTATGTTGAAGATAATAATAATAATAATAGCTGGATTTATAAAGCGCTTTTTGCCTGAGGACACAAAGCGCTGCTACTATTACCCCGGCTTTAGCTCGAGCTACCATCACCGGCGCTCAGTGCATGAAAGGAATTACTCCTGCCGGGTACCCATTCACCTCACCTGGGTCGAGTGCAGCACAGTGTGGATAAATAGGCAGTTCTAATCTTTAATTATTTCTGAAGAACCCAGATATAACGTTCCATTATGACTTACATTATGAAGAAAATCAAAAGATCTAATTTCTGTTCTTCTCCCCCCCCCCCCGACAGCCACGAGCACCACCCCCTTGAACCTGCCTTCAACGTCCATCTTGACCAGCTGCCCTACCACTCCTCCGGTCAGTAGAAGCATCATGACCAGTCCATTCACTGTCCTTGGGCGGCCAGATAACTCCTTCGTCCACTCTCAACAACAGGTCAGTTCAGACTAAAGATGACTCTGCCTAAGTCAAGTCCCTTGGAACAACAGACAGTTTGACTTAGGCAAGATTTGACATAGAAGGTGTTATTAAAGGTCAAGGCCACCCCAGAAAATGTTGATTTGAATAAATAGAGAACAATCAAACTAGCATAACACAGAAAATTTAATCAAAATCGGATGTAAAATAAGAAAGTTCTGACATTTTGAAATTTCGCTTATTTTTCACAAAACAGTGATATGCACAACTCAGTGACATGCAGATGAGTCTGTCGATGATGTTCATCACTCACTATTTCTTTTGTTTTTTATTGTTGGAATTATGCAATATTTCATTTATTACAGACTTGAAAATAAGAACCAACTTGATTGAACCATATGTAGTGTTAAACAATGCTAATTCCTCATGTTCAGGCAGGAATTATTCAGTGTTTCACTCGACAATGAGGAGAAAATTAGAATATTTCATATAATAAATACAAAAGAAACAGTGAGTGGATGACGTCATCAGTCTCCTCATTTGCATACCGACCAGGATGTGAAATAAAGCGAAATTTCAAAATGTCAGAACTTTCTTATTTTACATCCGATTTTGATGAAATGTTCAGTGTTATGCTTGTTGGGTTTTTCTCTTTTTATTCAAATCAACTTTTTGTTGGGGCGGACTTGTCCTTTAACACATCTTTTGCATCCGTTTCATAAACCTTGTTGCAATAACAAATTTACAATAACAATTAAAAGCTACTGAAGTCCTTTACTCTGATGGGTTGATAGTAAATTTGTTTTAGAAATTTTGCATTTGTTATAATAACAAGGTCTATATGAAACAGAATCAAGGTCTAAGATATTGATTTGATTTAGGCAATTATTTTACTTGTGTAGGTCGACTTATGTGGAGTCTAGAGTGTCAAGTGTAGAGTGTCAATAAATTGTAATAATTAGCCTTCATTTGCACGATGAAATATTCCTTTCTGGGCCCCATTGCATAAAAGTCACCATTATGGTAACTTTGTATGTTCTTTGGAATCTAAACTTGTGAGGTGGAATACTAATAATTGAACTTCATTTCAATCTTATCTAAACTAGAATTTAGACCACACTTTTCCTGAATGCTGGGTTTCATAATATTTCTTTCATATTCATGGCAAAAATAATGTACCACGATAATCATTCATTGAAATTCATGTTATTCTAGTATTTTTCTATTCTCATCACACGAAAATTAATTTTTTGACAACTAATGTTGCGAGATTGGGAAAAAAAATTCTTGGTGAATGAGTGAACAAGTGGCACTCCATAAAAGTTTGGTTTTATGCAAACCCAAGGTGAGCTTAAACATGGCTATCAGAATTAAACCTGTCATGGTCTTAAAAGACAAATGGTCCTTTTATATATAGATGTTGACATAAACTTCAGTTTTGACTCTTTTCGACAAGAAGGCACCAATTATATTACCATAATTTTACTTTTTTTTACATTTGATTTTTCATCTAGATGCTGTCTTATCCAAACATAAGCCCTGTCAACATCTCTCCGACGTCTCTATCGCTTCTCACGTCGCCTGTAGCCACTCCCCGGAGCACGCCCAGATCCACCCCTATCCCGCGATGGAATGCTCCACTCATATCCATTGATGAAAGCTCGGACTATTCCTTGATGTCCAGTAAGTAGGGGGTTTCATCCCAAAAGGAAGGACATACAGTACTATTTATGTTAATAGGTGTAACAGCCTGATAGGGTATTATGCCCAACGATGTTGTACATTTATATTATTTCAGGATTTGTAATTGGTTGGAAATTTGGAATTGATAATTTAATCAGTGTGGTAGGATATTGGGGAGGGGCAGAAATGTGTAGCCCTTATTCTTAGACCATGAATCCAGATCATGCACTCCATACCAAATACAGATCCCAATTAGCCATATATTACCATCATGAATATCAATTTGTGGGACTACATATATGAATATCCTATTCAATAGGTGACTGTTTTGAAACTTGCATTGTGTCAGTGTAGCATTGACCATAGTTTATAATATATCTGCCTAACCCAATAGTTGCAGCTCAAGAAGCCTTCCTGCAGTTTGTTATGGAGGCTGATCTATCCACTAGAATGATTTACTCAAAAGCACAAAGTGAGTCGGCCATTTTGTCTTTTTCAAATCCTGTCTGTGTTTGTGTGAGACCACTCGAAAGAATCGCCCTTAGTCCCACCTAATGTCTGCCAATGATGCCCTAGCTCCTATTAGTTGTTGGTGGGTTCACTTCGTAGTGCACTAGGTAGCAGGGCACTGTTTTGTAACTATGGAAAGAAAAATACTCTGATGGTCTTTGATTTTTCAAGAGTAGATGGGTTCTTTTCATGGTAGGACGATGAAAAGTGGTTTAAAAGCCTCCCAAGATGTTTGTATTCATTAGTTGTAGGGACAATGCATTGAAAGCCGTATGAGCATCAATTTGGTGGATTCTGAGTTGGCTGTTTTAAGGCAAAATACGTATTTATTATTCTTTTAATATAAACCAAAGTAGTTTCCTGTGATTAATCACTTCTCTCTTTCTCGCTCTTTCCTTTTCTCCCCCTCCCTCTTCCTTCCCTCTCTCCCAACTCTGTCCGTCTCCCCTCCCCCATCTCTCTCTCTGTCTGTTACTTCTCATCCCTTCTCTCTGTGTCTCTCTGTCTGTCTCTCTCTCTCTCCCCCACTTTTTCTTTGTCTCTCTCCCACTTTTTCTATGTCTCTCTCTCGCTCTCAGGTATGATGCAGGGTGGTGTCTCGGAGGATAGCCTGCTGAATCAGGAAGGTGAGATTTGACCTTTGACCTTTTCATACCATACACCTAGAAGATATAAAATGGTCAGTCCCTCTGTAGGAGGTTATGTAAAAGTAATAAATGTGATTTGCAATGCGCCAAATCCACTCCGCAGAGTGCCCAAGGTGCCGTAAAAGAAAGAGAGAGAACAGTACAAATACAGAGATAAATCAAGGAACAATTAGAAATAGGAAGCATTGAACAGACGCGTCTAAAGGTAGCGTTTAAATGTGTCAATGGAAGTGCAGTCACGGATAACCAGGGGAAGGTCATTCCACTGAACAGGGCCAGCATGAGCAAAGGCCCGTCCCCCCCCCCCCCCATGTCTTAGCAGATTTGGGAACAACTAGGGAACCAGAGTTGGATGAACAAAGGGACCTGACAGGAGTGTATTTGTTAATTAAATTAGTATTGTATTGTTTCAAAATATGATTTTAAAAATCTTTCACAGAAACTCCTCGCCATATTTCAAAAAACAAAATTTTAAAATAAACATCACTATGAACCCCTACGAAATCAATGATAACAGTTGCTTCTCCTGAACAATTGCTTCTGCCTTACAATGGCACATCTCTCATTTTCCCATCCAAAATCACCCATGTCTTTTTGCAGAAGAGATGGCAATTTCATGCACGATTTGTCACGTTAAATATTAGAGCCCTTTGAAATCTTTAACTCTTCTCATAATCAACTGGTTGATCAGTACTGACTTGAGAGAAATCTCCCCATACGGATTGGTGGATTGCCGGACTGTCTTAATATCGCTTCCCCCACTGTGTCGAATAAGTGTGGATCAATTACTGGTGACCACCGTCATTGAAGAGGACACCAATGAATCCAGACAAGGAAAAAAAATATGACATGCCAATCACTTCCATAGTTCAATTTCATTGATATAAAGCTTGAATTTGAATATTAACATTGTGAGAAAAAGAATACCAATCATTACCAGCATGAATTGTGCTACTCTCTCTTATTTTGTGGAGTGGAAAAAATGTTAACGAATCTAATTTTATTTGATAGCTTCTGCTGCTGAGGCCTAAATCCCTGGTTAGTTCACAAACATATTAGAATCGTGACTTAGAATGATTCCAAAACTGCTGTAATCTCCTCACCTGTCGGTCTTTTTAAACTAACTCGTTTGTGTTTTTTCCCTCTTGACAGCGAGGTTTGTCCCGGTGATGAACTCTGAACCTATGGACACAGGTCAGAACAATGTGCCTTCGTCCAAGTGATGACCTTTGACCTGCGAATCACAAGGAATTTATGCCATTACCCATTGGATCTTGTGTGTGGATGGACCATATTGCCAAAGCCCACCGAAGACTGCCCTCTAGAGATTAGAATGTGTTCAATTTGAGGTCAAAATGTCAAAGTTCAGCCGACCTATCAGAGCTCCAGTGCAGTGATGTGGAAAATATGTTTGCTTTGCGGAGATGTGGATGGGGAAAGTTACGATGTCGTCGAGAGGAAAGCAATATGTGCAGCTGAAATGATGAAAGTTAGACATATGCCAGGCAAGGTTTAGGATGTGTGATAAGATGACAATGAAATGAGTGCAGGCCATCCACATAATACACACTTGATGAACATATGATGATCATGTGATTGGTAGTATCATGTATCGTGTGACACAATGATGTGCCTCCATAAACTGAACCTAGCAGCCAGTCTGTGTTGAATGCATGCTCAACCTGGCTTCAACGAATACCAAGAACTGAAGACGGCGACAAAAACAAGACTTTTTGTTTAATAATGAAGAAGAAAGCGGGTATTCTGTAAATAGTCTATGATAATAATTTGAGAAAAGTATTTAATTCCTTCAAATCTTTTTATTTGATCTTCTATTGCTTGTATCTTATATTATAATTCATATTCTTTTTGTATTTAATTTTCTTTGTCATGTACATGAGATATTGTATTCTAGAACTTGTGCAACGTGTGATTGTTATAGCTGAAAATTTTCTGCAAGAATCCACAAATTATTGTAGATTTTTGTAGTCGGGCATGTCATTGTACATTAGCTCACTTGCGACGCAGATTAGGCCGTAATTGTTCGTCTGTTCATGGTCAAAACAAAACTCAAAGCTATTTTTTAAATAATCCTCTTTTGATTGAAATTCTCTCTCTTTAATATTCTACTTTACTTTCTCAATGTCTCTCCTTTCTCTTTCTTTCTTTTTTTTAAAAATCTATATCTCTCTTACTATATCTTTTAATTCTTGTGTTTCTGAGTAGTTATTGTTCAATTAAAAAGAAAGAATGCTGCAATTTGATATTAAGCCGTGCATAAAGCCAGGGAAGGAGTATCCCCTTTATTTGACTTATGGAAAACTTATTTGAATAATTCAATTATCTTCAGGAGTTTTGTTACAAGCTCCACATGGAATTTCAATACGGAATCCGTAGACCATATCACACATGGCCACATAGACTGCTGTCAATTAGCAGTGCAGTGCAAGATAGATAATAATAATATCACTATGTGTGACTTTTTTCTAGATTATGGTAAAATGTAAATGATGTTTTTGATCAGCAATGAGCTATTCAAGTACCATTCCCTGGCTAAAACTCTGCATGCTTGCCAATAAATTGCCTCTAATTGTAGCTCAACAGATTTTAAAATCTATTAAGCTCGTGATTCAATGTTCTGCAACTTTATTTCAAAGTTTGAGCAAGTTTTCAATTCATAAACTGAATTCTATTTGCATTTTGATGGCAATAAGTACACTTTTTGATGGTAAAACTTCAAATCTGAAATTTGTCGGAATTTTTTTTTTCCTAAGTGATTCTTCTTTGTACAAGATGTCTTCCCTGTCGGTTTATAAAAGTCTATTTTAGGTAAAATATTTCTACAATTTGATTGTTACATTTGTTGATGTGTACATGTGTGTGTTTTGTCAATTGCAGTATTGTCTCGTTTGAATTGGATTGTTGTTGAACTATATGATAAAATCAAATTTTTATATTGATTTACGATATACATGGACATGCTGTACATATATATATATTTTTTCTTCCTTTGTTTTTTTTTCCAAGAGAGAAATATATTCAAGTGAAAGATATGTATTTTGATTTCGTTGTACAGGACTAAGAGAGAGAGAACACTATATTTTTATGCATCTTTTTTTGTTGTTGTGAATCTAGGTTTTGTAATTTGGATACCGGATGTGAAACTTTCTGAGATATGAAATGCCTAAACGTTGTCATGGCGTCTCCATAATTGAATTCTTTTTTGTATGTATGCTTACGCAGATAAACGTGAGCAGTATTTTCAAAGTGCTACTTGTTTATATGTATTACCCAGCCTTATCTACGTAGTGAATGTTACTCTCAGTTATATTGTGTATGTAAGCGATGTATTTTGTAAGGTTATATTTGTATTGGTTACCATGTTATTACACTCATTCGTACTGTCAAGGATGCTTTAATTAACTCGTTACCTGAGAGAAGGATTTGCATGTGATTTTTGATATATAGCTCAGTACATCTATTTAAGACTTGTGTATAAAGCAGTGTTAGACTGACCCTTGATTATAGCTGAGAATAGCGGAAGGATTGGTGTTTGTATTGATTGAAAAACTAGCTGATGAATTGGAAGACGGGATAAGGGCCTCTGACCTTTCACCTTTGACCTCTTATCATTTGACCCACATGAATCGGTCTACTTGTCCGAGATGCATAACTTCATCAATGTAGAGAAGTTCACAATATCATTGTAGCTCTCAAACATTCGTCATTATGTACAAGAAGAAAACAAAAGAATGTATTTTTATTTGTTTTGAATTTTCATTTGATTCTTTATTTAATTGTTTACTTAATTTCCATTCAAACATAATACAAAGAAATATAAAACAGATACAAATTTAAGGATTGACATATTCAAGAAAAGCAGTATAAAACTAAGCATGTGGAAAGGGAGCCAAAACTAGCTTACATGTACATTGCCTGTTTATATTTGGTCCATCAAGTCAATCGAAAAATATACACATGAAATAAAGAAAAATGACACTGGCAACCAAAATGGCATTATTACAAATTTCCATTACTTGAAAAGCAGTGATAGTGATGGGGAAAGTAAATGATGGTATGAATATAGTGAAGAATATATCAAATTATGTTTGGTAGAAGAAAAACACATTGCAAGAAAGAGGGGAGTAAATGGGAGGTATTGTGCTAAATATTAGTTTTATTTGGAAGGCACCGTGATTTATTGATAATTTCTTTTTGGAGCATAGCAATAGTGAAAAAAAGAAGCTAAGATGATATTCTACAAAGAAGTTATGGTTAGGTCTTCTTTTTTTCTTCTTCTTCATATTTAGAGGTGTTGTGGCTCAGTGGATAAAGTCTCCTTACTTTGAACCACAAGATCCAGGGTTCAAATCCCACCACAGCACTTGCGTCCGGTGGCAAGGCGTTAATCTACATTTGCCTCTCTCCTCCCGGGTGTAGCAAATGGACACCCGGTAGGAAAAAATTCCTTGAATGCTCAAGCGCCTGATCAGAGTAGCCATACTAAAGCCGGGGTAATAAGATGCAGTGCTTAGAAACATTGGATTAAGCGATACTAGTATATAATTTTTTTCCTTCTGGTAATGATTAAATTATTATTATTATGATATTTATTATTTGGAAAGGAAACATGGTGACTAAATTGTTGGAAATGCCAAAGTCTGACATGGCTCTCTATCCCAAGATAAGAAACAAGGTGATCTATGTTATGTGAAGCAATTTCTTACAAAACTAGGATCGATAGAATGAATAGGTGGAAGTACATTCAGAAGGGATGCAGAGGCAACTTGGGGGCGGTTTCATAAATCTGTTTGTAAGTTAAGAGTGACTCTAATAATGACTGGTGATCCTTTCTTGTAAATGATATTCACCATTAAATGTTCATTGATGATTATTTAGTGCATAAGAAAGGTTCACCAGTCGTTCTTAAAGTCGCTCTTAACTTCCGAACAGCTTTATGAAACACCCACCTGTGCTACATCAGTGACGTATGACAACCATGACGTATACCTTGATTAGGCCTCACATTACGCCCTCAGGACGGCAATGATAATCTAGCCATGCGTTCCATTGATATGCACTGAGGAGGAAATACACAATGGTCAAGTGGTTATCTATTGAAAAAGTGTTTCAGAAATATATATAGATATAAAGATATATTCCTACTTAAAATTTTCAAATAATGGGTGAATGGCAAAACTCTAGATAAGTCTACCAGATTCACTGAGACTTCCTCTTCTAACTGACGTTAACTTCATCGAAATTGGGCCTGAAAATCTCAAATCGTCGTATCGGTGCAGGAGCGCCCTTAGCACCACACTTTTGTGCACTGCGTGCGTACAAAAAAACCCTTAGTAATGCGCATAAGGGCGTTTCTGGCGGTAGTGTGGTGCTAAGGGCTTTCCTGCACCGACAAGACGAAATTATCTAACAAAATGTAGAGAGCTGTAATGAGTGAAACCAGAGTAACAAAGGAGACATCTTGCAGAAAATTGCTCATTAAGAGCAAAATTGTACTTATTCAAGTTGACAGAGGAAAAATATAAGGAGGGGCAGGGGGGGGGGGCCAATGGCATGGAATTAACATTGCATCATACAAGACCTTAGAGGCCCATTGCACATTGCGCCAAATAATCACATCAGTCCTATCTTAATATTAGCGTCAAACTATATTAGATGCCAGAAAATTCAACTTTAAATATGACCAAGTTTCAAATGGCTGGCACAATTTGTTCACATATAGATAGATCTGTAAAGAAGGCGTTCACATATACTGATAGATTGATCTGTAATGTAGTTAGAGAAGGCATTCAGATAGCAATATGTGAAAGGGTCTCATCATTCTATCGATTGTAGTTACCTAGGTTGTTGACACCTCATGGTCCTTAGAAATACAATTAATTGTCTTGTATAATGAACATAGATAAAGCAACAACATCTTTTTAAAGTTCTAACTTAAAACAAGAAATGTCCTTTTCTCCCAACATGCATCTCTTGCGTTTATCTGTCCAAAGAGCAGATAGTATTTGGGATAAAGTTTGATGTGTTTTTTGTTTTTTAATTCTTGATATTTTTTTGATAGTTCATTTCGGACTTCATAACCCAAGACTTGATGCATCCAGAAGTACATGTGATGTACCATAGTCAGTGGTTGAGAAACATAGTTTGTGTTTCTTAGGGGGTGTTGCAAGAAAATATTTGCAAAAATTCCATTGGAATTTTCCAATTGATAGATCCATTTTAGATGTAGCAAACCAGATTACACTTTTCCATGTACCGAGAAGCAGATCAGCTATTAATCGCAAGTTTTTAATTGAATACGAGACGTGTGATTGAATTAGGGACTGAAAGTAGACTTATAATCGATCGCATGTTTCTTGCGAAGCCCCTTTAGGCCTTGTTGGGCCACCTGGAAGTCAGATACTCTGATGGTGAACAGTGTGTAGCAAATCTGAGAAAGCAAAGAGCGGAGTCGCATTTGTAGATAGATCGTGGATATTATACAGACTTGTCTTGAAATTGTTTGTTGTGTAGGGTTTTGTGCTTCTGAAATAGATTCTTTAATTGCCTATGGTCTTCGTATATTCTACATTCCTAGCTATTTCTACAACGACAATTCCTCTTCTGTGTTGTACAAAAATTTGGTTTTACAAATTTATATAGGAGATTGGTATATTTGAGAAAGAAGAATTTATTTTGAAGTATTGTATTTTTTGGCTGGAAGCAAGCTGTTAAGATCTTTCATTTTCCCCGTCTTTGGTTCAAATTCTTACCTCAAAACTTTTTATTTTTTTAGGAAATTCGTTTTATTTTGCTCAAATTGTGTTTGGTCTTCCGAAGGAACATTGAGTGTCTCTGACATAGATGGCGCTTCGTCAGTACTACAGAGTGTTGCAGTACATCTTCGTTTTATACAATCATTTTCGTGTTTGGCTGTAAGGTAGAGCTTTTTTAAAATCTCATGTTCTTTCTTTTGTCCTTATTTGATTTTTAAAACTGGTTGAAAGCTTTAAGGGGTTGCCCCGGTTAAGGAAAGTACTTTAATGTGTGATAATGTATCAAATAGTGCCCATCTGTGAGACCTCAATTTTGTTTTCTTCTCCCGAGCTTTCTAAGATGTTGATTTTGGTTGGATTGCTAAAACTAGATTGAATATCTGTCGGCTTTTGCATGAGGTTTAATTTTGAGAAATACGAGCCAGAGATTGGGTATTAGAACCTTGTGGCCCATTTTCATACATTTTTTTTTCTGATAGTTGACATCAGCTCCAGAAATTTGATCAAGATGTTTCTATGAGAGTATGTTTGCAATTGACAAGAATGGTTATGGATGTCCGCTTGACCGTTATACAGCATTTTTGTCATTGTACCAATATTTACCCATTGGAAACTCAATCTTTACACTTGACGGGCAAATAATTATTGAAAGATGAGTTTGAAGAAGCGTCATTTAGATGACCTTTGATGTTCTATTTCAGGAGCATGGAGATGAATTGTCAAGTGGGGTGTTAGAAGAGTTTTAGTTTTAAAGAACGATTCTCAGATTTGGCTACACCGTAGACTAGTGAAATAGTGACGTCCCTCTCAACCCGTGAGCCGATGTTAAAAGCTACCGAAATCGTGCAACCTGATAAGCTGACGACATATTTTTCTTCGATTGTAGAATGGATGGCAATTTTTTCTGAAATTGGCCCTCTGAAAATGAATAGATGATTATCAAGACAGCTTTTTATCAGAGGATTTGATAGAAATTTAATGGGTTGAAAACGCATCAATTATATACCAAAGGCATTTTTTCATTATTAGGAATTAAATAAGAATCCGTTTAAAGTAAAGTTTAGGCTATGATAACTTTCTATAGTATTCAGAGTATCTGTGTGAGGTGTGATAAGGTGTTTAGGAACATGGAGGTTTTTTTATGGAACGTTTGTAAGTATTTTGTATGTAAATAATACGTAATCGTTATCAGTTGTTTACTACATGTACATAAGAGATTCCGCAGAAGTTGTTAAGGATATATGATTTTTTTTTAAAGAAGATTGTGCAGTGTATATGTTGCAAGTAAGATCTTTTCTTAGAAGTTTTTATGTTTCGCCTTGTGTATTCACATGTATAGAAACATTCAAAATTGAGAAAGAGTTTGGTTTTTTTTGTTCACTATCTTTATTGCAACTATGCATTGCAGGTGCGAGGGACCAAAGACTGTGCCGACTGATTATTTCATGTGGACGTCAAGTGTACTGTATAAGTTGTACTTCTGAGAATTATTTATTGAAAGAGAACTGTGCATGAACCTCTTAGGTCCCTGTTATAAGCGCCTGTTTCGTTGCTCTTTTTTTTTAGCTAGATCTTTATTTTATTCTGTGCATAAATATTTTCTATTCTCCATTTTTGTCTTTTGAAGTGCAATTTAATGTAAGATAATACTTTTAAGAAGAAAAGTCAACTAGATACGCCCTGTGATGAATATTCTTGATTCTTTGAAATTGTAGCATTTTTTTTTGTATCCCTTGCTCGTTATGTAAACAAGGCAATTTATGATATAGCCATTATTTTGATATAATCTCATATCAATGAGCATAAATGCACAAATTCAAACCAAGTATGCACTTTGAAAATGAATGCTTTGAGACATGTCTTGATATGTAGCAGTATTATTTTGATGGCTTGGAATTACCCTAACTCTTACTGTAAAAAATAATACCCACAAACAGATAATGGGTCTATTGGCTGTACACTTTTGAACTATAGAGGGCGTTTTCTCCTAAACCACAGAGGGGTATAAATTACTAGTATAATGAGAGTGGTACCATGTGTATTCACACGCTCGTTTTTTTAAAGTCAGGTGTGTGTGGTCCGAAGGCAATTGAATGGCTTTTGACACGGTCACTTTGTACATTAAACAAATGGAGAGAACCATTTGAAGCTCCGTGAAATAATTGACCAATCAGAAACGGTTTCAGCTTGTTACAAAAGCCAAGGCCTGCCCTCTATTCATTGATTTTACTGTAGTGGTAGTGGTGGAAATCGAAAGGCAGAGGAAAGCTTTCTCATTCTGTGTCATATAATTCCATCTGTTGTTGCTTGGGGTTGCGTATGAATTAGTTGTGCACCGTTGATAAATGAAAAACAGTTTGGACAAATTAAACTCAACATTGTTTCTCATTGAAATTATCCGCTACTAGTATGTGACATTATACTATATATGAGTATAAACATTCATGACATATATCATGTTCATTACTCAACTGCATACGTTGTAAGTAATATCTGTACAGATTTTCATTGGAATCTAACCTTTTTTATTATGTTCATATTGTCAATATTGATTTTTTTTTTGTGATGAGTGAAATATTAATTGTCTTGCCATGTAGCATAAAAATAGATAATTGACCGTTTCTATTTATTCCGTGTCCCAAGAATTTTCCTGTCCCAAATTCTGGTCGACCTTCGTGAAGACTGGAGGCAAAAGCTTGAAGAAATAAAGCAGAACTAGACAATGGGCACCAATATAGATTACATAGAATCAACTGAAATATTGTATCTTGTATAGATGTAGTATAGGAATACGATTAAAAGCAACCAATTTTCATGATTGAAACAATTCTATAAGGGAAATAGTAATAGAAACATACACCTATTTTTTATGGTTTAAACTGTGCCATTGGGGTATCAAGATTTTCCTCCAAGCTGAATTTTGAAATATAATTTCAAAAACACGTTTTTGTTATTATTTCTTTTCCCTATGAGTTCATGTGGAGAGTCATTCTAAAGCATAGGGAGTATTATTTTCATGTTTCTATCCAAATATTTGTATGTTTGAAATGTATCCCCAAATTACAGCCATTCATCAAGGAGGATTGATAATGAAAAGAAGCAAGAAATACACTTGAATAAATGAAAGAAAGTGGACACGTTTGTAGTTCATATTTGAGATGAGTCTCTATTAGGAATCATTTATTTGGATTAACTTAAATATCTTTCAACCACTCTGAATGTCGTTCTGTAGTAAATCAACACAGACAAAACGAACCGTAAGAAAACATAGAAACTACAGATTAAACAAACCCTTCTCTAAGGCATATTCTACTACACAGCAAGTATTCTGTTTGGCATGTATTTGACATTCATGTTATATTATGATGATTTCAAGAACCAAGAGAATAACGTGATGGCTTGCTGGGTTGGACATGTAACCAGATCGTTACAGTAAGATGCTGATAAACAGGACTAATTCACAGAATGAAAGGTACTTCATGCAATACGTGCATGTTGAGATTGAAAGCTGTTGTAATAGTTACCATGACGTCGACCATTTTCTCATCAAACATTTCGTCACCCAGACATACACAATTGCGGGTTATTATAAATTTGAATAGACAAGCAATTTTTTTTCCTATTAGACTCGGCTGTTCCAGGATAGCTTGGCCTTTGCTATTTAAAAAATAATCTTTGTCCTAAAGCAAATCAAGAGTTGTGTAAGAAGATTAGTAAAATAAGGGAATGTTTGCATACAAAAAAGCTCTGCCTGGATCATACTTTAAAAGCTTTGAATCAAAATAATGATGATCTTGTTTGGATCATGCTTGTCAAACTGAAGCTTACGCCCGTAAATCACCATTTCATGATCTATCCTTGTTAGCGTTCGTACCCCTCGGGACATTTAAACATATTTGATTGACAGAGGAACCTTCAAAATAAAAACAACAAGCGAAGACTGAATATAATTTGTTATTATGTTGCCATGACAATCAAATATGTTCATGGATTGTGATTGTTATTAATACCACCTATATACCAGGTGTTTTTAAACATAAATTGCACATTTTGACCAACTCTTAATTTATTGAAATTCCAAAATGGAATCCTGTTATCAAGTAGTGGCATGATGGGTTTTTTTCTTTATTTTTTTTTCTTGTAAAACTTTTGGAGTCTTTTTGTAGGGCGTTTTTACAGATTTTTGTGTTTTTATGTGCAATGAATAAGGAGATAGATTATATATTTTTTAAGGAGAGTCTTATTTCTGTATGAGGAAATAGTATTTGAATGAATTGTGTGGTATTGAATCTTGAAAAAAAAGGAATGTTTGTAATATTGTTCATGACTTTTTCTGTTCGTCAGAAATATTGAATATTCAGCTGTATCAATCCTGAATTCATATAATTTCATGGAAATCTGCTTACTATACATTTTGATAATAAACATTTATTTGCATGATCAAATATCTTCCCTATTTCGATGGGAATCTAGCTAATCAAATTAGAATTATATTCATGTCTATTTGATCCAATGTATGTGCATGCAATACAGCTCACTCGCATAGAAGTCTTGTTCTCATTTTATAAATAGCTACATAAATATTAGGTTTGCATTCTTGCTTCAAACGAAAATACAAGCATCTCTGCATTCGTTGAGTAAGTTTGATAGATTGCTATATAAGCATAGCTCAGATCTACTTTGAAACCCACCACAATTTTTGTTGAAGGCTAATATTTTTGTGTTTTTCTGAAACAAAAGTATATCTTCCAAATGATTTTGGTGGATGTCTGTGTGAGAAACTCCATGTAGTTTGAAGGTAAACTAGTAATCTTGGCTTCATTATACTGTACAGTTTTTACACAAGAATTTTGATATGGGATATTAAAATTCTCCATATGAAAATCATTTTGTGTCATGTTTGACTTTTGTAGTTTTATAATGCAAGTTGTTGGATGCAATATGCTGCCTGTACACAGTAAAAATGCTGATTGATTTTTTATGCAATACTGTTTACCATATAAACTTGACAGTAGTTTAACAGTTATAAACAAGTTTTTAACCTTAAACAACAAAGTTACTAGTAAATATTAACCTTCAATAAATTAAGGATGGTTATTATAAAAACTTGTTTAAACTGACCACTGTAAAGGTCAGATAGTGAACAGCGTTGTATAAAAATGAAATGAAAAATGAGACAGCAAATTTACTGTGTACGTGAATCGTTTTGTATGAGAATGGGATGGTGTTTGCATGATCCTGCTGCAGCGTATGACATTTAGATTGTAAGATGATTATGTAAAAAGGTGATTTTATGAAAGATGATATGACAATGCGGAAAATAGCAGTGATGTGAATAGTTCAGAAAGAAAGCTAGCACTGCAGGCTTTGCGGAAAATGGCAGTGATGTGGATAAGTCAGAATTAACAAAACTAGCGGCTTTGATATACAGGATAATGGTGATGCTGCAAACTATATAGTGGTGCTGAAAAGTTAGTGAACCCCACCAGAAAATGAACATATATGTGTCCAAGTTCTATCATGTTTTAGGTATTTAATTGTGGAATCGGGTGATAAGGTATTTTACATTCAATAAAGTTTGTTTCTCTGGGCTCGCTGAACATTGTAGTGTTGTTGTCAACACTCATCACATTAAAAAAAAAACATTCAACATTCATCATGAATGAGTGCATATTGTGGTGGAGTTCACTAACTTTAGAGCACAACTGTACATTAATCTTAGCAATACATTGAGCCCCCAAAATAACACATAGCAGGGGTTGATCTGGGTTAGACCCTATGTGGGCACTTTGAAAATATAAGAGTTAACAAGAAAGTATGCAAACAAAAGGGATAATCATGAATCCGGAGAGCATTTTTTGGTAAAATGATCGACCAGAACCCCCCCCCCAAAAAAAAAAACACACACACACACACACTTGGTCAGGGGGAGGGGGTGCAGGGCTCACTCACCCCCCCCCCTGATCCGCACCTTATACAAAGTGCATGCCAGATGTTATCAAAAGACTCCTGCAGACCTCTCTTGCATCGTACTTCACCCGACCCGACGACCTCTGTGACGTAATTATGTAAGGTATTTCATAAATTATACATTTCAATAATCAATGAAAACACGTATACCCCCAAATGTTCTTTAAAAATGTGCCACTGGTAGATTTCAGGTATACCCTTCAGGCCTTCAATAACAACTGTAGAAAGCCAGCAACGCCAACATCTGAACTGCATGTTTGTTCAAAATATTTTTCTAGATTATGATGTATATTCGTATATTAATTGTTTTCTTGAAAATTCAGTGTGCTTCTCTTTGTTTACAAAGGAGAATGTGCAAATTTCATTTTATAGAAAAAGTTATGACATTTATGGATTTCTGTTTAGTTGACGTTGATCGAACCAATCGTAACTCTTTGTAAGACGGGACCCTAATCATTATTTTAATAAAATGGTCTCGTAGCGTGATCCTTCTCTCCATTTTCACAGGGGTAGCTACAAGTCAAGCTGCATGGAAGGTACATTCTATCAATATTTTGACAAATTAATCCATTGAAATAACTGGATATTTATATGATAATATCCGCATACATTCGTAATTCCGAAAGTTCGTTAGTCCGAAAACGAAATGAGGTTCGTAATTCCGAAGGTTCGTTAGTCCGAAAATGAAGTGAGGTTCGTAATTCCGAAGGTTCGTTAATCCGAAAACGAAATGAAGTTCGTAATTCCGAAGGTTCGTTAGTCCGAAAACTAAATGATTAACGAACCTTATTTCGCTTTCGGACTAACGAACCTTCGGAACAACGAACCTTATTTCGTTTTCGGATTAACGAACCTTCGGAACAACGAACGTTATTTCGTTTTCGGATTAACGAACCTTCGGAACATCGAACCTTATTTAGTTTTCGGATTATCGAACCTTCGGAATAACGAACCTTCGGAATAACGCCACAAATGTTCGGATTAACGAACCCTTTTACGTTTTCGGATTAACGAACATCGAGGTATAGGCAATTTACGTGTTTCGGAATTACGAACCTTCGGAATAAAGAACCTGCAGAATTACGAAGTGTAACCATAATATCTATCTATACAATAGCTAACTGGCTATTCAGAAGATATGGTAACTGGATATAGTTGCATCCAGCTAACATTGAAATCTTAAAATTGCAAGGGGCGGTGCCAAGGTATCACGATAGGGGGATGCTACGACCTTAAGGTTATGCCATTTCCTTTTCTCAATCTGATGATAGGAATATTATATAGATCCTGGAACAATGACTTTCTCTTTCAATGCTTTTTTTTATTCTTGCTCCTTTTTCACCATCCTATCTCTTTTTCTCCCGGCCCTTTGATGGCTGAAAATCATATGAGGTGGCTGCCCCCAATGTGGCACCATACTGCAAAAACACCGGTGTTAACTTAACACCAGCCTGGCATCTATATCGGTCCACACCAGAGAAGTGTTGTTGCTTAAATGTAAAATTGGTATTAGCCTAACGCCAAACCGGTGTTATTTCAACACCTCTCTGGATGCGGACCGATATTGATACCAGGCTGGTGTTAAATTAACACCGGCGTTTTTGCAGTGCACTACACTGAAAAAATGCCGGTGTTAATTTGACACCAGTCTGGTATCTATATTGGAACACACCCAGATAGGTAACACCGTTTTCACGTTATAGGCTAACACCGGATAGGCATTTAAGCAACACCAATTAGTGTTAAACCAATATCGGTTTGATTCTAAACTGGTGTTGTTTCAACACAGTCTCTGGTGTTTTCCGATAGAGATACCAGGCTGGTGTTCAACAACACCGGCGTTTTTGCAGTGTACCAAATAATATAGAGGACGCTTGAGGAGAGTCGGCAGGCCTATTCATATCAACTAGGTCGTTTTTCGAGGAAGTATCATAATAATAGGATTTTGTTTTACAACATCCTATGAAATAGACGGTCGGGTGTGAACTGTCTTTAGCTGTGACAATCATTCTACTTGGCAGTGAGGACGCAGTGAGGATGCGTACTTTTCGAACAAACACCGACCTTGAACTGTTGGAGTCTTGAAGATGTAGTTATTTACACAGGTCTTCTCTGACACCTTTGCTGGGATGATATTTGTATATTATTCTAACTAAGAATGGAAGCCAAGGTTACCATTGGCATAGTCAGAACTTTTTGTTGCGAGGAGTTTGATGGAATATCATAATGCGCGCGCAGCTTGAACTCGATGAAAGTCGACCTCTATCCATTCCCCCACATCAATCGAAACCTTGATATACAGTATCTGAAAAGTCAAGATATTTGTGAAAGCTTTATAGAGATTCATAATTGCAATGAAAATATGCATGAAATATATTTGGCCTACACTTTCAGAAAAAAAATAGATTGGTTAACATATGAACATACCAACTATTGGTTAAAAGAAATTGTGAGTAAAACGAATGGATTCTATTTAACCAACCGTTTTAAGTTTATTATGTTTACCAACCTGGGGCCTGTTGCAGAAAGAGTTGCAATCAATTGCAACTCTAAAAATCATGCGCAACTTGATTTTCCACCAATCAACAGAGCGCATTTGGGACTTGCGATTGAATTTTTGACTTGCGTTTAAACGCAACTCTTTCTGCAACGGACCCCAGGTCCCTTTTGTGTACATTTTAACTTGCAATTTTTTTTTCTATTTAACCATGGACATGATTTGCAATCTCGGGATCTCTCGGAGTCTGATATCAACAATATCTTCTTCCCTTTTAATTGTTATCAAGATTTGGCCCCTCCCATGGCTGCATGGTTCCAACAGAAGTTTGTTTGAATATTGATTCTTCTCACTTACTTTAACAAGTCTTCAATGCCGTATGGTTGAACTGCACTCTCCTCCCATTATCCTTCAAGTTTACCTCCATCCATATTATACACCCACATCAAATTTCCACCGCTTAGGTAAGCTCCAGAGCTTACATGTTTATATAAAAACCCCAGTCTTACACAAAGGGGACTCTCTTTGATTTGAAAACTTTGGCTATAGTTGACTGTGTTTTAGCTCAAGTTCAACCTGTGTCAGCATAATCATCAGGAAATAAAAGAAATAAATCATTTTCGGAAACTCTGGGGACAATCGCATTTTCAAAATGACTTCATTCACCCGGGTAAGTTCTTTATAGACTAAAGTTGTCTCTTGAATTACATAGGTCGATAATGACGGTTGTCGTACTTAGATCACCTAAAAAAAATTACCCCATTCTTTTTATTAAAACATAATTGATTTAATTATTGAGTGATTTTGTTCGCAAAGTATGTCACAAGTGGTAAAAATTATAAGATCATGAAGATAAAAGTAACGAAATACCTTGACAGGATAGTTATTGAAAAGTGGATAAATTAAAAGTCCAGTGTTCAGGTCGACGGAAACGTCAAACATTCTAGCTAGCGCTTCGCGCTCACATAAATTGTTTAGTGAGATACAAACCTTGATCTGGATAACAAAAACGTTAAACCATGTCAACAATTCTCAGCTTGCTCTTTGCCTTCGCATTATTTGATAAGTGAGATTGTATCTTTTCAATGAGTCCTTGCAAACAATTTTTAAAATGATTCACACTGTTAGAAAATTTATCCTTAAAGCTCGTGGATAGTGTTGGTAAAGGATACAAAAATTCAACTTGAATGGATCTTTTCAATTGAATAACAATCGCTGATAATAGTTCAATGAGAAATTGACAGAATTTCTTCTTGGAAATATTAAAAGAAGTTCCTGCAGCAGAGTCTCGAGAACACCTGTAATCTTACCAGATTGCATAATCTTACAGGAAATTGGTATTTGGTGTATGGAACCTTACAAATTTCCTTAAATAAAAACAGCCTTTTCCCCTTTTTAAACAGACCTGTTCTGTTAAATTGCAGAAAACTTCCTGTTTTTATGAATTTACAGAATTATTCTGTTATTGCTTTTTGCAAAATCTACTGGGTTTTTTAACAGTGCAAGTCAGTAGGCCTATTTTACAAATTTCAGCTCTCATCTCACACTCCCTTTAATTGTGTGTAAAAATACATTATACACATTTTGTTCAGGATCACAAATGCTTAAAGATGAAGTTCACCCTTACAAAAAAAGTTTATTGTAAAAATAGCATGAAATTAATGAAAACAATATTGCCGAAGGTTTGGAAAAAATCCATCAAAGAATTTTTAAAAAATTATTAGAATTTGTCTTTCTTGAAGCTGAAGAGAGAAACTGAGCCTGGATTTTGCAACGTCTTTAACCAAACATCCAACATTTAGTGCCTGATTACCTCTTCCAAAAAAACTTAAACATCAATCTCCGACATACTCCTAGATATCAGCAATACAAATGTAAAACAAATCGATTCTGCAATAGCCTCATATACCAAACCCATTACTTCTTCAAAAGCAGTACCATATCTGCAATGTCAATTTATTTAAAACGGACGAGGAAAGCAACACCCTTATTTAATATCCATATCTTATACTTTTGCTTATCTTGTTTTTATTGGTCTTATTTAACCACTTTCTCATTATCTTATGTATGTTTATTTATTGCCCAAGTAGTCTTACCTTATTAACTACATACATATTTCTTTTCTCAGTATTTTACAAATGTTTGCTGTTTTTTAATGTTTGAAATATATAATGAGTCTATTAATTGTTTGTACTTTGTATACATGGCCAATTCAGCCATGTGGCTGCTACTCATGTTGTTATCAAATTTGAATTGAATTGAATTTTAATTATTTGATTTGTGACGTCATATGCGAGCAGCTTTTCTACATATCGTATGGTAAAAAATCGATGAAATGTAATTTTCTCAGAAAATTGAAAATAGTTTTTACTGTACCTTCAGTATATCAAAACACAATTTCACACCCGTCTATAAAAAAAAGAAAACAAAATAAGTCATCACGAACCATTAAGAAATTAAAAATTATGCATTTTATATTACATAAGTCATAACATATGGGGCAGCTGCTTATGACGTCACAAATCTTAAATTTATATTTGTAATAACTTTCTTAATCTTTAATGGATTTTCCTCAAACCTTCATCAATATTTTTAATGATTTTTTCTGCTATAGGCCTATTTACAACAAACTTTTCTTCAGGCTGAACTTACTTTTTAAAAGTTTCAACTTTCAGCTCTAAATAGGCCTAATTAAGAAATATCGAAATATTTCAGCTCACGCTTCATACTTACATATATTCATCAAGGTCTTATGAGATACCTCATCTTAATTTCTGTCTGAAAATAAAGCTATAGGATCCTTAAATCTTCAGTCTTACTGTCTTCCAACAACAACTAAAACAACAAACGTCAGTTTTCAGTTTTTAATTCAATTTTTTACTCGCTTGGCTCACACGCATATCTCTTTAGATTTTTGCTCTATACCTGCCATATCTGGCCCCTCAAAATTTTGGCTCATCATTGTGCTAAGTATACGCTTCAGGAACGAGTGCAATTATAAGCTTGCAGGTTGTCGCGTCGTTTGTTTTTGTTTTGTTGTTGTTATTTTATTTGTTTTGTTCTGTTTTAAATGATATATCCTCTTCATATGATTTTCCAACCATAAAATCACAATAGGGCATAGCCATAAGTCATACACAACGAAAAGTACGGTATATATTGCATAAATAACATGCACACACACAAAAAAAATCATAAATTTTGTCAACAGGCAGAATGTTTTAGCATCATACCATACCAGGACCAAGAGAAAGAGTTATTGTTCTTGGTAAAATAATGCATAATTCGAATTAAATTATTATTTTTGGCCTTGTTTGGGCCGGGGCGTGTAAATGTCAACAACAGCATGCAAGAACATGCTTGCAATCACATTGATTACATTACGAAATAAGATAAAATTAGAATTTTCCAAGCGGTCCTTTAAACCCATAAGTTGTTTGGGGTTTTAGACCATTTTTTCTTGGACATTGTAAACAGAGTGTGTAATAGCGCCCAAGTAAAACCTACATACGCAACATCGATTCAGCTCGCTGTCATTACGCAAAACAAATACATGTACACTCTTTTCGTAACGCGATTGTCTAGCTCGAGGAAGGTCTGGGACTGGGAAACTGAACTTACACAAGCGCAAGCGCTGTTTCTGCAGTTTATTTTGTGCTTCTTTTGAGATGGAACCTCATTTGAAACTTTCATTATTGCCTCATTGATGGATAGCTTCAAAAATAACAAGAGACCACAGGTAATTCGATTTGAGTTCGAGTTTGGAGTATCGAGTAAGACTAAGATGTTTGGTTTGTTAGTTAACTCGGCCGGTGGCTATTTCCTAAAGAAGGTCTGTGCGATATCTTATGCACAAAAGTGAATGGAGGTTATCAAGTTTTCGTGGTTGAGTCCGAATGACGGAGGGGAAGGGGAAGTCTGTAGACGCAAGGAGAGTAAAATCATTCACTAACTAACTTGGCTTTTGTTTAATTGAAAACAATAAGGTTTATCTTGTATCAGCAAATATCAACAGAGCCGGAGGAAGCTGCACCGCGAAGCATGATGGGATTGAAAAGGGGACAGAGACCGCAGTGTGAGTGTGCGTAGCTTAGCTAACTTGCCTTGTTCTCGATCCCATGATGCATTGCGGTTCTGATTAGCGATAAACCTTATTGCACAATCATTGTGCTGATCACCAGCCCACTCAAGGGTTAATTACATGCCGCCGAGCACAGAAAAAATCAAGCCATATAAGTCGTGTGTTGTGGACGCCAGAATGGCGTCCGGCATGCGCGACCCACTAGTAAAAAATCCACTGCCAAATGCGGTTCTTGGTGCGAGGTTAGTAGGTTATGCTAATACTAACCTCGCACTAGTGTGAGTCAACAGCCACTTGTTCACTGCAACCACCCTGCCTGTGGGGAATCTACAGGTAGGACTATGTCATGCCAATGCTGTACAGAGCACACACTTAAGAAAATCATTAAAATATCATTTTTGTGACCAAAATTACTAATTTCCATATAGTTGCAATTTATTTTTCATAAGTAACTTGGGAATAATTTTTGTATTCACTAGAGCGCTCAAAAACTTGAATTTTGGGCATATTTTTGTGTACGCCCTCTATTGGTGGAAAATAATATGGCAAGAAAATTTTCATTTTTTTATCTCTATTTTTAATTAAGAAAAAAATAATTTAAAGAATCAAACTTATTTAAGGGCCAAGTTGTATGAAGAATAGGTGTAATGGAAACTGTCAGTGTAAAAAAATCAAGCATTTGTCCCAAAGAAAAAGAGAAAATAAGCCAAAAATTGCCATCCTTATTTTGCCACACATGGAGATATAACTGAGAACAAGGTTATATCATAACCTTGTTCATTGAATGAGTGTCAACAGCCAGACAAATGAAACCATGCCTGGCATGTGGTATTTTGATTATCTGGCTGATTTTCGGTCCATTGACATTGTGCAACTGCTTTCTAGTATGTGTAACATTAGTTTGTATCTGGGTCCATTGATTGGCCAGGAGGATCCAATTTTTTTTAAAATATGGCTGGAAATCCTTGAAGAGTGATATTTTACTGTTGGGAGGGGGTGGTATGCCTTAGCCCTGAAGGCAAGAGTTCCATATGTACCCCCCACTAAAATTGAAAAATAAAAATATGGAGAAGGTTAAAAATAATATATCTAGCCCTAATATAGAACTTATACATGCATATGATGGGGGAGGGGAAATAAATACCAAAATATGACTTTATTCCATCAAATTTCAAGCAGGATCTAGTGCGTGTAATTGTCCATAGACATTGGTTTATTTAGTCAGTAAAGGGTCTCTGAGTCAAGACTAGTCGAACTATCATCTGATAATCGCTGAAAACCCCTTCCAATATCAGTGCTTCTCGCTAGCATAGCGGGAAGAGGCCTTGACTGCAGATACAATAAGGTGAGTTAGAGTCCCAACTAAGATAAGCAACAGTAAAAAAAAATGATAGAAAAATCTGAAGTGAACGCGGAACAGTTTTCAAAGTGGGGGGGGGGGGCTGACCATGCAAAAAATCACAATCACATGGTCGTTTTTGTACACCGTTTTTGAAAAAAGTGGGAAAAGTGGGGGCTGAAGCCCCCCCCCCCCCCCCCCCCCCCCGCTTCCGTGGCCCCAGAATCTTTAGTTATTTTTGGTGGGGGTGCATATGGAACTCTTCCAAACTGAGAATGGTTTCATGAATCAAAAAGAGATGTGTCAAAAGTTTTATCCAACAAGTCCCATTTTATCTGACAGTTGCCATAGGAACTGTGCTTCTCTGCCAATCAAAATCAAGAAAACTTAAGCCCAGAGCACACTCTGCAATCCAATTCAATGCGATTTCTTAATAACTCGCATTTTGCATTAAATGTGAATGTTCTAAGAAGTAAAATATCTTCATTTGAAGTTTGCCATATTGTTAATCATTTTACTTTGCGGCAAGCCCTGTGGTCATGGTGAAGTCCAAATTGGCATCAAGTCGCAGTCGATGATGATGTCATTACGATTTGAATTTGCTTTTATTCCTACAGGGAGGCTTGAACTGGACTGAATTCCAATTTCCGTAGTCCTACCACCATTCTAAATTCTGAACGTTAAGATTTTATTGGTTGGAATGCTCATATCGACAGCTATTTCAATTTCTTTAAAATTTGGATCGCAACGAATCGCACAGTGTGCACCGGGCTTTAGATCTGACAACTTGTCAGATGAAAATGTTGATGAAATGCCCTCCAGGATGGGGAGAGGGCTGATGTTAAAAGAGAAGAAAGAAAGGAAGGATATAAGTTTGTACAGCACTAGCAGACTTTCTTTGCCAGCCCAAATGAAAATTTGGCAAACTATTTTTATCTAATTTTCCCTCAGTTTGGCTAACTTATTTTAGCTTTTTAAATTGTTTTCCAAGATTTACTCTTTAATTTCTAATCAATCCATTACCTGAATTTCAGCCATTTTGGGCATCACAAACAGCTTTATTTTGGCTTTTATCTTGACACCATTGCTGACAGTAAGCCATACTTTGTAAATTAGTTACAAAAGGACTTGAAGTTAGCAATCAAATTTCATGCAAACATGCATTTAGCTGTGCAGTCGCCCGATCGAATGAATTTTCATTGCTAACTTTGATTTGCTCATTTACCGCGGTAATGCTATGCAGTAACTGCAGTAATTAGGTTATAGTCATGTTATGGATATACAAGTGAATTTCACTCGTACGTTGTAACTCTCTGAGATATAGATCATTTCCTTGAGTTACAGATTAAGGTATCTTGTCAAAGTCAGAGCTCAGCGTCTTTTGCATGGGAATCCCGCAAGCGGCCAATCGGCACCAATTCTCACACTTAATCCTAGGCAAAACGTTAGGGAATGCAGGAAAGCCACTATGAAAAGATGCATAGAGCCATTAGAGTGTAGTTCCTGCTAAGAGACACAGCACAGACTTTTGACAAGGTACCTAACCCATGGAACTCTGATGCCAAGATACTTATATCAGTAGAGTATGCACTTAATTCTTATGTTAAAAGCAGTCCTATTTTACTGAATATTTTTATATACTTTTATCCTAGATGGTGATTGAGACCCTCGAGTCCAAGAAGAAGAGAAGCAAAGCAGAGATGCCAAATCTAATCAGTAGAGGAGGAGGAGGAGATGTGGACGGTTTTGATCACCGTGGCAATGAAGAAGATGATGTTATGCCCTCCTCTCAGGTATCTATGATGTCTGTAGATATGGCACCAGACTCTCAGACCAACAGGGATCTTGATGAAGATGGAGAAGCCATCGTTGCCTCTCAGCTTGACCTCACCAGAGACGAGACAGACCATGGAGACACTAGGTGTAGGTTGGATGGTGAAGTGTCCAGTACATCCCAGCTCATAGACACACCAAGTCTTGAAACATTTGATTCATCAATGACAGTTCTCCTCAACGTAAGCAGTGATGAAGAGGAAGAAGACAGTGCCCTTCAGAGGATATCGACAAGGTCTATGGAGACCATACAGCCTGGTGACAGTAGTAGATCATTCAACTCTCATGCTTCAACAGAATCAAATGTGTCCAGATTAGATGGACAGGATACTGTTCTTGTAGATCATGAAGCCACCAAAAGCCCAGAGAAACAAAGTTCAAGGACTTCAGATGTTATTAAGAAGGTGGCAAAGGACATAGATGAACCTCTTTTGACTCCTAATCCACAGCGATTTGTTCTCTTCCCAATAAAGTACCATGATGTTTGGAGATTTTACAAGAAAGCAATGGGTAAGTTACTTGTACATATATATGTGTATAGTATGTGTGGCTTGGCTGATCATCCATAAAGTAAAATGCGGTCCAGTTACATAACTTATTTTGAGGTCTTGGCTTGGTAACACAAAGGTTGTCAATGGATTGCAAATATGAAAGAACAATTCTGAGTAGTTCCTGTGTCTTGAAGAAATACTGCATCCCATAATGGTCTTGGTCGGTCGTTGGCATATGATTGCAAATCTTTGGGTTATGGAGCTAAGAAAGTCGTGAGCCAAAGAATGTCTATTTTGGGACATCTATTTCAGCTGTGTCCCTTGCAAAGCATTACAAGTAACCAGTATTGTCATTGCTTTTCACAAAATCTAGTGTCATTTTCAGCAAAATACAATCCACTGTATGAAATCTTGATGAGTCTCTCATCTACATGAATGGATGGATTGAACTTTATGATTCTAATACAGGAAATGTCTCACTACAAACTCGCTCAAAATAATAAAATGTAATAAATCTTTGTCAAGGTCTAACTGAAACTGGAATTGGAAGTAAAATTGTAGACTTGTACATGTAGGAAGGCTTTCAGTCAACATCTTAATATGTTTGTGACCTTCCCAATATACAGCTTCATTCTGGACCACAGAGGAGGTAGATCTAAAGGAAGACTGGAAAGATTGGGAGAAACTTAAGGTTAGTTATTTTCCCTCGGGCAATGCCGTAAAATAATCAACCTTCTTGTACATCCGACCCCCATTTTCCTCAAGTTTTACTTCACTTCATAAACTGACCAAGTCATGGTCATTTTAGAGTATTACAGACTGTCAAAAGAACTACATGTAGAAATCAAAGACAGAAAATTTTTTGAAGGTCCCACATGTATACATGTATATGGGGTTGGACGTACATATTTGATTGAATTGCCCTTTTACATGTACTCTTTATAGTACTACCACCTCAAGCACTCTGCTTGACTGTTTGTTTTACCTTTTCTTCCTCATCCCGCTCCTCTTCTTTTTCTCCCGTTCTTCTTTCTTCCTCACTTTCTTCCTCATTCTCCTCTTCTGATCCTCTACTCCTTCTGCTTCATTCTTTCTTTTTCGTTCTCCCTCTTGTCATCCACTTCCTCCTCTTCTTTGTTGTCTTCTACACTTTTATTTGCTTGATGCTTGTGCAAGAATTGAGTTAGGCCATGTTGTAAAACTTATAATAATTCCTGTTGAAAGATTGTTCGAAAATATGTATCACACTTGTACTTATTTGTACATACATGATGAATTTGATCATGATTTGCAATGAGTTAAGTGCATCTGCGTGCAGAGTACACAGCACTTACTATTTATAAATCACCTTAAGAATGTTATATTACAATTTTGAACTAGTCACGTCAAGCTGAAGACATTGTTTTCACATTTTTTCTTTTGCAACATGATATTCATCAATCATGTTTTTATTTTTCTATATTTTTTAGCCGAACGAGAAACATTTTGTTACCCATGTATTGGCATTCTTCGCTGCAAGTGATGGTATCGTGAATGAGAACCTTGTGGAAAGGTTCAGTCAAGAAGTTCAGATACCAGAGGCCAAGTGCTTCTATGGCTTCCAGATTGCAATGGAGGTGAGTGGAAAGGTTCAGTTAAAGGCAGGTTACCGTGGTGAATTCAACACCATTTTGATATTAATCCCCTGGAGTAGAACAAGATTTATGACCAGTGGACAATAATGCCTCTGGAAATTACGGTGCCTAATACTAAAGTCATTATTTCACTTTTCCTTGGCCCGACAGTTGCCCAGTGCTATGCAGGCATGGCCAAAATTTCTCGTTCCACAGTACACGGAGTTTGTTTTCCACCAAAGATGTCTCTGTGACATTCATTATCGATGCTTTTCAGGAAGTTTGGGGTCAGTGAATGCCCATCCAGTCTTCAGGAAATCTGACGCCCATCTGACTTTATTATTTGAGTACCCCCCTCCCCTGGGACAAGACAGAGGGAGTGAAATACAGAGGCCCATATTCTGAAGTCCTGCTTATTGTCTAACTCTGAGTTAACAATATGAGAAACCAAAAATTTCTAAATTGCATTTATATTGTATGTTTGCTATCTTTACTTGGCTCTTTTCTTGTGTTTTTACAATGGAGAGAACTATTTCAGTACTTTTTCTCAGTCATTTATGAATGATTTGAGTGTCAAAATTTAATTTGTACTGTTAGAGATACCTGTCTTAACCACAACTTGAGACCAGAGGTTACATTAAATATGAGTTCAGAATGCTTTGTCTTGGATGGACAAGATAGAACTGAGGAGCGTGTCTTTCTATTTTCGTTTTCCAGTCACTAAAAAAATCATTGTTCATAACTTTTTATTAAATGTTATGTACATATGCTTCCCAGTCATCAGTTTGTATACAAAACATAGATGCTGCAAGCAATGTTCTATTTTTTTACCCCCATAGAATATTCACTCTGAAATGTACAGTCTGCTGATTGATGCGTATGTCAAGGACCCACATGAGAAGCACAGACTCTTCAATGCTATACAAACTAGTAAGTCTTACACAGGGGCGAATCCAGGATTTTCCAAGGGGGGGGGGCACATTATTCCGAGGAAAAATTTAACAAGAAAAAAAAAAGGTCTTCACTTTAAAAAGGGGGGCACACTTCTGTGTCATTGGCTTTTTTACATGACAAATTTTAATTTTGCTTCTCAAAAGCGGGGGGGGGGGGGGGGGGGGGGCAGGGAACGGGCCAGCTGTGCCCCCCCCCCCCCTGGATCGGCCAGTGGTCTTACATTTGAATATATAGTATTTTAGAGTCCGCCCCCCTAAGATGCCAACCAGGGACTGTGTGTTCGTGAATAATCTAATCTAATATGTGATCAACAGAATTGAATAATCATTTAATTCAAAATGATGATTGACTACAGCAGTTGATGAATAAAATCCTGAATATGCTCAAATTCATTATATAAAGTTGTCAGACTGGTATTCATTCCCTCCAAACATCTCAATAAGGCCTCATACATGTATTTTAACAAGCGTCTATCGATAGCTGTTCTCCATGTTGAAAACTGATCATTTATATTGCATAATAGTGGTTACTTAATGTCATGTAGTTTGAGTTACATCTTTGGTCTACATTTAATTTTCTACAATGAATTCAATATTGTTATTTAGATAAAAAATGTCTTTTCAACATAGATTGCTGTACTATATATTATATGTTTTGTGTTGCATTATCAGGACCATGATGAAAAGCAGCTTTGCTGATCATGTATAAATACCTTTTTAAAAGTGAAGAAGAGAGCTAATTGAGCTCTAGATTTTATTGGCGGATGGTGTATGTATAGATTCCAATAAATACTAATTCAAAGATAAATACCAGTTATGGTATTGATCTCAAAATGAGTTCGAACAGAATCCAATGAAATTACCACCAAAGTTTTTGCAAGTATGTATGAAAAAAAATGTCTAGTATTTTTCCAAGCAATATCAATACACTGTCCCATATATGATTTTCTGTGTTAGTGATCACCCCAATGTCGGTTTGGAGCCAAGATTTCATGATTTCACAAAAATAAGTTTACATTAATGCACCAGATTTAGATATTTATGATAATATGGTGACAATTATCCTTGATTCAAAAGACTTTCTCATGAAATAATTTTTTGCTGCAACTACTTTCTTTTATATTTATTAACAGTGCCATTTGTAAAGAAGAAAGCTGATTGGGCTCTGAAGTGGATTGCATCAGATGAGAGTACCTTCGGTGAGAGGTTGGTGGCGTTCGCTGCGGTAGAAGGAATATTCTTCTCCGGCTCGTTTGCTGCCATTTTCTGGTTCAAGAAACGGTAAGAAACTGACACTGGATTATTTAAAGTTTGGTGTTGGAGCTGGTGTTTGGTGTTAAAACTAAAGGTTGATATTCAGTGGCTCATATTCTGAAGTCAGGTTTAGTTTAAACTCTAGTTTAAAGTTGTGCATTAACTATGGAATGCCAATGGTGACACAAATCTTCAATGGCAATGACAGGTACAAATAATGACATTTGACAACAAAATCAGTCATTACAGCCTGCTAATGATAACTGATATATTTTTTTCACCATTTGATTATGCAAGAGCACAGAGAATGTAATTCTAGCACAGAGTTAGACCATGGCCTAAGTTAAGTCAGAGTTCAGAATACAGTCCATTGGGTCTGCAAGCTGTTGGTCCACCTCTGATAGTCCTATACCTCACGGACTAGATCAATTTGGTCTTCTATTAATTTGATCTTATGGCCTTATGTGCTACACTGCACTTGGTTTAATAATATGGTTTGTGATAATTAATTCCCTGATCTATCAATCTATCTGTTTATCTTTCTGTCTTTTCGTGTTTGTGTGTATATATGTTTGTCTATCCATTCATCTATCCTTCTGTCCATCCGTCCATCCACCTACCTATCTATCTATCTATCTACATGTATCTATCTTCATACCTACCTATCTATCTATCTTGCTATCTATCTATCTATCATACCAAATTTGTTAAAGAAAAGAGGAGTTAAGGGCAAATACAAAGAAGAAGAGATGAAAAGTGAGAAGGATGTATTATTGTATGCACTTCATGTTCCTCCATTCAGAGTTCTTAGCCATGCAACTCAGTGACTTATTGTGTTTATATCCTGTCTCTTTCCATAGAAATGCAATTGATTTTAGGAGGGGGATTTAGAAATTTACATAATACTCCATATTGATCAAGTGAGGTTTTGCTTGTTATAACGCCTAAATTATTATGGGTGAGACTGTGTTGCGATACCATTTGCTTGTTATTGCCCTCTTGTTCCTACTACAAGTTAAAGTCCATGACAAATTATTTGAATAATTGTAGTGGTGTAGTGGTCCACCTCCATTCCCCCCAATCAGTTATATCGGGAGGAGAGACCTGCGGGTCATAGTGATTCAGTTCGCTTTTCGCCTCCCAGGCACAGGTGACGCCAAACAAATAATAATAATAATACCTTTCTTCTGCCAATACAAGAGCTCTTAAAATAAAAAACTTGAATTTTACTGAGATTTCCAATGTAAGGCTGTGACGGAAATGACTGCATACGAAAGCCTCGTGAATATGGATTGTAACTAATGCAAAGTCAATACTGTCTCCTCTAGGGTAATCAACTCAATTTTGTTAAACTTTTTATTTATTTATTTCGGTATAAAAAACATTGCACATAGCAGCCTTATGGCTGAATTGCATACAATTTAAAAAAATGATTGATACTTACAATACACATACATACAGGTACAATAGTTGATAAAAATTCAAGATATTGAAAGAAGACATAAATAACTTAACTCTGATCTAGATTCAATGAATATAGGTAATAGGATTTAACAAATGAATTTACTAAATGAAGATTTTATAATATAATTCAATACGGTTTCTTTGGGATGTATATGTCGAATAAATATGCCATCTTTAATATAATTCATGTACCCCATGCAAACCAATCACCTCTGCTGCAATAATTATACTATATGATCACAGCAGAGGCAGCCAACTGGCCTGCGTGAATTAAGGCACTTTTCGGTGCAAGTATAGGATTAAGGATACAAAGTTTAAGGTCATATAATTCATACAATATGAGTGGAAATGGAAATATTTTTTTGTATCGACAAAACACTGATAAATTGCATTGGCAAACGTGATAACGACTAGCGGGATATCCAGCTTGAAATGTATAAAAGGGTTTTACATTTGTGAAATGTGAAGTTCTTGTGTCACAGAGTGGGCATGGTCGAGAAGTTTGTGCTGTGATAATTGAAATCTTTATCACTCTTTATCCACCTGTATATCAATATATTGATAACTCCTATCCTAATTTTCCAGAGGACTATTACCAGGCCTGACGTTCTCCAATGAACTGATCAGTCGAGACGAAGGACTCCACTGCGACTTTGCTTGTCTGCTCTTCTCGCACCTCCACCATCCTCCTGCCGTCTCCCGCATCCAGGAGATCATCCGGGATGCGGTCAGATTGGAAGAGGAGTACCTCTCCGAGGCCCTCCCGGTAGCCCTGATTGGAATGAACGCCCGCCTCATGAGCCAGTATATTAAGTTTGTGGCCGACAGACTGCTGATGGAACTGAATTCCCCGAAGGTATGTACATGTATGGCAAAAGACGTTTTCTCATCACTGCCTCTCCCCTCTCTCTAGTTACGCTCTCATTAATCTGAATGCAAAGAAGATCTTATTTCGTTCTGTGCAGGCCTCTATATTTGTTAATAGCTTTGCACCTTGCCCAAGATGGTTCGCAGCAATAGTGCCATCTCAGGCCAAAATCATAGACAAGTACGGTGGCAACAAATAATATAGAGGCCAATAAATTCAAGCAAGAAGATAAAGAAATCCCGCCCACAAATCAGTATTCCTTAGTTCGATTTTGTTAATTTAAGGTTTGAAATTTCAATATCATGATTTTATGTTTATCTAAACCACTTTAGCTTTATGATTTATTTTTCTCTTGTCCACTGGTGCTGAGAAAATCATATCAGGTCCAATGGAACCTTTGTGTTGGATCGTACCGACTCATCGCTGCTAGTTAAGCTATGTGTTCATGCTGTTGGGAGATAACTTGTTACGTGGCCTAGCCACTTTGGTTTCAGACTCCATGGCCCTTTACCAGTACACTGAATTTAACACTAGTAGCAATCCCTTTTTACTTCTAAAGCTCTTATTTTACCTAATAAACAAACTTAAGATGTAATGCTAGGAGTCCACTGGGCCGTCGCCAGTTTGCGCCATTTGGTGCCAGTTGGTACCAATGCAAAGCGGCTGTGGCGCCTAGTGTCGCAAATAAGGTGCCTAGTGGCGGGTAACCGTGCCAAAAACTTGAATTTTGCTTGACAAAAATTGTAACTGGCACCGGCCTAGTGGAATTCTAGCTTAATCTCTAAACAATTCAGTTAAAGTAAAATCCATACAAGTATTGGGGGAAAGCTGAAACAATTATGCCAAGTTCAAGCACACCATTTTCCCCTCGTGCCACATGGAAATCAAAAATTCCCTACTGGTATAGTGGATCATATTACCTAGTTTGCTGTGATTGATTCACTGTTCATCATGCCTCTCTTCTCACCTATTTCATCCAGATCTACAACGTCGAGAACCCTTTTGACTTCATGGAGAACATCTCGTTGGAAGGAAAGTCAAACTTCTTTGAGAAACGAGTCGGAGAATACCAGAAGATGAATGTCATGACCCCTGAACTGCATAGGCATACCTTTACACTGGATGCAGACTTCTAAGATCCGACCACACTTCCTCCTACATGTACTACATCATGAATGAGCCCTGGGGCCCCATCTTACAAAGAGTTGCGATTGATCCGATCAATCGCAACTATGGAAAGCCAGCAAAGTCAACATATTAAATGCATGTTTGTTCAAACAAATTTCTAGATATGAATGTATATCTATAAATTCTTTGATTTCTTGACTTTTTGGTGTGTTCTCCTTTGTTTACAAAGGACATTTTGCAAATTTCCTGTATAAGAAATTATGACACTGATAGATTTCCATAGAGTTACGATTGATTGGATCAATCGTAACTCTTTGTAAGACAGGGCCCTGTAATGGTATATTGTCTGAAATATTAACAACTCTCTGGGAGTGATAAGAAAGAATGGTAAATGTCTTGTGATAATGAAGTGAATCAGAAATGTATGGTTGCAAATATAAATGTGACAAGCATTGAGGGTTTTTATCAATTATTTTGTTTGTGTTAATTATCATGATCATCTTGTGCCTGGTGGGTGTTTCATAAAGCTGTTCATAAGTTAAGAGCGACTTTAAGAACGACTGGTGATCCTTTCTTGTGGTAAATGGTATATTCATTGGCGATGGTTAAGCACGTAAGAAAGGTTCACCAGTCATTCTTAAAGTCGCTCTTAACTTACGAACAGCTTTATGAAACGGCCCCCTGTTATGAGCAACAATGAACACATTGACTTCAATGCCTCCATACAGATCACAATAGAAGGTACTAATTTTAATACCATCGTATATAAATGGTAATGATTGTTTCAGGTCCAGATAGATGTGCATAGCCAAGCAAGGATAATCAGGGGGTGAGAGAGTTCAACGTTTAATCTGATGTCAACCTTTTTTCAGCTTAATTTCAGCTTTCCTCAGTACAAAATTGAGTGATACTGATATACTTCTATTTCAGCTTATGTCAGCACTCTCCAGCCTTTTTCAGCTATTTTTGCTTTTATTTGTGATCATCCACACCCCCAGATAATGGGGAAAATTAGAATGTAGGATGTTCAGCAAATGTATTGCTTTTTCTGCTTTATAAAATGATTTTGTTGCGATGTTAAGATATCATCTTTAGCTCATTTTCGTTGACAATTTCACCTTCCTTTCTGTTTTTGGAACCTCTAAATAAAACAAAATCAGTGCTCTGGTTCAATGTCAAAATTTATTCTAAAGAAATGGTCGGAAATAAATTCCAGAAATTGTGTCATTTCTAGATTTGATTATGGTGATGTCATGTTTAGATTTTATTCTAAGAAATGTGGCCTTGTGGGCAGAGATGCTTTTGAGTGAAACGATGAATGTGATATATTGTGAAGGAGATGATGCGTTTTATTTGTTTTTTAGAATATTTATGAAAAGATGTGTTTTATTAGATGAATTTTTAATATATTTTGCTGGAAGACCTTTATTAGGTGCTAGGATATTGCTGTTCTTGTTAGTTTAGTTGATGAAACAGCTGTGATGAAACCTCCCGTTGTTACGTTGCACCAAAGCCAGTAAGCAGATTGTCTCATCTACATGTTTAATGACACTGTACTCCTTTTAACATACTATATTAAATATTTGGTAGGATTTATTATTTTAAGAAATGGTATTCAGAAAATATGTGATCAAACTTGAGATTTGTTAACATGAAGTAACAATAAATGTGCAATAATTTTGGTATGAATTAATCTTTCGAGGTGCCATTATGAACTAAAAAGCCAGTGTATGAAACAAAATTGAAGTTTATGCAGAAATGTATTGAAATGGTGATATTTGTCAGTACTTTTTCATGATCTATTCATAATCAATGAAGGTTTTTTTTAGTCCTTGTTTATTTCATTCACTTTGTTATTTATTATATTTAAAAATCTCTTGAATTCCTGTCCCTCTTTAGAATTACTTCTCCAATATTGATAGGGGTGTCTAATGATTTTTTTTTCATATATTTTATGATCAAGAATAAGATTCCATGAACAGTAAAATTTTAAGTGATTTGGCACCATTTCATAAAGCTGTATGTAAGTTATGCACAACTTCATGCACTACTTTACATAGAATTCATTGATGACCCTTTCTTTGCTTGATGGATGCCTCTCACATACATGCCAACCGTTCTCTTTTTAGAGCATTTGTTCCTCTTTTTTGCCTCGAATATGCCAATACTTTTTTGTATGATTTCTTTTTTTTTTTTTCCGATCATAGAGTATGTATAATACACAGCACATGACACTATCGCTGGTCCGCCTGTCCCAGACCGGTAAAAATCACTGTCAGGCCAGTAACTTGTTGCCTGAAAAGAACAAGTAAATTCTTGCCTACAAGCACTTTTAAATGGGGAATTATCAAGTTTTCAAGTAGAGTAATTTCACATGTTTTTTCACCGATCTCACTACAACAGGCAGGCAATTGTTATGTTGAGACACATTATTTTAAAAAATACTCTTTTTTGTCGAAAAATACTTTTTTTTCGCTCTAAGAATACTTTTTTTGTTGTAGAAAGTTGGCAGGTCTGCTCTCATTTTCCCTGTCGTAACATAATGGGAGTGCATTTCCTGTAACCCTAATCGAACTTCAGTATCAAATTTTCCATGCAAATAGACCTTATGCATTGTTGTCATCACTTCACCATCTTTGAGGCTAATGCAGGGAAAAAAATTACATGGGAGCTCGAGGCGATTTTGCCCCCGAAATGCTCAATAGAGCCTGGAAACTCAAAAAAGAGCTCTGGGAAATTTTTCCATTCATTGCAATGTTAAAGCATATCTGATGTTGCTTATTTAGGCAGTAAGGTGTGAAAAATAGCCCCTGAAAATAAGGAAAAAATGGTTGCCTGGGCTGAAGCCATTGCCGTGGATGTTTAACAACTCCATTTACATGTACGCGTATGCCTATATCCTCTGAGGGAGTACGATATGAGATATTGACGTCATATGCATACATGTAAGGTCTATACTTGTTAAAAATTATAATTTTTTTCCTGTATTGATCAGATTTCGACTGCAGCCGAGTGGAATCAATCAAAGAGGAGTGAGAATCTGATTTACATATAGCATCCTAGAAAGGATCAGCTATTGTGTGTAGCCATGTATAACTTACAAACAGATTTAAGAAACTCCCACTGGGTCACATTTGATTATGATATTTGTGTAAATCTAGCTACTCTACATGCATGTATTGTAGTTGATGCATGTGCTGGACTACAAGCTGTAATCTTGCTAGTAAGGATATCTGCTAAAATTGTGAAGCAGTTTTTCCCAGTGACATGAGAATGATCAAGCTTATATGGATGCCAAGAAAGGGGTGAATGTTTACCATATTTATCCATTATTTCTTTGAATCACTATTTATCTCCGAAACCAGTATTGTGTTCATGTTTATATACATGTATCTACAAGAAGCACTATACGCACATAATTATACACCTCATGATACTTCTCAGTACTGGAGTACTGTATATACCTGTACTATACCCAAATCATTGTGTTTTTTTTATAGTTCTATCATATAAAATCATAAGCATATTCTATCACATTGAAAAAATATTTTGTGGGCTGAGAAATGATTTTATCTTTCAGCAATTACAGAGAATATTGCTTCATAATTCATTTTGGTCTGAGTTTTGAACCAAAAACAAGGACTGCTTTTTAATCGTCATAGAGGGTCGTTATTGACATTGCTCTACAATATGAAAACAATTTGTGATTATTTGCTTTATATTCCACTATATAAAGGAAATTTCTGTATAGACCCACCTGGGTGTGCATGTGTTCTTTTAAAATGCATGCACAGTTCTTATATGTCCTTACATTTTCATGGTTATTTAAAACAATTGAACTCACTATCAGGATATAATTCTCAAAACAACGGATATTATTGCATTGTTGTAATACATCATTAATAATTCTACATATCATCATTAATTTGATACCATATATGAATGTACATGTACTTTATAAAGCTTTAAAGCACTCTACGTTCTTGCAACAGTAATTTTTGTAACCATGTATACAGGGATTGCAGGCAAATTGATGTTTGATATTAAAAAATCAAGTGCTTCTTTGACAGTAATGAAATGTTGGGACAAAGTAAATTATTTGAAGTTTTAATTGAGTATATACTGTAATGTTATTTGTATTGTTAACTGTACATAAAAGATGAAGCAAAAAGTGAAATAAGATACCACTATTAGGTGTGTATGGTGATACATATTATCAAGATAACCATATTGCATTTTATATTTTTGTCTAATTCCTATGTAATTAGTATTCTAATATTGTATTTTCATAGATGATTTTGATACATGCATTTGTGAGTGCATGCATCATTGCTTTCATGTTATTAGCTAGACCACAAGCTTCAGTCTCTGTCCAATCGGTTGTTCTGCTTAACTACACTTTCCTAGTCAGATGTCAGATATATATTGTTACATAAATTCCCAGAAAAGATTTTTTTATTCCTGTTTTATTTATTATTAGCTAGTACATTGTACTAGCAGAGAGTTACATATACAGTCAAGATTGCTAAAATAAAAGAAATTATTATGTGAAATTTCCTCTTCCAACTTGCTATGCATTTGAATTATTAAAATTTCGCTCCAATTCTAAACCACGTCATTCATGTGGCTAATGGTTGGTGTTACATCCAACATTTGGAAAATCTGGTAGTTACCTACATATAATGTAACTTCTGAACGTTTCCATGGCGAAGAAGAATAGTGTAGTAGGTTTCACGGTATACCATGTATCTTTCTTGGGCAAGTGTTGGTCCTGAAAAGGACCACCCAAACTCGACATTTCGACAAGTGTGTTCTTGTCGTCCTCGGGAGAATGTCGTCCACTTGTCAAAACGTCGAGATTGGGTGGTCCTTTTCAGGACCAACACTTGCCCAAGAAAGATACATGGTGTACCGTGAAACCTACTACACTACCAACATATGTATTAATGTGAGATTACCCCCCAAATCAATTAACCATTAGGGGCCTATAATGTATCTTATCTATGAATCTTGATTGGTTTCATCCCATAGATTTGTTTGGTTTTTCATCTGAAATTCCAAGTGAACAAACACTGAACAGTACATTTTTTAACAGGATTATGTGATTGTAGAAGTTTTTCTCATTTAAATCATAATGGTATAGGGTTGGCATTTAAACCAAAATAAGTTATCAAGGGATATGTCGTTGAATGTGAGTATGAGACTACAAGTTTGCATGGTCTTAGTGACATAGTATAGAGATACTTGCTTGTCAAAAACAGGGATAATATTTGTAGAGGAATATCTTAAAACGAGGAGAAGTCAGTATGACTATTCATAAAAGAAAAACAAATAATATGGTCAGCTCCGTATTCTGTACTTGTAAATCTCATTTGAAGCAAACTTGATATCACAACAGATCTTTCTTTGCAAAAAAAAAACCCATAGATGATAAATGAGGTTGTGGGCTAGCACATATAGTCTACAAGGCCTGGAGCTGATTGGCTTTAATATCATCTTTATTGTAAATATACTGTAGCTATAGCCTTGTAATTAAGATGTTACTATTTAAGAAATAGATGTAAAGACAAACAGGTTGAGAACTACGAATGAGCACCATTATCGGCAGAGACTTTCAGTTGCACATTGACCCTTCACCCATAAGTATATAAAAAAGAATATCAGAACAGCTATCAGTTGGTCAAATTATGAAATATGTATTGTATTCTGGAATAAGAACCATCTATAGTTCATGCCAAGGGACCATTATTTTGAAGGTTCAAATATTCCTTGTGTTCAATATTTTAAAGGTCCGTCAAGTCCAAACTTCCATAGATTTGTCAATCTGAAGGTTCGTTAATCTGACTGGGTTGTTTTCCAAAAATAAATATATGGTTTGATATTCTGAAGGTTGGAAGAGCTGAAAAGTTCATTCTTGTCATACTAACAAGACTTATTTCATATTCAGACAATCAAACTTGAAATAATTATTTTGTCACATTAATGACTTATTTTCTTTTTAGCTCAATGAACCATTTGAATTACGAACCTCCCAAATAGTGTCACAAAAACAGTTGGATTGGCAAAGCCTTTTCCATGCTTTGTTCTACCAAATATCTAGGTATATGCAATTTTCGTCTTTGGAATACTGAACCAACGGAATAATGAATCATTAAGACAAACCTTTTCAACGAGCATATATCGCTCCATTCGTGCAACTGAAAAGTATCCCATTGTGACCCTTCTGTAATGTTTGCACTTCAGAAGAGAAGAAACGGTGTTTGTAAAATATCATTGATTTCAATAAAAATTAGAATTCATACAAAGTGACTCATTGAATGATATGTTCATGTTGTTAATCATGTATCTGCTGCCAGGTAGAAAAGTTATTTAAAGGGATGGTCCAGGCTTGAGATATTTATATCTCAAAAAGATAGAGTAAAATTCACAAAGCAAAATGCTGGAAAATTTGATCAAAATCGGATAACAAATTATGAAGTTCTTGAATTTATTCAGCAAAATGCTGAAAATTCAATCAAAATCGGATAACAAATTACAAAGTTATTGAATTTTAGATATTTACATTATTCCAGTGAAACAGTTCTAGGCTTGTCTTGATGAATCTTCATTACCTGGGCTAATGATGTCATATCCCCACTTGTTATTTTGTATTCTGTTATATGAAATTAGGTTTATTCAAAAATTTTCTACGAAGAACAAAAACAATTGGATTGAAAACTGATCAAGTGCATTAGTCATTTACACATATGTATGAAAAAATGAAACATTTATTATTTCATGTAATAACATAAGAAAAAGGAAAGTGGGGATGTGACATCATCAGCCCACCCAATGAATATTCATGACAATGTTGATAAACTTTAAAATTCAATAACTTTGTTATTTGTTATCCGATTTTGATTGATGAAATTTTCAGCATTTTGCTCTGTGAATTTTACTCTATTTATTTAGATATAAATATTTTCAGCCTGGACCATCCCTCTAAAGAAGAGCTAAAATATGAAATGAATTTTCAAATACCTTTGACCTTGTGAGATTTATTTAATCAAAGAATTTGCCCCCCCCCCCTCACACAAGTATTTTTCATTTCAGGACCCGAATAGAATTTTCCAGCTTATTGGTACAATTGCAAATATGAAATTAGGCTTGTTAAGGCTTTCAAGGAATTTTTTCTTTTGGTTGCATGGGAAAAATGCTGAAGAAATTGCACTTTACGAAAATGCTGAAGAAATTGCACTTTACTGATTAAAGTTTCAATTGATTTCTATGCTTGGTCACTTTGCTCCGTCCCTTTTACCAGAATGGAGATACGTTAGCACAGCCATGAAAACTTACGGAGGAGGTGCAACTTCACTGCAGGGAGTTGTTAGGAGACACCCTGTTAAGTGTTTGTCCTTGGGTCATCATGCCTACAGCCTGGCCTACAGGCGCCACTGAGTTCGAGATAATATAGAAATATCAATATTCATAAGCCCTCGACATGTTTTGGCATATACATGGTGCATTAAAAAATATTTCCGATGGCAAGAAAGAAAAAAAAGTCCCTACTGCCACACCGTCGGAAAGAGGCCACCAACGGCCCTCCCTCGATCAGTGCCCCCCACCAGTTCAGTGGTGCCCCCCCCCCCCCCCCAGTGGCGTACCTAGGATTTTCCACAGGGGGGGCAAAATCGTCCGCCAAAATATTTGACAAGAAAAAAAAAAAAAAAGGTCTTCAATCACAAATGAAGGATTTCGTACCAGAAAAAATTTGACAAGCAAAAAAAAAAAAAGTCTTCAATCAAAATTGAAGGATTTCGTACCAGAAAAAAATTTGACAAGCCAAAAAAAAAAAAAAAAAAAAAAAGAGCTTCAAGCTCGTCAGGGGGGGGGGGCAAAAAAGGTCTTTCAAGCTCGTCAAGGGGGGCAGGGATACGTCCTTTGCATGGGTTGTGGCTCGTCAGGGGGGCAGACTGCCCCCCGTAGGTTCGCTAGTGCCCCCCTCCTTTTCAGAAGCTGTTGACGCCCTTGAAGACCAGTACTTATATGGCAACCATACTGTAAAAGAAAAAACAAAATAAATCTACTCTCTGATTGGTTCGGTATACCGCCATCTAGTGATCAAAATTTGTTATGGTTTGTTTCTTTGCTCGATCGACGAATTCCATGTTTCTTCCCCCCCCCCCTCTTTTTTTTTTTTAAGGGCTGTATTCGTAGAGATCTGATTCATTCGTAGCATCATTGATTACTGAAAAGCATTATATGGGGAAGAAAGTTGATATATTACTCACTCGGGAGATAGCCCTATACACAATTCTATTCGTTTAAAATCGAAATAACCATTTGGATCCCGTTGTATAAAAGTAACTGTTATAGTACTGTTGTCATCCAATGGTCTATCTTTCATACAATCCTTGAATTTGATTGGCTGTTTAGCATGTGTTACCATGGTAAGTTACCACATGGATGGCAAAGTTACCGTAATAGTAAGAAGTTCTCAATTTAAACCTCATTGGTAATAGTAACTTTTATGCAATGGGGACACTGATCTTTATTACAATGGGGAATGCGTATACAAAACAATATAATTTGTAACTTAAAACCGCTTGTTCTCATTGCAATTTATGATCAGTGGCGTAACGAGGTAACACATCTGAGGGGGGGGGGAATTTATAAAAAGCTGCGAGGCGTGCAGTGCATGCGAGCGATAAATATTTTTGACCATTATAATAAATGGAAATCTGATTTTCTGACCGACTTCGACATATTGTGCAGATTTTTTCTTTTTTTTCTTTCTTATTCCCCCCTTTTTTCTTGATCTGGTCCATGCCCCACCCCCCCCCCCCCGGCCCCCGCCCCATGTAGACCAGGGACTGTGATAACATATTCTCAGAATGCAAAAGGCTCAGTAGAGAAGGGGACCATTTTGGATAAACAATTGCTCTATCTTTCCGAGACAGCACTCTTGTATAGCGTTACGATCATTATTTTGCAGTGTCCAAGATATTGAATCGTATTTGTTTTTATTAAAAAAAATGAAATATAACAATAATTAATCCATATGCTCGTCATATACGACAGGGATAGACATGCGTCATTATTTTAACAAGGAAAAGATGACCTTAGCAGCACGATATAGGGGACTGTTCAATAATAAGGCTTGTAATTTCAAAACGTTGGGGGCTTATTAAAGGGATGGTCCGGGCTTAAAACATTTATATCTAAATGAATAGAGTAAAATTCACAGAGCAAAATGCTGAAAATGTCATCAAAATCGGATGAAAAATTACAAAGTTATTGAATGTTAAGGTTTTGTAAAAACCTTAACATTCAATAACTTTGTAATAATAACTTTTTAAGGTTTTGTAAAAACTGTTATATGCATACTGTTATATGCATATTGTCATGAATATCCATTAGGTGGGCTTATGATGTCACATGCATCCCCACTTTCTTTTTTCTCATGTTATTACATGAAATCATAAATGTTTCATATTTGCATACATGTGTAAATGATGTATCTCCGTTATGATGTAATAAGTTGCAGCAATAAATAACTAATGCACCTAATCAGTTGTCATTCCAATTGTTTTAGTTCTTGGTAGAAAAATATTTGAATAAACCTAATTTCATTTAATGAAATAAAAAAGTACAAGTGGGGATATGACATCATCAGCCCACCTAATGAATATTCATGACGACATGCCTAGAACTGTTTCACCGGAATAATGCAAATCTTTAAAATTCAATAACTTCGTTATTAGTTATCCGATTTTCATGAAATTTTCTGCATTTTGCTTTGTGAATTTTACTCCATTTTATATAGAAATATTTTCAGCCCGGAGCATCCCTTTAATGAAGACGGGTATACAAATTAGTGAAGAATAACCTATCGGGGAAAGGGCCAAAATGTTTAGATATGAAGTGAGCGAAATGAGAAAGAAAAAGGGACTTCTAATGTTATTATCATTACAATCATTGTAATTTTTATCATTATCACCAACATTATCATTGTTGTTATCATCATTCATTATGATATTATGTTTTGTACCACATAACGACTTTATAAAATGTTAATTTGAAGAAAATAAAATAATGTTTACTTGAATTGAATTATTGTGTAGTAGCAGTGGTGTAAAGAGGGGGGGGGGCCTTGGTGGGCGCTTGCCCCCCTCAAAATTTTCACGACCAATAAAACAAGAGAGAATTGTGAAATATGATATCACAAAATTTGGATTTTGTAACAAAGATGTCGACATTTTTGCTCGCTCGCTTCGCTCGTTCACAAATTTTTATCGATTTTTTTTCGCTCACTGCACCACTGTGCAACAGGCCTACATTTTTACAAAAATATTTACTTTACACCTCCCGAGGATTGTAATTTGCTTAGTTATTTTATCACTTTAAATAATATTGTGTTTTTCATTTTCTAAAACTTTGTTGAACATCCTTTCACTATCGTAGTGTGATTGTTTGAATGTCATCGTCAAGACTGGGATAAAAGGTGGGTTGGCAGGAATGTAAAAAATGCGGAAACTCGTCAGTTTTGGGGGTAAACAGGTCCTTGAATAGTTCAAAATCGGGCGAAATCTGATATCGGAACTCCGCCGCCAAAATAGATTAGTAAACATGTTTTTGAAAATCAAATCAGAAGTCGCAAGAGTGCACAATTTTTTTAAGTCATGCTTTTGCTAAATAATTACATCGGCGATTGGTAGGCGGGCGCAGGATTATCATTATACGAATGCTCCTCATTCCTAGATGAAAACAGTAACAATAATGCGAGAATTTATTATTATTTACTGTTAAAAAGGTTCAAAATTTAGCACGGTGGTGGCATTGTCTGGAAACCTGAGGAATGAAGGTGGGGAAGAGTGCATAATAGTTATCACCAGACGGTCACGTTCATCGAATTCTTTCTTTTCAAGAAGGCTATTAAGAAACCCGGGAATTATCATTTTCTTTAAAAACACCTTTTCCGTCACAAATACCACTCTTTTTATAATACGGTTTATTGACTGTTTTGTAAATTTCTTCACGTTTTATCGTATGGTGAGGCGATATGTGATATTCAATTTAGTCCAATTTATTAAATTTTTGGATTATCATTAAACGCAATATATGCAATCCAGTTTTTTAAAGTTGATATAAACATAATTATAAGGTATATTAAAAATTCATCAGAACGAAACAGGAGAGTACTTCATGAAATAAATATACTGGCCCCCAAAAAAATAAAAAGAGCTCCATAACAAATGAAGAAAAAATGAATTTAAAAAATGAAAAGGAAAGGAAAAGGGTGAATATATATCAAGATTTTGATAGTCAATAACAAAATAAGATTAAACAAACAAACAAACTAATATTTCCTCTCGCTCTTGGCTCTTTAGAAAGTTTCCCCATATAAGTGCCCCTTCAAATCTTTTTGCTCGTTGCACGACTGTGTGACACCCCAACTGGGCGAATCCTGCAAGTTGAGTCTCTAAATATGCCACGATAATTTGTATTGAAAAAAAAAATAATGGATTTTCTTTTTAATCTTTGAGAAAATATGCATAAGCCATGCTTGGTGTGAATGGCTGGAAATTAATCCACAGACACAATACAAGAATCATTGTTGTTTTGCAAAGCTAGTACTGCCATCATTAAAGAGAAAAGAATTATTACGATTGTTTATTTACATTTGCACGAAAATGTGTCCGTGGGATGCCAAGGGCCTTGCCCTTCCGTTGGGAAATTGAGAAGGAACGGGGGGAAATGGAGGATAGATTTTAAAAATATGAAGGAAAAGGAAGTGAAGGAAAGAAGCCCAAAAGAAGGAAAGAGAATGTGAGAAGAGAGAAAGAAAGGAAAAGGTAAAGAAAGGGAAAGTTTACATGGAAAGGAAAAAGAAGAAAGGGATTTTTAAAAGGAGATAATGAAAGATGACAAATTAAAGTATAAGAAAGTCGATTTCATGAAGAGCCTGCATGGGTAGAGAGAATTGTTCCGAGGAATGAAGTGTCTCTCTGTTCTTGTGCTAAGTAAACTGGGGTCTTAATTGGCTAATGGATATTCAAAAGTTAATCCAGGGGGACAGGGGACACGACCCCCCCCCCCCCAAAAAAAAGAGGTGAGGTCACAATAAGGCAATATGCCCACACCCGTCTCTCACAACCATTGAACCAAAGCAATCAAAGTCTGTTTCCCGTTGAATTTGATCGTCTTTGCAATAATAGATCACAGTAATTGCCATTCTCCTTTTTCTCTCACTTGCTACACTCCCTCGTAAAATCTAGAAGATATTTCTGTAGGCCTATATGAAGGACAATAATATATAATAATAATGATAATAATAATAATAATAATAATATTATTAATCAGTAGCCCACTGCAGTGTTTTGAAGTGGTGGTAAAAAAATCGTATAAAGGAATTTATGATATTTGTTAAAAACAAAACCAAAAAAAAAAAAACTCCAGAAAGGTGGTAATAATATTGGGGTATGCTTTTACAAAATACTTATCTGCCTATCCCGTTCAGTATGTCGAAATGAACTTGAGAATTTCACTCACTATTTCTTTTGTATTTTTTCAACGTAAAAGAAAAATATATTTGTATACAGGGACATGGGCACATAACCAAAATACCGATACAAATTTCTTACTGTATTTCCCTTTTGTATTGTAATCTAAAATGCGTGTTGGCCTAGGTGATTACGTTAGACTTTTATACCTACGCATGATGATACTTCTGAGTCTGTATCCATCTGAACTGAATTATCGGTATCAAAGGCGCGTTGCTTCTCATTTTCTACGCCCTCTTTTAATTTCATTTCAAAGAATAGGCTCGAACATTGGGCGAAGACCATCTAGGGTCTTATCAAACTTGATTTTAAAAAAAGTATTTCTATCAACATAACGTGCGTCCGAGTCAAATTCCCGGGGTCTAATTTCATCTTCGAGATAGGCTGCAGAGCCCTTTGAAGATTACAGCAGATGATGATGATGAACGTGGACTTATGTGATATGTTAATGTATATTACACTGGCAGTCAGATGGGAAGGCTCTGCTAAAAAAAGTTCCAATTAAGAACAATAACAGAACAAGACAAAGAAAAGGCCTATTGAATACTACATCAAAATCTGTCTCAAAATTAGATATTTATTTGTAAAAGGACACCCCCCTGGTCCCTCTCGATTTTCTTACTGATTGGCTCATTGCGCCCCTGGTATGATTGAAAATGTTTTTGCTTTGTTTTGATTTGTTTTATTGATTGTATCTGTTTTATATAAGGCCTATAAAATCTGTTGTTGTAGACTTTATTCAGTTGAAGTAATTCGCAAAATAAAATTCGAATTAGACAAAACAGCTGAAGTTCAAGAATTATATAATATATATTAATTCTTATTTGTCTATCGAATTAATAAATTTATTAATCGTTAAAGAATGAAAGTCTTATAATCTTATTAGTTTCTTAATCTACCCATGATCTACCCTAAAATTCTTTAGGGCCTATCAGATAAAGTTGGAAAAAAAAACTTGTTTACTGCGTACAACGAAATTGGTGGACTGCGGTTTGCGCATTATTTGCATGTCAAAGAGACGGCGAATTTCACACCTCTTACCTTTTCGGCTGGCTTACTCCATTTACTCATGAGGAAATGAGTTGTCCTGATGTTTATACATTTATCGAATCACCATGAAAAACCATCTTAATTTTTAATCAAAATATAAAGATATATAAATTATTTGTATAATAAATTCAGTTTAAATACGTATCAGTATTACAAATTAATTATTAATTTTTCATTAAAAAAACGTTCATTAACCATTACACCTATTAAATAATGGACTAGTCTTACATGTTTACGGTATGATTCGTATAGTATGTGTGCATGGAAGTCGCCATATTGAGGTATGCAGTGTGAAATTATACCAAATTGGAGAACTTTTTAGCGTTGCTAGCAGGCTAGCTCGACTGACAATATGTATGATGTGGCGATTATATGTTGCAGCTATTCCACTTGTGTGGTTTTATCTGGTTTCCATCACTTACGGTAGCACAAATGGTAAGATAAAACGTTTTGTTTTGTTATAAATGATATTTTATTTTATCGTGTACCATCTTCCATATACCACACAACACGCATACACTCGTAATGCACACATTACATGTACACACACCTGTTATTTTTGGCTCCTCATCTGTTGCACAGTCGGGATGCACGGGGGGGATATCATTTGGAGTAACTTAAGGTCAAGTCCACCCCGGAAAAATGCTGAATTGAATAAACAGGGAAAAATCAAACTAGCATAACGCTGGAAAATTCATTAAATTCGGATGTAAAATAAGAAAGTTATGGCATTTTAAAATAAAGTTTCGCTTGTTTTTCACAAATTTTAAGTGATACTAAGTGATAGATCTATGTGTAGAGTCAACTTTCAATTGCCCAAATATCGGACACTTAAGCATAATTGAACCCCCAAAAAATACGATCATTGAATCAAATAAAAATCATGTTTATTTCCATAGTACAAATGTTGAATATCAATGTCATAAAAAATAAAATTGAAAAAATTATGTAGATCTTTGGTAAACGAAAATTATTTACTTACTACCACTGAGTACCAGAAGCTTGCTTTTTGCCAAAATCAGACGCAGTTTCCAAATATCGGACGCGTAGAGTTGTGCAGTAAATAATGATAATTTACTTAACAAACGAACCTCTTTCGGCTTTGAACATCGGACGTCTTCGCTGCAGCTGCACGCGAATTCGCTCTAAAAACTAGCGCACGCGTGTCAACAGCACACATTTCCAATTCAATCGGCCGATATGTCCGATGTTTGGGATCGTGCCATACTGTATTTGGAAGGGTGTCAAATTTCCCATCGTAGGGAACCCCCCAGTGGCCACTCCTAGTACCAATGAGGTCCAAACATTAGCATGTATGGACCTCATAGGCGACAATGCGTTAAAAACAGGTTGGAACTTCTAACCGTACTGTTTCCTGCACCCAAGTATGATATTACTCCCAAAATATGAGTTTTGTCCTCGTTTGTTTATCATTTAGTAAAAGATTGCCCATTAAATATATTCCTATTCCTAATTTGAATTTAATAAAATAAAGGGAAACTTACATTTGAGTCCTTTTTCGATCTTTTTTTGGCAGTCAGTCCGGTCACCGTCGAGTGCGATCAAAGCGGTATGAAGCTGATTTTCAGATCACGTGATACGTGTGGTCATCACCTGATCGATCGACTATCCTTTTTTAAAGACCGCAACAATTATAAATTTTATTATAAAATATATATAGAATAAATTATTGCATAATATTATATATATTTCTACAATTAAAAAATATATTGTGATATAATTTTAATATTTGACGTAAAAATCGCTATTGAACAAAATATTTATTAAAAAATAAAAAATCAAACAAAATAAAAAAGCCTTGGACACAGAGCAAAAAACCTAACGATTTGGCCGCGTTGTTAACAACTATCGTAAGGGGCGCTTTATTTATAAATAAAAAAGAATATGCAGCTGTCTATGGCGACGTGGTTTGTCGCGAGATTTGAGACAAATCCGTGGGAATTCTTGAGAAAATACATCAAAAGAACCGGTGAGTACCGATTAAACATTATTAAAGTAGTAAATATATTATACATACCTTGTAGATTTAGTTTTTAAGGTGATATTAGTGCTTAGTTCTAAGCTAGGGCGGCCCAAACGCGCGTGAGCGGAGTCCCACTTTATTAACACGGGTAAGTATTGCGGTGTCGCCTAGAGTGCCAGTGGCCATTGCAGATTTTTTTGCAATAGATCGAACATGAGTGATCTCGGCGGCGATATTTCTGGCGGAAGTCACTTCCCCCTTGCAAGATTTTTTTGGTCATCGATCTTTTGGAGTCCATAATTAGCGAGGGTCTTAAGATCTCTGGAAGTCAAAATCATGGATTTTACCTAGTCTTGAGGACTCCATGATGATGTTTTTTTTTTATATTTTGACATATATTTCTTCATCATGGAGTCTTGAATCCCTGTCCATATATTTATAAGAGACACATGTAGTACACAAAGATGGATTTCCCTAGGAAATCCATAGTTAGAGGGTGAAATCAGTTTGTATTGTCGAATTTTATTTATCTATGAACCTTCAGGCGCCTAATGCGTATAAAGGGATAAAAATAATTTCACTATAAATGGTAAAAATGAGACATTTCTTACCAGACCCGATCTCCCGTAGATCCCTCGATCCGTTTGTCAACAAAGCAAAGACAATATAGACCTGACCCTTGAACCGCTTCGTGATGACGTATTCCGACTAGCAATGCCGTTATGAAGAACAATTTATAGATAAAAATTATTATTTCACAAATACTAAAACTTTATACGTGATTATAAATAGTATATAGTATATACTACTAATTATTTATAATCACGTATTAAATTTTAGTATTTGCTGCTTGGTAGCATATGTAGTGAACTTAAGTGTGTTATCACTCAAGTGGGATTACATGTACATGACTGCACTGCGCAGAATGTTGCTGGAACCTTGCCAGATTTGAGTACGATTTGTCGAGGTGGTGTTATACAATACTGCTGGTTCATATTTGCGTTAAATTACAAAATAATGGAGCATCTCAACTAGTCTGCTGTGCAAACCCTTCACTCGAGTAAAGGGTCTGAATTGCAGCCTACTCATGCCTTGTGTACTGAAGGCCCTCACAGCAAGTTGTGTATGTGCTTGTCTTTGCGTGGAGACACACTTGTTGATCAAAGTTTCAATCAGGGTCTGTGCATGCAGACTACATCTCAACCAACACAAAACATGTCACCAGTCGTATGTTAAGTTTTTGTGTAACGTTTGAACATCGGAAATTCAACGAAAGCAGGTTTATTCTGGGGAATAATTTAAGTCACCGTTTGATGATTGGCCAAAACCCTGATGATTCACACCACATACTGTACACCATCATCACTGGGGCAACAACCTTTCCTAAGGTTAAAATTGAAGTACATGAAATCAAAAAGGCATGTAAACAAATCAAAATGTATGGAGCCCCACCAGCTTTCCTCAAAAACTTGCTCAGTGAGAATAGTTGGAAAAGATACCTCATTTGGTTGAGATTTGAAGTCCTGACAAAAATACTGAAGCAAAATAGACCTTAAGCATAAAAAGGAGGCCAGAAATGCAGCAAAGTATTAAAAGAGGATGAAAGCATAAAAACGGCAGACTAATGAAAGTCAGAAGGGGGAAGGGGCAGAGAGACACAGGAGCAAAACCAAAAGGTGGCTTCTGTTCACCAAACATCCCACCGCTGCCACCAAAATTATAACTAAAGCCATACACGACAGGGTTTATTTCAAGTAACAATGCAAGCCACCATTTAATAATCAGCCAAAGTCCAGCTGATTTGCACTGCATACACAGCCGCTGATTTGAAACCCACCTGACCTGAGGGGGTGCTCTTTTATCAACTACTGATGAACTATCTTCACTGGTGCTGCAGCTGCTACACGTATGTGAAACTCCATCCAGAGTTTGATAGACTGCCGTGACGCTACATGTAACATGCCCCTTTATAGCAAGTCATTTTACATTGCTCTTGCAAGTCTTTGGATGGTGATGTTAAAGGTCAGTCCCAGATTTAAATTGATGCAGGTAACCCCTAACACACACACGCATACATGTACAATGTATGGTGGAGGTACCAAAGGAATGTTGTCTAAGTTGCTGACTAGATACATGCAATTCCAGGCTCTGGGTCCAAAACCCGGTCATGGTCTCATGACATTCACCTCACTGCTTTTTACACTGACTCTATGGTGATATATAGTAGGTCAATCCCAGACATACATGTAATGTCGTTACAAAAAAAATTGCACACAAACAGTTTCAGAGATGCCTGCTTGCTATAAATTATTTATGAGCATGGCGATGCGCCAATCCGCACTTTCGATGCCTGATGACGTCATGGGACCTGTACACTGTACGTTCGCTTCTATGGTACGGTGTTATACTGTTTTCATGAATGTGAACGGCACGTTCACGGATTGGTCACTACATATGTACATCTCAAGTAGCCGGAACAATGGTACATGTACTGTATACATAAGAAATCAAAGTCATGTTCCTAACGGCCCAGTGGATGGCCTGTTCACTTGGATTTGTGCGATTAGTCTTTTCTTACTAGTCGCTCAGTTTCTAAAATACTGTTCTCTACATGTCATATCAGTCATGGGGCCTTGTCTAAATGCTAGGGCTGAGTAGACGACATGAAGTTGCCCGACTGGAGTCTAAGTCTGGGGTGGAAACGATACCATGGGTCTTGTGCCCCCTCATCAAGGCATTTTATCTCCATTTGCTCTATACACAATACCAAACTTTTGGATGGGGATGTTAGAACTGAGAATTATTGTGATTATTGTGCATTTTATGTTTACATTGTATAGAACCAAAATGTGATCTTCATAAACATGGTTCAAGTTCGTTAATTAGAAGGATTGACCTGTATTCTGACCCTGGGATTTCTTTGATTTCTGGTATAATAAATGATTTTTTTTACAGATATCTTAAATAGTATGGGTTCCATTATCGGGTTCATTTGACACTGGAATCATTTTTTGATTATCTGATGAAATTTCAAAAATAATTTAAGTACAAATAGTTTTTTTCACCATTAAAACATGGGTGTACATGTACAGTGCGTCCCCCCAAAAACTATACACTTTTGAAATGGCTGCCAAATAAAAAATATATCACTTTGGGGGAAAGCGCTAACATATATATGGAAGCCAATAAAGTCAATTTTCAAATGACACCAAAAAGTTGGAAAACTATTCATGCTTGAGCGAGCACTGCCTACTGAAACAAAGGGTATGAAAATTAGGGTGGGCATGAATTAGCCTTCCAATTTCTTTAATTTTTGAGATGCGAGTCCCTTGGAACTTGCAAAGTTAAATCAATGATCAAGCATTATCAATTTAGGTTTTTAGAGCAAATTTCAAGAATTATTAAATTGAAATTTAATGCATGAGTGAACATGAAATACAATTTTTCACTTTTTCAAGTGGATCTCAGCAATGTGTTCATGGAAGTCAGAATAGGAATAGGACTTAGGTGGGGGAAGTAGGTTGACGGGATATGGGTCAACAGAACACTTAACCCCCCCCCCTCTCTCTCTCTCTCTCTACCCCTTTCACCCCTCCTGAGAGACTAGCCTTTGCTAGGGTGAGCAGGAATTAGACTTCCAGGTTTTTTTTAGAGGTGAGTCCTTCGGAACTTATGCTAAATTACTGATGAATCGAGATCAGTTTTGGTTTCTTAAGCAAATTTCATGAGTTACTAAATTGAAATGTAATGCATGAGTAAACAGGAATTGCAATTTAAGTGTAGCTTTTTTAGTTTATTATGTGGATCTTAGCAAGTGTGCTTGTGAGAGTCAGAGTAATGTAATGGTACCTGTTACATGCAAGGGGGTGAGATAGGGTAAGACTGGGTTTAAGGGGCATTCTTCTTTGTGTTCTCTTACAAATTACATGTCATGTACTCACCACAGCCCTCCACCCCCTTTCTTTCTCCTGGATGGTAGTGACTTATGGTTGATGGGTCTTTCTTTTCCATTGAATGATTATTAAGAACTTGACTAATTATGATGATTTATGAAATGATTTATTTAAAAAGCTGAATGTTTGATAATTTATTGAAAAAGGTGAATATTGATTAGTTGATCACATTGATTGAGTTGATTTACTAACAGATTGTTGATTGAATGATTGATAGGTAAAAGTTGATGACCTAATTTTCAGAATTTATTATCAAATTGACAGTCCGCTCTGCACTTAATGCGTACATGTAATAGCAATCAGTCTCAATCTCAACAGGAGGGGGGAGGGAGTCTAAACGTTCTGTTGACCCTTTTCCCATCAGCTTACTTCACCCACTGAAATCGTTTCTTACCCCTATTCTCCTGACTCCAATGAACACACTGCTGAGACCCACATTGTAAAGTTAAAATGCTGCCCTAAAGTTTGCAATTCACACTCACTCATGCATGGAATTTCAATTTGATAATTCATGAAATTTGCTTTAACAATTTAAATTGATAATGAAAGACCATTAATTCATCACAACACCCTCAAGTTTGCAAGTTCCAAGGGACTCGCCTCTCAAAAACTGAAAGAAACCGAAGCTAATTCCTGCCCACCCTAATTTTCATACCCTTTGTTTAAGTGGGTAGTACTCACTCAAGCATGAATAGTTTTCCAACATTTTGGTGTCATTTGATAGATGAGTTTATTGGCTTTCCATAAGTCTTTCCCCCCAAAGTGATATACTTTTTATTTGGCAGCCATTTCAAAAGTGTATAGTTTTTTTTGGGACGCACTGTAGAACAGAGTAAATATAAAATAGTTTGACGGGGAATAATTTTCCTGGTATCGCATCGCAATTTGCTCCACATTTTTGAAAGACTGCTTTCTATGCATCAAGTCTTTTGTATAGCATATTTTTTACATAGGACTGTACATTCCTTTAATAGTTGAGAGCTTTTCTCTTATGACCAAAATGCTATTCAAATTTGTAAAGCAAAATTATTCCCTGTTCGACATTTTCAGTTTTCTATATAAACACTTTTCTACAGTAGTTAATGCCACAGAGTTTAATAGACCATGACCAATTTGACCATAAATGACACTAGTCTTCAGTTTTGCTGTACATACACATACTTTCATGCTTTTCTTTTATCTGTAAAATATGTGTACAATTCACGCTGTCAATCGATCTTGAAATGACCATTTTCATAAAACCTACATGTAAAGTACCTTAATTATTCACAATAGGCTAAAGGCCTCATAATGATTTTATCATGTGCCTTTTTTTACCAGCTCCATGTTTTGATGCTGCTCAGGAAAGTGCAAGTGACATGTGATAACATTGTTTATTCTTGCGCTCTAATAGCCAACAAGGCGGGTATTTCCGTGCACATTGTATTTCCGAGTCCTTTTATTTCCATTGACTTTACAGTTGGAACACTTTAAACTGCATTTGCCAGTTGTGAATTAGTAGTAGAAAAATGTGTCAAATAATCTTGAAATGGAATACCTCTGGTTGTTTACGCCGATTGTGACAATGGTTCTGCATATTTGCTTTTGTGTAATGCATCCTTGTTTACGATATTGGATCAAGTTTATTTGTAAGCTGAGCATACTACTGTAGGTGTGTGTGACCTCATAGGCCCTTGTAATGTGTGGGTTATTATTCATTTGTTATTGTTAATGAGAGAGAGAAAGATAGATTGTTTGATCATCTTTCTGAAACTGCTCAGAAGAATGTAAAACCTGAATTTGACCTCCATCTCTTTCTCTCTCACTTTATACTTTATTAAACTCTTTTTTTCTTCACGATTTCTTAATAATTTGAATTTGATTTTTTTTGTCTCACCTGCATAGCAGAGCGAGACTATACATGTACATGTATGTAGGCGCCGCTTTTCCGATGACGACGGCGGCGGCGTCAACATTGACATCTTAACCAAGGTTAAGTTTTTGAAATGTTTCAACTTTAGAAAGTATATGGACCTAGTTCATGAAACTTGGACATGCAGTAAGGGTAATCAAGTATTACTAAATATCCTGCCTGAGTTTCAGGTCACATAACCAAGGTCAAAGGTCATCAAAATCTTAACCAAGTAACCATGTATTACTGAATATGTTGTGCATGTTTCAGATCACATGACCAAGGTCATTTATGGTCAATGAACTTTGATAATGTTTGGGATATTTGTGGAATTGTGAATCATAACTTTGAATTTTTATGGATCTAGTTCATGAAACTTAGACATAAGAGCAATTAAGTACACATGTATCCCTGAACATCCTGTGAGTGTTGCTGGTCTCCAGCGAATAGCAAAAATTTGAGAAAATACCTTTTTGCTTCAAAGTTTTTGGAAAGTAACTACATGTACCTACATGTAATATTAATGGAATATAAGTTCTTGTACATCAAAAATACACCCCCCCCCCCACACACACAAAAAAAAATAGAAATAAATAAATAAATTAAAATTAAAATAACTAAATAAAAATACACTCATACATGTACATGTACTCTACTCTATGTAGCTTATCATGCAGACCAAATTAAACACATTTTTAATGCATCCTTAAAAAAATGTACATTTACGGTATGCTTGTACTAAAAGTGATTAAAATTCATCTTTAACTCTCCATCTTGGTCCTTGGGCAGTTTTATAGTCATTATAATGCATCCCGAGAAGTCCAGATAATCTTTTGCAAGCTATCCATCAATGAAGCTCTATACATACTGTGTAAAGTACATGTCCATGTACAGAGTGAGGGAGTTCATAGTCATTGCGCTTAATAATTGCAGCTGGCTTGTTGTTTGTAATTCCCCTTATTGTTGATCTGCATTGGTCTTTTGATCTTAGAGAAAAGAAAAAGAGAAAGAGAGAGAGAGAGAGAGAGAGAAAGAAAGCCCATATCCATTCTTCTGTAGTACTGCTATTGTTGTAGTGTAGAGTTGTTTGTGACCAAAAACAAATGACCATACTGGGGGCTTTGGTAATGGTATGAACATTATGATATATACTTCCATGAATTCGATGAGCATTTTGAAATTACATGAACATTTATATGCACCTTTTTAAAAGTTGTTCAAGCTAATGTAGATCATTCTGCTTTTCAGATCTCTCAATTTTCAGTCAGATCAACTTGTTGTTTGGAATAGATTTTCCCAGAAAGGTCAAGTTCACCCTCGTAGTATGCTTTTTCAGTTCCTCTTTGCAATGCATGATGGGACAGAATCCTAGTATGCCGCCAAGCGAGCATGACTATCAAAGGCATGTATTGTCAGTCCCTTAATTGAAAGTGTCTCACATTTCGCCCGCTTTTGCTCTAAATACAATTATTTTTAATTATGTACCAATGGTACATAAATAATAATATTAATACATGTGAGGTCCATTTATACTTTCAAGTGCAGCAACTGTACTATAAAAATACTAATGTCCAACCTTTCAACTTCTGACCATTATCTTTGTATTAATTACTGACTGACCATGCATGAAAACCAAGAGGCATCTTCTATGATGACTCTGCACCGGACAATGACGGACAGCCACCTCCACCCTGTTTGTACATTAAAATTGTGGACCAATATACAGTATTTCAATGTGTGGAATGCAACTGAGTCGTTGAGTTTCTTTAAGTGTTTGTTCATGAGTGGTACAGTATACATGTACATGTAGATCCACGACCTGATATTTGTATACAAAGTACATGTAGCAGATTTTGTTACATTGATAGTCTTTTGCTGCATGGATTCCATGTATGATGCTTCTAACCTCCCATAGGTTTCATACATGGGTCACCATATTCCAGTTTGCAACGGGTTAACTGCCTTTCGACTAGATGTCGATCTACCAAAAAGTAAATTGCAACCGTCGGCGGCACCCTAAATTTTGATATATTTATTTATTTATTTATTTATGGTATATTGTTGTCCTTGGAGACCCTATATTTAGGGCAAGACCACTTCTCTATTTATGGCCCATTATAGAAAAAGGGATAAAAAGGCACCAAATACATGCATCTCCAAGGCCAATGTCTGCGGGCACAGACCCTGATTGAAACTTCGATCAACAAGTGTGTCTCCACGCAAAGACTATCACATACAAAACTTGCTGTTTCAATTCAGCGAGAGGGCCTTCAGTACACAAGGCATGAGTAGGCTGCACATTCAGACCCTTAACTCAAGTGAAGGGTTTGCCAAGCAGACTAATTAAAGGGGAATCCAACCCAAATAAAAACTTGTTTTATAAGGAAAAGAAAAATCAGACAAGTTGATAGGTGAAAGTTTGAACAATATTGGACAAACAACAAGAAAGTTATGAATTTTTAGAAATTGTAAATATTGGTAATCACTATACCCATGGAGACTTCAAATTGGCCGCATATGGGATGTCATAGTGATGTAAGGCAAGGACTACTCTTCCATGTACTCCAATACATATTATGGCTAAAATGTCATTTTTTCCAAAAGTTTTATTTTTAATTATATTTTTCTTTCATGAGGACATAAAACAATATACTACCTGGGTTATATTTAGATTACTGCCCCAGGGGAATGGGTACTTAGGAGAAAACCACAAATCCCTGATAATAAAGTACATGGCCTATGGGAAAGTTGTCCTTGCCCCCTGTCATAATTTACTTACCCAATTGCCAATTTGAAATCTACATTGTATTAGTGATCTCAATTTTTTAACAGCTGTAATTTTCTTATTGCTTGTCCGATTTCTTTCAAACTTTCACCATTCTTTTTAATTTATTTTTCTCCTTCCCAACACAACATTTTATGGCCAGGGCTGGATTCCCCTTTAAGGCCAGTCAACAAGGCATCCACAGCCGTGGCCAAGGAGGCTAGGACAGCCTTTCAATTAATGGAAAACCCTGAGAAGGTTGTCAAAGATGTAGAATGCACACAACATGTACAATTGCTATAAGGTTTTCAAAGCGCAAGCATGAAATGCTAGTGTTTTTAAAAATAACCACAGACATTCAAAATCCCAAACATGTTGGCTACCGGCATGTACATCTAAACTTAATAAAGACATTTGCTTTGACATGACGTGACATGACATGATCAGAGTTATGATCGATTCACATTAAGTTCATAGTTATCTGTTTGGACTATGGGATTACGTCAGTCTACACTCTTCTTGTATTGTTATTTTGTGGGAGTGAATTAATGTTTTTGCCAGAGTCTTTTAAGATCTTTGTTACATAATCCAGTGATCTCCACCCACACACACTTCTATTCATAGTCAATACCCATTTGAAATTACACAGCCTCTAAAATCTACAAGTAGTCGGTCAAACTCTCAGCCTGTATAATGTACAGTACATGCACTCTGGTTTGACTTAATGTACCTGTATGCTTATATTTCAGGTGAAATAACAATTGCTATGGCCCGAATTCACAAAGGTGGTTTTGAAAACCATTGGTTGAACCCATGTTTTATGCAGATTCCATGTAATTACGCTTATTTACCGTGTATATAAAAAAATGTCCAATGTTGATGCATGCTTTTGTCACAGTTCGCCAAAGTGATGGCTGTTAGTGTTGCTTTTTATTCATGAGTCCACTGTTTCGAATTCCATAATGAGTCCACTGTTCAAAACAGTGGACTCTTGAATAAAAAAGCTTACAGCTGTATGGCAACGGGCTTCAATTTGGCGCACTGTGACAAGAACATGCATCAGCATTGGACTTGTTTTTTGTATTATGTGTACACGGTAAATAAGCGTTTACTTCATTTTTACATGGAATCTGCATAAAACATGGGTTTAACTGATGGTTTTCCATACCACCTGTGTGAATTCGGGCCTACATGTAATGGACCCATTGGTTACTTAATTTTGTCCCTCACATATAATTTCCTTGTACATGTACACAATTGCTTTGTTCATGGACAGACTGCTTCATACCGGGGGGGGGGGGGAGGGGGGAGCACTGCCATTATAAGGTAAAGACCATGTTCTCACTGAAAGGAATGAGGAAAGGGTTGTTTTACTTATTTCTTGTATTTCATTACTTGCCTTGCATTACGTACATGTACAAGTTTATGATCTGTACGTATTCTATGTCTGGGATTATGAAGATCTGTAGTAGGTCCATGGTTATAATGAATTACCTAGCATTTCTCACAGTTCGTGACCTTGTGGCTTTTGACCCAGTGACCTCTGGACTGCTGTTGAATTTTAATAGTAAATTGTGCATTTGAACCCCTGTCCTGAACTTTCACAATAGCAGAACAGTTACAATATATACCTGAAAAAGACATCCTGATAATGAAATTGTTTTTATACTCGGGGACAGTGTACCGAGGGTTGCATTTCGAACGATTCTATTCATCTTGTGTTCCAAAGCTCTGATTTACAATAACAATCCTGTTTACATGTTTTGCTGCCAAGTTTTGTGAAATGTCAACAAACAACACTGTGGTAGGAGGCTGAGCAATTAACATATTTTATGCTTGGTGTAATGAGAATGTGTCAATACACTACATCTTATTGAAATGTTTGTGGGAAAGCAAATATTTGAGAGAGGACATGACCATAAAAAACCAGAAGCCAGCACTAGGAATGCTAGATTATTTTGTTGTATGTGAACAAGTTAAATGCATGTAGTGTAATGTATATGTACATTGTCCTTTATAACATTTACATGTAGCACAAATGTTAGCATTTACTCTTGAGATGTGCATTCACCTGGGGCCTGTAACACAAATGTTAGCGATTAATCATACGATTGATTTTCACGATTGATTGTACATTGTAGTCTAAGCAATTAATCGTACAAAAATGTTCTATGATCATTGCTATAAAGCTTTGTGTTATGGGCCCCTGGATTGACTGGTGTTTTGAAGTACAGTGTATAACGCATACTTTTGTAGATTAAGTGTTTATATATTTTGGTGTTGATATCTATTCAGACAGATGCTATAAGTACAAGCCTACATGTACAAAATGTTTCCCAAATCAGCATATTAATTTACGCTTAATAGCAGGTTGCATTTTCACATTCTTAATACATTTTTATTTGTTTACAGACTGAGCTAAAAAATTAGCATATTTAAGACCACTCTATCATTTGAAAAAGTTTAAGATTTATTATGTATCTTTCACACTAATGAATATTCCAAAATCAGTGTTGGCGACCAATTCACTTTCAATCAATATTTCTTAAATCAAATCTTAGAGTGAAGGTTTAGACTGAACTGTACAAGTACTGTACAAGCATATCCTCCCAGTGAATGCAAACCTTTCTTCTGCTGATATTCAAGTGGAATGTTCACTACATGTAGCTTAATGTCATCCAATCTATATTACCAAAGCACAAATAATTCATGTCATTTTCCCCCTCAAATTTACAAGTATATTATCTCGTAAATTGAGATTTGTTTTGACAACTTTATTTTTCTTTTCTACCCTTGCAGATACTGTTGTTCCTAGGCAGAAAGCTGGTCAGACTGTCCTCGGTAACCACACAGCAACTCAAGATGGCAACAACACCAACCACAACACAGATGCTCTGCCACCTACCACATCCACAACATCGTATGCCACTGACATGGCAGCCAAATCAGACTCTACTGCCAAAACCCCGCCACAAGTTGCAAAAGACGCAACAAGAACTAAGCCGCCATCACCACCGGCGGCGGCAACATCACAGACATTGCGCTCGACGCTCTCCGCAAGTACAATATTAAGTGAAAGCATTATTAGAACTATAACCACAAAAGCTATTGGCAATCAGACTTCACCAACCCCCGAGGTAGGAAACAGAATGAAAAGTACTAGTGAAAAAGATTATTTATTAACTGATGTAACAACAACAAGTGTTCCTTTTGGAGGAGGAGAAGAAGAAGAAGAAACAGGACAAGATGAACTGCCGAGACCACCTTTAGATACCATCACAGGATCAAGTAAGAACAAACATAATTATATATATGCTGCATTCGTCAGGTTGCTTAGAATATTAAAAAGAGTTGTAAAGTTGTGTATAGAGTACCAGTGATGATGTCACAATTTTTGGGAGGGTGGCATTTTTAGCGGGTTTTTTTCTTCCTATGATAACTTGGTGGGGCATGATGAAAATCACCCACAACCAGACATGCAAACCGTTCCTTTTTGTCTCGCCTGCATAGCAGAGCGAGACTATAGGCGCCGCTTTTCCGACGGCGGCGGCGTCAACATCAACTCTTAACCTAAGGTTAAGTTTTTTAAATGACATCATAACTTAGAAAGTATATGGACCTAGTTCATGAAACTTGGACATAAGGTTAATCAAGTAATACTGAACATCCTGCCTGAGTTTCAGGTCACATGACTAAGGTCAAAGGTCATTTAGGGTCAATGAACTAAGACCATGTTGGGAGAATTATTTTCAAAATCTTAACCGAAGGTTAAGTTTTTGAAATGACATCATAACTTAGAAAGTATATAGATCTAGTTCATGAAACTTAGGCATAAGGTTAATCAAGTATTACTGAACATCCTGCTAGAGTTTCAGGTCACATGACCAAGGTCAAAGGTCATTTAGGGTCAATGAACTTTGGTCAAGTTGGGGGTATTTGTTGTATTACTACAATAACTTTGAAAATTTATGGATCTAGTTCATGAAACTTGGACATAAGGTTAATCAAGTATTAGTGAACATCCTTCTTGAGTTTCAGGTCACATGACCAAGGTCAAAGGTCATTTAGGGTCAATGAACTTTGGTCAAGTTGGGGGTATTTGTTGAATTACCTTCATAACTTTGAAAATTTATGGATCTAGTTCATGAAACTTGGACATAAGGTTTAGTATTAGTGAACATCCTTCTTGAGTTTCAGGTCACATGACCATGGTCAAAGGTCATTTAAGGTCAATGAACTTTGGCCGTGTTGGGGGTATTTGTTGAATTACTATCCTAACTCTGAAGGTTTATGGATCTAGTTCATAAAACTTGGGATATAAGAGTAATCAAGTATCACTGAACATCCTGTACGAGTTTCAGGTCACATGACCATGGTCAAAGGTCATTTAAGGTCAATGAACTTTGGCCATGTTGGGGTAATTGTTGAATTGCCATCATAACTTTGAAAGTTTATGGATAGAGTGAATGAAATGTGGGCATGGGTGTAGTTGACAAGTCTTAAGTCACCGTTCAAATGTCATCTATGGTCAATAAACGTGGTATTATGTCGTCATATGAATGGTATTTTTGTGAATGATTATTTTATAGTAGTTTTCAAAGTTAGCACTGCTGCTATATTAAATAGCGTAATGCAGGCGAGACTGCCAGAGGCATTCCACTTGTTTATATTTGACAGTGCATTCCTGACAAAGCAATTGATAGTTGTAACAAACTTCAGACATTCCAGTGATAAAGATGGGTTGTGATTCTTTTCCATTAGTTCATTTAAAAAAATAGACAAGGCACGGCCTTAATTATGTTAAAAAATTACAATGACTTCACTGAATAAAAGAAAAATAGTAGAAAGAATTAAATTGAATACAGTAATGAAGACTGGTATGAATACTATGGCCCGTATTCTGAAGTCAGGTTTAAATTAACCCTGGTTTAAAGTTGTGGTTCAACTATGGTTAGCCAATTGGGGTACGAATTCCTAACAGTACGCATCCAATTTATTAACTCATTATGACACCCAAATTGTCTTGGAATGATAACTGATGTATTTTGAAGTATTTTCTTTCATTATGAAAGCAAAAGGAAACTAAATACATGTAGTAAACATAAGAAATAATTAATATGAACAGAATTTTTTAATTTTTGGCTCCCGTAATTTTAGCACAGAGTTAGACCGTGGTCTACATGTAAGTTAAACCTGACTTCAGAATACGGGCCTTTTGAGTTTATTTACTGAAGAAACTCCAGTAATCATAGGAACCTCAGTGATTACATCACTAAACAGCCTTTCAATTTCAAGACCTCTGTTGTACATGTATCAATGTTGATGGAACTTGGTCAATCTTAATAATTTCAATCATTGTAATATTGATATTGTCAATTTTTAATTTACTGACGCTCTTGAATGTCTTGCAGGACCAGTGATTGAGAAGAGTGGGCTGAAGGACAAGACCGTTGAACTAGGGGATGATGTCCGACTGACGTGCCATGTTCAGAGCGTTCGTCCTTCTGAGATCTGGTGGGAGTTCAACAAGATGCCCATCGGTCAAAGTGACTTCTTCTCAATAAAAACCAAGCCCAGGGCTAGCTCACTCAAAATAAATGGTAGGAAATCATCTTTTATAATTTTTTGTAATACTATTTCATAACAATAATAATGATGAAATGATAGTGGTATTCATTCATCGAAATCTCAAGCAGTTGCAAATTACATACTTTATGAGATACAATATAAATGATTATATACATGTAATACAATGTTACAATAGCAGGAATTCTGAATTGCTATGTTTACACAAAATATTATCCAACATTTAAATTTTATAAAACTGTATTAGTCCTGGGGAGTGTTTCATCAACATTTTCATCCGACAAGTTGTCAGATCTGACATCTTTCTCTGATGTTGATTGGCTGAGAGGTACTGTTACTATGGTAACTGTCGGATAAAATGGGACTTGTCGGATAAAACGTCCGACAAGTCCTTTCATGAAACGCCTCCCAGGAATGTGTTTCAGTCTTTGGAATTTAATTTCAATTTGGCATCTAATACCCTCTCTCTGCAATTTTTTTCTTGGTAGCCACCTTAGTTTGTTGTTTTGCGGGTGTAGTCAGATACATGACCCCACTTTTGACCAATCATAGGACTGGATTAATCGACATTCTCAAAGAGTGATGTTTTACTACAATATTAGTTCATACAGTACAAGTACATGTCAAAGTGTAAAATGAGCTAGGGAAAGCATGTATGAATGCCTAAATGATGGATTTGTGTTTGTATTTTGACAGGAGCTAGTTTGGAGCATGCAGGTAGCTACACTTGTAAGGCAAGGAATGAGTTTGGTACTACAGTATCTCCTGACATTCAGGTGGTGGTTCTGAGTAAGTTCAAATATATCTTATCCGATTTCATTCTTGAGTTATACCATCATATTGATATTAGATTTTGTTTACAATGCTCTATTTGTATGATAGTTGTTATAAAGAATTCATATTTTAAGTAAAGCATTAGTAGAAGCAGCAATATAAGCAGTAGTGTTTAGCAGTACTACTAGAAGTAGTAGTATAGTGGCGTTAGAAATAGTAGTAGTCGTAGTAGTAGTAGTAGTAGTAGTAGTAGTAAGTGTAGTAGTAGAATTGGTGGTAGTATTAGTAGTAGAAGTAGGAATAGTAGTAGTAGTATAAGAATTAGTAAATTTAGTAGCAGTAGTGTTAGTAACAGTAGTAGTAATAGTTGAAGTAGTAGTAGTAGTAGTATTAGTAGTAGTAGTAGCAGCAGCAGCAGTAGTAGCAGTATTAGCAGCAGTAGCAGTAGTAGTAGTAGTAGCAGTAGTAGCAGTAGAAGTAGTAGTAGTAGTAGTAGTAAGTGTAGTAGTAGAAGTGGTGGTAGTATTAGTAGTAGAAGTAGGAATAGTAGTAGTATAAGAATTAGTAAATATAGTAGCAGTAGTGTTAGTAACAGTAGTAGTAGTAGTAGTAGTAGTAGCAGTAGTAGCAGCAGTAGCAGCAGTAGCAGCAGTAGTAACAATAGAAGTAGTAGTAGTAGTAGTAGTAGTAGTAGCAAATGACATTTACTCTACAGAGTGTTCATGACACAATGTAAAAAAGATAAATGGAGAAGAAAATATAAATATACAGGAAGAAACATGTAAATTTACAGGAACTATCATATTGATGATAAACAAACCAAGCTATTTCTGTTAAATACATTCAACACACCTTGTATTTTTCTGACAAATTAACATATTTTCTATGTTTTTTTTTCCATAGTGGCTCCTACATTTGTGAAGGGGCCTGGTAACCACAGTGTAGCGTATGGCCAGCTGCTGAATCTCAGCTGTACGGTAGAAGCCTACCCACCCCCTAGGATAGCTTGGTTCAAGAACACGGAACCTCTTCCAGTAAGTGCTACGCTTTCTACGTGTCAAATGTCCCTTTTACGTCTTTCTCCTCTGTTTCCGTTCTTTTTCTTCTTTGATCAAAACCAGCTTCATGCCAGGGTGAACATCCCCTTTTGATTACAAAAGGCCTGTATTCTGAAGTTGGGTTTAATTTAGACTGCGGTCTATATCTGTGCTAAAATTATGGGAGCCAAAAATTCTGTTTATATTGTATATTTACTAATTCGTTTCCGTTTGCTGACATTGTGAAGAAAAATGCTTCAGTTACAATTCCTAGACAATCATGAATAATGTGAGTGTCAAATGAGATAAAGTGGGTTTGTACTGTTAGGGATTTGTGCCACAACTTGCTTTCCATAGTTAAACCACAACTCAAAACCAGGGTTTAATTTAAACCTGAGTTCAGAATACGGGCCAAAGAGATCAGCCAGTCCTACCAGATTCATCTCTGTTCGTCTTAAAGAAATCGAAAGGAAATATAAAATTAATGCCAATTCTTTAGCATTAATGTATTCATTCAGTTTCTTTGATAATATAATGATAATAATAATGGCATATTTACCCAGGGTAGCCACTTCAGTTCCTAAAACTGTTCTCCCAGCGGGCCCTGCTATTATTATTACCCGGCTAAGCTAGGCTAACGATTCAGGTGCACACAGCTTCTTTATAAGGGTTTAATAGGAGTTCCTCTTTAATGTTCAGCAACTGTAGATCATTCCATCAAATAAATTTTCAGTGTTAACTCTCTATAAAATCTGTTTTTGATTGACACTGTCTACTTTTAAACTTCACCTATAGCATGATTGAAAAAGATTGAAAGTCTAGATTGCTTTTCATGACAATGCCTAATTTATATACTGTGTGGTATACCTATATCCAATGGATTTCATTTCATAAAATTTTATATAACATTTTTAAACAGTTTGCATTTAAAACTACAATTTTTTTTTTTTGCAGCAATGGACTGGTAAAGAAATGATTGTCATAAACGTGACAGAGTCAGCAACATACTCTTGTTTCTACCGGAATGTTATCAAGAACGAGGATAAGTTTGCGGCCCGATATGGAGTGGTTACTGTAACTGGAGTCCGTCCTAGGTAAGACAAGACTGACTTTGAAGACACCAGGGGGTGGTTTCTTTAAACTTTTGTCATGAAAAGAATTCTGGCAAACAAAATTATGCCATTGACACTTAATGCATTGAAAAACTGAAGCAAAAAAAATTGTCAATGTTTTCTTTTGTGCAACAGGCCCCAGGACTTAAATTAATCCAAGGCCTTCCGTTGATGTCCTATAGATTGGCCTCAATGGGTGATTCAAGTTCGGTGTTGGTGTTGGTGTTGGAAGCACAATTCGGATTGCTTCCCCCAGCTCCAAAACCTATTCTGAGTTTGTGAAACTTATCAAGATCACATTATTTACATCTCAAACAACTAGTGAGTGACTTTTCAGGACCATCTTCATTTTATGTTTGGTGTTATACTCGTGTAAAAATTGACCTAACACCAACATCAAAAGGTCAACACTGAACTTAAAATCACCCAATGCCTCAATCACTGGCCTTGGATTCTTTCCCTGCCCTTTTTAATTAAATTTTTCTTTGCGCTGTTGTATAAAAATGTGCCTTTTTGAGAAGTGGTCTTGCCCTAAGGATATCGAAATTTAAAGCCTGTGGTGCTCCGTCAAGTCTCGTCTTCAGCAATGAGCCAATGCTTTGATAATCCATGTCTGTTGTCTCTTGCAGTTACTGTGCTGCTTATAATGGAGCTACCTGCCGTTCACAGCTGCCATCCAGTCCTTACTATATCTTTGTGAATGGTCACGGCGACGAACCCCTAACCTTAGATAGCAAGCTATCTGAGATCCTGTCTAGTAAGACGATGATGAACATGCCCGAAGACTGTCAGGCGGGGATCAGAGAGCTCCTGTGCCATGGAACACATCCAAAGTGCGAATTGGTCGGCCAGAAACCTAGAGGACAGAAAATCTGCAAGTAAGTGGAGTAAGGTCATTTAGAGTCAAGGAACTTTGATTATGTTGTGATATCAACATTGTAATCTTAATCAAATTTAAGTTTTGAAAACATAACTTTGAAAGTAAATGGATCTCTTGCATGAAAGTTGGACGTAAGCGTAAGCAAGTATCACTGATAATTTTGTACGAGTTGTCCAGTCACACAGTTAAGGTCATTTAGGGTTAAGGAACTTAGCATGAATGGTGTTTTTTTGTGTGAATAAATTATTCATCATAGTTGTTTTCAATGTCAGCACTTCTGCTATATTGAATCGTGTAATACAGGCTTGACTGCTGCCAGAGGCGTTCCACTTGTATTCTTATCCCATCCACTTTCTAATAATTTTTTTTTCTCACAGAAACTTATTTTTTTCATTTATTTATGATAATTTAGGGAGGATTGCGAGATTGTTCAGAGCAGATGTCCAGACTGGGCTCAGCTGGTCAACCGTTTCCTTGACCCTCTACCGGACAAGATACGTAGTCTTGGGTTGAGCTCATGTGAGAACCTACCGGAAAACTATTGCACATCGCTGTGGCCTCTTAGTAAGTATGACCAGGACACTGTTACACAAAGCTTAGCGATTGATCGTGGAGCTGATATTTACCATTGATTGTGCACAGTTGTCAATGTAATCAATCATAGAAATCAGCCCTATGGATCAATCGTTGTGCTTAATGTAACAGGGCCCATGTGTTAAGACCACACTTTGCAGAGGAGTCGGTCTTAAACTTCCAAACATATTAACATAGGTGTCAATGCTTGATCATATGCTTGAGTTACACCACATTTTGAGATTGGAGTTTGCAAGCCTATTTTAATGAGAATTTTTTTGTTAATTGTTCTGTGAATACAGATCTTGTTAAATTGAATTAAACAGGTATTTGGTAAAATTATTATAGATGAATTTATTTATTAGAATCTAAGTAAATGATAATTAGGAATGTGTGGTTTTCTTCTCAGCTCCTTTTCCCATGGTGCCACAATGAAATCATAACATAAAAAGAATATTATCCCCAGTCTCCATGAAAGAAAACTGTAATTCTGAGTATAGCTTTTGATTTTTTCGGGGGGTTTTGTTGAGTAATTTCCCTGCCCCTTCATCACAATAATACCACCAATGTGGATATATGATACACCCATTTGGGTTAGTGATACCGCTTTTCATAACTCAAAAATGCATAACATTCTTATTATTTGTCCAATTTTGTTCAAACTTTCACCAATCAGCTTCTCTGAATTCTCCTATAACAACTTCTACTGGGATTGGATTCCCTTTTAATAATGGTGAAAATTCTAGATTAAAAGTCCCCCAAGTTGTAGTGTACTTAATCATATATTTTTTATGATATATTCATGTATGTTTTTTTTTCTAAATCATGTTCATATATCTTCATTTTCACAGATGACACAAGCCAACCTACAACAGGTAATTTTCCTTCTTTATTTATATAAAAAAAGGTTCATTACTAATTTAGATTTGTGATATGTAATTGATATTAAAGTAAAAAAATAATACAAAATTGATACTATATGCAAACGTACATTGTACAAGGCCACTTCTATTAAGTATGGACATTTGTTTTCTAGTTCCTTTGAAAAGTTGTTATACTCCAAAATCATCACAATTTGAGCATTTCATTGAGTGAAGTAAAAAAATATATAAATATAGGGTTTGGATGTACAAGATTGGTGATTAAACGAATAGTAAGATACAATATAAAAATTCTTTCAATTCATGAAATTTTACCTGTTTTTGGTAAGCTTTCACTTTGTAGATGGTATAGGTGCTTTTGCAACACAACAAAGTGTTAGAATGGGATTGTACGTTAAGAAGGGCATCCATAGTCTTTAACAACAGAACCCCTAAAATTTTATTATTTGTGAAAGAGAATGTGCAAATGCCATCGCACTAATCTGGTGAACTTTTTTTAGTGAAAAAGTATGAGTTTTTTTATGTATATTTATTAATGTTGATGTCATTTATCTCCTAAGTATGGTATTTAATTATTGGACCACTCTATTTACTTCTGCTTTTCAACAGCTTCCCCAAGAGTTCCTACGTCGCCAACGACTAGGATCGTACCTACTACCGAGTCCGTAAGACGCACACCGAGTGGCTTAGGAGAGGATCCTCAAGGTGAGGCGGAGCAGGATCCATTCATATTCCTTATTCTTGTCATCACAATACCCAGTGCTGTTGTCATTCTGATCGGAGTAAGCGCTTTGGTCTTTGGCGTCAGACACTACCGAGGTATCTCAAAGTACACCCTTCCCGATAACATTGATCTAAGTGGGATGACGGAGAATCCAATGTACGGCAAGAACTTCAACACCAGCTTCAATCCCCAGCTGGCGTACCTGGAGTACGATAGGAATAGTGTTATCTATGAAAAGGACATCGGCGAGGGTGCCTTCGGCCGGGTCTTCATGGCTACGTCACCGAAGCTGGTGAAGGGTGAAGCGGAGACCGGTGTCGCGGTCAAGGTACTCAAGACGACCGCCGACAAGGGCGTGACGGAGTATTTCAATCGGGAGGCGCAGATGATCGCCAGGTTTTCCCACCAGAATATCATCAGACTATTGGGTGTGTGCTTTGTCGGGAGGCCGCTGTGTCTCCTCCTGGAGTACATGTCGGAAGGAGACCTGGAGGATTTCCTCCACTCCAGGAGCCCTTACCGCTCCAACTCAAGAACTTCCAACAGCCCGGGAAGCGGGCTGAAGACGTATGAAAAGCTCAACATGGCAAAGCAGATTGCGTGCGGCATGGCTTACCTGAATGAGATGATGTTTGTGCACAGAGATATTGCCACTAGAAACTGTTTGATCAACAGCAGAATGGACGTTAAGATATCAGACTTTGGCCTGGCGAGGTACGTCGGACACAAGGAATGCTTTGTAGGTCATAAAGAGGAACACATCCCGATTAGATGGACAGCACCGGAAGCATTATGGGATTATCAGTTCACGTTTGCATCTGATGTCTGGTCTTTCGGTGTGCTCCTGTGGGAGTTGTTCTCCTACGCAGAGCAACCGTACCTGAACCTGTCGCACGAGGACGTCTTCTTACACACGCGTCAAGGCTACAGGTTGAGCAATCCTGAGAACACCCCTCATAAGGTCCACCAGGTCATGACTGACTGCTGGGATGCCAACCCTTCTAATAGACCATTCTTTAAACAACTCAAAGACTCACTTGCCAGCATGGAATGTGAATGGCTAGCAAATGGCAAAGAGACTCAATCTCAATGAAATGATCAGACTAAGACTCCCAATACCATATGCGTAAGAGCATCCAAATCTTTTATAGAAATATTTATATCATTCTTGTTCACACCTATATTATGTAACATGTGAGTATGTCTTTTCTATTTTATTGATTCCTACCTTTGAATTAGGGAGAGGGTGTCACAACAATAAAGATTAGCTTGGATAAGATTGGAACATTCATAGTACTTCATAAATTGTGTTGCATTCTTGGCGAGCTATTTCGGGAATGAAAAAAACATTCAATGTCAAAGTTAAAAGAAAATCTTTTAAGTTGGTTAAATTTCAGTTTCGATAAGAAGTAAGTCCATCGTCTTGTCTGAGTGATGTATGTGTTGGTCTCAAATTTACATTTTGTATACAAACCACTGATAAATAGAACTGCACAATGTGTATTCCAATGTTTGTATTGAGATGTTGATGTTTTTTTTTTACCTTGTTGCTAAAAAGCAATGAATGCATGTAAGCCTGCAACCAGAGGACCTAAGGCTTAGGTCCTGTCAGAAGGGCCTGGTAAGGAGGATAAACGACTTATCAAAGGGCACAAGCGCACCATGTAGGAATCTAACCTGGGTCATTAGATTGAGAAACCATCACTCTTCAGACGGAGCAAACAATTCGAGAAATACTGGTTTAATTTTTCTTAGTATTTTTGATGCTGCACTTTGTTGATTAGAATGTCTTTCATTGTTTGGATTTTTAAAGTATTCAAATTCAATTAATTTTCCCTCTAAATGATAAATGAAATATACAAAATCACTGTTTTTAATGATTATTTCCCATAGGGGTACATTGTTTTGAATGCTAGCATGTATGATTGAGAAAAAGTACTGAAAATGTTAATATCATTTTCGATGTAGTATGTGGTGCCGTTCCTGAAAGCTATTCATTTACACCTTATAAATTGGCAACATATTGAGGAAGATAAAATTACTGAATTAAAAAAATTGCAAATTGACAACTTCTGATTAAAATACTGCTATTATCATACAACTTGATGTTATATCCATGTCTTCAAAGTATTGAAAATGAATAGAAAAATTAATGATTGTTGCCGATTTGAGGAGCGTAGCAGATTACATAATGTTGATTTGATAAAGCTGTATGGTAAAACATGTCTGGAAATGGTGCAGAAATGATATTATCAATGCTTTAAGCTGCAGCTGTCAGTGATACTGATTCATTCCACGTTTGTAAGGAAAAAAAAGATGGTGCTTATTTTTATATTTGACTTCTTACATGTTGAGTGATGTTACTCTAAAACCCTCTTCATATATAGTACATTGTAAACCATTGTCTACTTTCCATAAAACTACATGTATGTTCATAATAAGGCTATGTCAGTCATTGTCTATCCTATATTGTAAACCCTGTGTTGTTTTTACCTCAGTCACATTTCCCCTTTGGCGGCCGTACAGCAAGTCGAAAACAGCCGTGTTAATATTTTTGTACCAGCTACGTATAGGTTTGAATGAAAATGAATTGAACGGCCGCCGTAGGGAAAATGTGACTGAGGTATAACCAGTAGTTGTAATTAAAATGAAAATCCAACATTGGTAACTTTAAAATGGAAACGGTTGCTGTGGGAATGGTGACTGAAAATAAAATCATTATGTTAATAACCATGTTCTGGGGGCCCGTAACACAACACTTAGCGATTGATTGTGGAGGTGATTTTCCTGATTGATCATACACTATAATCAATGTAATCAGTCGTAGAAATCAGCCCATGATCGGTTACTAAGCTTTATATTACAGGGCCCAGATCTAGATGGAGAATATGGTGGCAGCGGTGGGATGTAAGCTATACTTCTGAATTCGTAGATGGTAAACCCAATCATGGGGCTGATATATATATGATTGATCAAACACTATAATCAATGTAATCAATCTCAGAAATCAGCACTGTGATCAACTGCTATTTTGTATGTAACGTGGCCCAGGGGCCTGTTACACAAAGCTTAGCAATCATCGTAGAACAACTTTTAAGATTGCATTGACAACATTGTACAATCAATCGTAAAAATCTAATTTACAATGAATCACTAACCTTTGTGTAACATGACCCTGGTCATACAAGGAAAAGATTGTAAATGATACAATGCCAAGGATTGCTCTACAAATATTCGTACAGTTATGAAAATGTGACAAAACCTCTTGAAATGTTCAGAAAGAATATTGTGCTCTTTCCCTAACCACAAACATAAAGATAAAACAATCCAGATAATAAACAATTATATCTCCTTAATACATTATTTAACATGTATTGTACAACACTTACTTAGCTTGTTGTACGCAAGCAAATGGGAGGCTGAATGTCAAACATTCGTACCGTTGCACATGTACCATCCAAAATATACCGTTGCACAGTCTTTACGTCGTCATAATAAGATTTAATTCATTGCGCTTAATAAATGAAGGTGCGATACACCATATGGCTTACTGGCTAACTGTGCATTGCTGCTTCAGATTAGATGCGCATTTGAGGGATTTTACTTTTGCTCTCAATCATATTTCTCATTTTCATAGATAAAACATGTGAAAAAAATATTCGCATTTTCGCTAACTTCTGAGGCGTTGGACAACACAAATAGCGAATATTTTTATTCGTGCAGTGGTGCGACATTTCGCATTCAGTGAAATCTCGCACCACAACACTCATGCATATTCGCTATTTGTATACCAATGAATTGGTATCAGTTGTAAGATTAACTGTTGTGGAGCTCTATCTAGTTTCTGCTTTTATTCAAATATAAAATCGGGGTCGTCACGTGTGGGACCCTTGAAAAGTCCTGTTCATTTATTTCAGAATGTTTTTTATTATAGCTCTTGGGCTCTTTAATAACTACATAGTATACCTGGCAAAAATTGGTATATACACTTAATGATCTTGTGAAAACCTTTGGAAAGAGCCTGGATATCATTTTATGAAATGTCATTTCAGGGGACAGGTTAGATTTTTTTCGGGGGGGGGGGGTATGCATATCATCATTTTCACAGACCTTCATGTACCCACTTACATGTGTCAAGTTTGGATAGTAATTGTATCTTGCATTTTTCACAAACAATTTCTTTTTTGTACACTATTGCATTTTTTTTCTTAACATTTATAAATGAATAGGAATGAAAAATACAATGTATAAGATGATTTTCTATCCTTTGCAATGTAATAAGGTGGTATGCACTATACAAGAATGGTGTATTAGTATTATTAGCCAATTTTAGCAGTGTTTTATTGATTTTAATTGTACGTACAAGTAGGAAATAAAGGAAAGGTGCAGTTTGTTTGTGAAAATCAAATTAAAAAAGATTGCATGTTTAAGAAAAGACTAAATTGCGTGTCAAAAGGCCAACTTTCAGAAAAGCATCCCTTGTTTTATAGTAGTATTTGTATGATATTAATATATTATGAAATAAGTGAGAAAATAATGAACTTGAGAGTAATTCGTTTATTTCCTATGTTTTTGTGCCATGTATTCAAGAGTATTCACAAGCTGAATGTATCCTCGTTAATATAGAGGGATGGCTCCAAATATGGAGAAGTTACTGTATGAGTCGGAGAGCTACAAATGTTTATTCCAATTTACATCATTCTGAATGTATCTTTATCATTAATTTATAATTGTTCAACTTTTTCAATTCTCTCTCTTATCACGATGGAAATGCCATCTTCTGTCACAAATCAGCGTATTTAAACTTATCATATATGTTTCACACAGAGCACAGTGCTTGTATATTAGCCAACATTCAAGAATTGTTATATAATCATGACATCTTTCTGTATATTTTTGGTTGTTTTTTTTTATCTCAGAGTATGTTTATAAATTTGTATGTTTGAAAAGTATGTTTATATATTGGATATTTTTTTGTCAAAAATATCAAGAAATGGATATCAAGACTGTTTTTATCTGTGGGATGAACTTTCCCAATGCCTCAATGAGAAATGTTATCAAATTTTAATTGGTTACTGAAGCACATTCTTGTATTATATTAATGAAGTAATCCTTGTTTTGTGTTTGAATTGGGGTACGTTTTCATGTCTCCATCCACCTATTTTTGGGGCCAGGGGCATCGTGTTTCAGGTGTTCCATTCCTCCCTTTTTTAGTGATTACTTACAAACCATTTAACTTGTTAACTTCAAACTTGACTCCTATCCAGTGTCAGTATTCCCATGAGTTTTAATGGATCAATGTCGCAAATGTCTTTATATACTTGAACCAGCTTATTCTTGTGAATTCCTGAAGGGTTCCCCTCAAACCAGGTTCATATATATGGAGGGGCCATGAGTTGATTTATTAGCTGGGTTAAGGGTCAAAGATCACAGAGGTTATGTATCTGAAATGACTTGTTCTTAGTTGAAATAACTGGAGAACCGTTGGGGCATTTCATGATGGGTTTAGTCACAAATTTTCACTGAATGACCCGCTCTCAGCGAATCAGATGCAAGGATTTCCAGTTGCGTTATAGAATACTAGTTGGTGAATTTCAATGACTGTCTGTTTGATGAAAGACTCCCCAGTTTGTTGAATATTCTTTAATCATCCCCAGTGTCTCATGTACAGTAGTGCCATAGTGTAAAAGAATGATTATGATTTCCATTCTATTATCCAAATTTATTAAGAATGAAAACCACAATTTCGTTCTACAAATTTTCTTCTACAAATATAACACTCACCAGCTATATCCTTCCTGTGAGGCAACCAGTTCTGTAAGTGTGCATAATGTTGGATATTGCAAAAAGACCTAAATAGTCTGAATGAAAAGTGTTCTCTTTTATGTTAAAGAATCAATATTATGAAGCTCTTCTCTGTGGGACATCAAAGAAATTGAAGCTATTTTTCCACAGATAAAGACAGTTTGTGTATCAATGTACTCATTATAATGTACCATCTTGTAATTTTGGTTCATTTTTTTTATATGACATAAAATACATTAAATCTTTATAATGTGTAATGATGCACATAGAAATCATGTTAAGTGTAGGTTTGAATTGATGTTCATCCTGTCAATATCATTATACATATGAGAGAAGGTGTATTAGTGGAATGTGAGGTACATTGCTTCTGGAATCAAGTAAGAAAGTTTTTTAAAGACATAAAACCATTGAAACAATATGTAGCACTTAAAAAAACACTGTATTAAGTGCTATATACGTGTTGCACATTATTATGATAATTATAAAGTGAAGAAAGAGAGATGAAGAGGAGACAATTATGAGAAGGAAGGGGAGAGGGGGATGGGGAAAGGGCCATTATATCAATGGCTCTGAATAGAGTGATCCTTCCGTATGTTTTAAGTGTTTATACATGTATATCTAATCTTAATATTTGTAAAATGTATTTTTTCTGATTTTATCCAGTATATAAAACCAACCCAAAAGAGGGGGAGAGGAGAGAGAGAGAGAGATAACAAAGAGGTGGATAGAGCTAGAGTGTGTGGGGAAAGAGAGAGAGATAAAGTGGTGTAAAGAGTGGAAGAGAGAGTGGATCGGGGACAAGAGGGTAATCTGCAGGCACAGACCCTTGGTTTTCGGAATTTGAATAGTGCATAATGCAAAGTCTGAAGTAGTGAGACTATATTCACTATGTACTGTGGCTGGCTCTACCACAGACTGGACCTTTCGCGTCTAGTCTTCATTCTAGACCTGTTATTGGTTGAAGTGTCAAAAATGAGTCTGTGCTTGCAGACTATTAAGAGGGTGGGTGGTTAACGAGAGAGTGATGTTGTACCGGTATGACGATGTGTGGACAACGCAGTCATTTAATTTGTTAAGAGAAATTGAAAGAGACTATTACACAATGAAAGATGATGTCAAAAGGTTTGGAGACACCAACCTATTTGTGTAAAGTGAAACGTGTAAAAATTGTGCTTTTTGGTCCATTGCGCCTACCAATAAGTGCCCGATTACAAACTTTGTGTGTGTGAAATTTTGCTCCCACAAATCGGTACCTTCAACGGCACAGCACTGCACCCTGACATTAAAGGGTGCAAAGTATCACCAATTAAAGGAGGCTCCCATTTCAGTAGTCCATTTATCAAAACCTATTAACAAATATCAGTAAGTCTGTCCATCATATCTTACTTGGCATGCCGTATAGATTACTGATAGTTGTAAAAAGAACAACAAAATCCGTGCATTTAATTTGCAGTGGCGGATCTATAAGGGCCAGGGTTTAACCCCTACCACCCCCCCCCCCATTGGGCTCCATAAAAAAGGAGGGGGTCAAACACCCCCTCCCTTTTATTTCTAACGAGGGTCATGTCAGCAGAATAATAGGGCGTTTTCGATTGCTACAGAAAAAATCTATTGTCTAAAGCACTTCATGACAAAACATCTGTCGAAAATGGGTGAATCGAAACTCTGCATGGACAAACGACATATTTGCAATTTTCATCACCTCAGAATCTTACGACGGTCAGGGGCCCGTTGCAGAAAGAGTTGCAATCAATCGCAACTCTAAAAATCATGCGCAAGTCTCAAATGCGCGCTGTTGATTGGTTGAAAATCAAGTTGCGCATGAATTTTTGGAGTTGCGATTGATCGCAACTCTTTCTGCAACGGGCCCCAGCTGTCCCGGCCGGTTCACCAATTTTCGACAAAGACCTCTAAAATGACACAACAATATTTTATACGCAACCTAACCTTTTAAAACTTAGAACAAAACTTAAATTTCGAATTGACTAAAGTGTGTCATTGGTTTAAAGCTAATAGACTCCTTATAAATAAAAAGAAGACCAATTTCTTGATATTTTCTTTACATAACTTATCTGATATTTCAAACACGTTGACTGGCATTACCATTTCCATTGACTCCATTCCTCTAAAGAGGGTAAATTTTGTAAATTTTCTTGGAATCTATATTGACTGTAATTTCAAATGGGATACCCATGTTAACAATGTTATTTGCAAAGTATCCAGATGTATTGGTGTTTTATTTAAGCTTAAATACTATCTTTCAAATCTTTCTTTGTTTTCATTATATAAGGCTCTTATATTACCATATTTATCATATCGTGTCAGCGTTTGGGGTAATTGTACTAAGTTAAAAATAAACACCTTATTTAGATTACAAAAAAAAGCTTTGCGAATTTGCACCAACAGCCATTACCTTGCCCATTCTGCTCCTCTCTTTACAAAACTCAAAACTTAAAATATAACTGATTTATATCAGTACCAAACAGCAGTGTTGGGTTACTTGTATTTTCACAATCTACTTCCATATAATAATTCCACTATGTTCTCTTCAAATCTTAGTGTTCACAATTACAATACAAGAAATCGATATAATTTTCATCGTTGGAAAGTTTTATTTATGTATGAAGATAAATGTCCTCGATGTAGTATACCAATCATTTGGAATTCATTACCAAATTATATTTCTCTTAGTAATAACCAAAACTCATTAAAAAAAACATTTGAAAACATTCTTTTTATCCAAATACTGACATGTACCCCAAGTAGTGCATGTATTGCCATATTTTTTTGTCAATGTTCCTCTGACACATTTCATTTTTGTTTCTTTTTTGTAAACATGTCTTTCAGTAACACATAGTATATTTTATTGTATTAGATATAGATATAAGGGAACTTATTTTACAGGGCCACATGGCCTTATTTTAGTTTCCCTTTTTTTCATGTTCAAATAATTTAGCATGTATTACCCTTTCTTGTTTTCATTGAAAGGCATTCTGTAAACTGTTTATATGTATTTTACTTTCATGAATGTATATTATTGCATGTATTCAATTTGTATTGTAATGAACTGTTTTTATATGATTATGGAAAATAAATGATCAAACAACAAACAACAACAAAAAGGCATTGTGATTTGACGGAAATTTTCAATAGATTTACTATGTTGTAGAATCCGCCCCGTTGCAATTGCAATAACTCGATAGTGGCCCATCTACGGGAGGGGGGGGGGTGGTAGCTCATCATCACGAGGCCAAACCATGTGGTCTAACCCCTCTCAGCGAAAAAATTAGATCCGCTACTGTTTGGTAATTTTGAGTGTGTGAGCCTCAGCGGGTGCGAGGGTGTGTATATGAGTGTGTGAGGATGTGCGTGTGCGTGTGTTAGGGGAATATGGAGCAGCTAGGACGTTAATTGCTCCATCTAGCCCTCCTCAACCCACTTTCCACTCCACCCCCTCCCTTGAGAATCTAAAGTTTCTTGGATATCCTGGTTCTGTGTCACGCACGAGGTTGATCCAATAGCGATCTCGTTTACCCTTTCCGCTCACCCGATACGACTGAACACTACAAAACAACCGTCTAAGATTACAATCATCTCCGGAGGTTGATTTTCTTGGTATATATCACTGATTGGTTAAAAAAAATATTGTCCTCTTTTTATTATTAAACAAGCAGATAAGCAAACAAGCAAATAACCTATAGGAATAACACCCAAAAACTCCCTACAGTGTGTTCACAGTGGGAAACACAATGTGAAAACACCTTCACACTGTCAAATTTTAGCATTTCAACAGTGTATAGTCACGTATTCACGTAGTCGACCATGTGAACACGCTGTGAACAGTCATACTGTCGAGGTGTCTTTAGTGTGAAAATATCTTCACACTGTTAAATTTGAGCATTTCAACAGTGTTAGTCACGTATTCACATAGTCGACCATGTGAACATGCTGTAAACAGTCACACTGTCGGGGTGTCCACAGTGTGAAAATATCTTCTTCACACTGTTGAATTCGAGCATTTCAACAGTGTGAATCACATAGTCAACCATGACTGTGAACACGCTGTGGAACTCTGACACCATAGAGGTGTCCACAGTGTGAAAATATCTTCTTACTGTTGAATTTGAGCATTTCAACAGTATGAATCACGTATTCACATAGTCGACCATGTGAACATGCTGTGAACAGTCACACTGTCGAGGTGTCCACAGTGTGAAAATATATTCACACTGTTGAATTCGAGTATTTTAACAGTGTGAATAATATTTTCACATGGTCAACTATGTGGACACACTGTGATCACACCGTGTTACACTGTGTTCTTTTCAGCACGGCTTTCATGCATAGCTTATACAAAAATGGGTTATCATCATAACACTTGGCTTGAAGTACCGTATACTTTGTAAATGCAATTTTTTTTTTGCTTTTACCAAAGGAATTTTCATGGAATGCTCCCAAGGGAATGGAAAAGGTGCATGTATTGTATGCTCCTTTTCCATGTAAAATATAGCGAATATATTCATCAATATTATCAACAGACACCAACTTCTACAAAATGACAACACTTACGAATAGTGATCTAAGCTAGCGGGTTCCCTCGATCCCCCTCCTATATTAGCGGTCTAGGGTGTCTAGGGGTTGGATATATACCATTTTTAATCAATTTATGTCAATATTAAATATATAAGGAGTAAAGTTTATTAAGTCGGAGAGCGCAAAGGAGCTGTTTTTCAACTACTGAATTTCAGGACCGCTGTTTGAAATAAAATTTTTGTCTGTCAGTAAATGAAGTGTATGTAGTACAGAGATATTAAAAATTTACAGGTGGAATGACAGTCGAGTCTTCAACATTTTAAAACTCAAGCTCCTATAGGTTTAATATTCACGAAAAAAAAAGTATTACTCGGTTTTTTTTTTTTTCATTACAGGCCTAAATCAACTTTCCTATGACCTAGTTTATTTTGTACGTTATCCATACCCGGAATCTGTGCACGAAGTGGAAAGTTTGTCAAGTTTAGAATGTCAAATTTATTTGAAAGGATGGTGACAGCGCGAAGGTGAATACCGGGATCATATTATTGGGTCAAAGTTCTAAAAGTGCATAAAACCCACCTTCCCCTTTCGAATGATCCCTTCCAGTCATCTCGAAATTAATACACCAAAACAAAAACGGGGAATTTTGGGTTATCGTCCCTAGCAATCTATTTTTTTTTCCAGGGGCATCCTTTACTTTGGCTAAAACAATATCTTTTCAGTAGGTCTATAAATTCCTAAGTCGAACTCGTCCAATCATCATTTCAATCGTGGTTTTAAAGTAGTTGATGCTCTCTTCTTCTGTCACTCTCTCCGTCTGATCTTATACCGATAAGATACTTTGATTGAGAGTTTGTAGACAGCTACCTGAGGGATGATCGCTTCTTGGACCTATTTCTTTGACATCTTCCCGTAGGACCTGTTTTGTGTTTGAAATAACTCAGGAATTAAAATCATTTCATAGCAAGGAATCAGATCTATCCATCGATCTGTTCGCATGGATGTTCCAATATTAATTTTTCTTTCCGCACATGGAACAAATTTTGAACCGAGCAATTGAGTGATTTTATCAAACAGACTTTTCCCCGAGTACAAATAAGAGCCACCTCCATCTCTGTATTTGGTGGAGTTTTATTGTTCTATTTTCTTAAGCATCGCAAATTTGATTTCTGGGACAGAACTGTTAATTAGGACCAACACAATGGAGCTGATATATCAGATATTATTTCTTTGTTCGTTAATGGTCTGCTACTGCTCCATCTTGGCTTTCGATTTATCTCACCAACCTCACTCACGAGATCGAAGGACAACGCAAGGATCAGGTATTTTGGAATTTGAAATTATTACCCATTCCGCCCCCTAGCAAAAGGGCACCAATAAAACTGAAATATAATTACAATAATAATGATAGGCATTTAAATAGCGCCATATATCTAGAAATATTCTTTTCCGAGTACATTGAAAATGCATTTCATTTTATCTATTCATTTTCCTTTTTGGGCAAACAAATAACCTTATCCTGTTTTCAAGCAAGGATGAAGAGACGGGAATTTGATCTTATTATCTAATGAGCATTGCTTCTTTAATTCAGGGGCCAGTCTTGCAATGCAAAGAGTCGCGATTGATCCGATCAATCGCAAGTATGGAAAGCCAGCAAAGTCAACATATAACATGCATGTTTGTTCCAAAAAAAAGGGTCTAGAAATGAATGTATATCTATAAATTCATTGATTTCTTGACAATTTGATGTGTTCTCCTTCGTTCACCAAGGACATTTTGCAAATTTCCTGTAGAAAAAAATATGACACTGATGGATTACCATAGAGTTACGATTGATTGGATCAATCGTAACTCTTTGTAAGACGGGGGCCCAGGTTACCATCGATGACTTAAGCTATTTCAAATAGTTGCTAATAGTTTTTTTTTCACATGGCCGGGCAGTAATGTTACCCTGCCTTGCTTGAATAGGTCCCTTTTGTTCCCCCTTTTATCCCAGGCAGGGATTCCAATCCTTTTGACAATCAGCTGTCTGGGATGTTTCAGGACAAGACATATGGGTACATGTGCTATTAAAGTAGTTTCCATTAATTTTCGACACACCATTTTCAGACTTTGGTGAGCACATAGCCTGTATATGTCAAGTTTGAGGGCCAGAAGAGAAAATGCCATATTTCAATTATCATTTTGAATGCCTATCTCTCGGCTCATTTTCCTGAAGAGCAGCAGCTCCTTCATCCATATTTATTGAGTTGCAAATCATTATTTACTGCATGAGGTAAGAATGCAGCATTGAAACCAATTTCTGAGCCTGTATGGACCCTCCATGCGCTGAAAGTCATCGATGGTACCATGGACCCCCATGATGGTACCGAGGGTGGACATATATCATTGAAGACCTATGGCCGTTGACGCCGATCGAGAGTTGCCGAAAGTCACCGAATGACGCTGAGATTGTCAAGAGTCACCGATAGTAACCGAATGCAGATTGGCAAGACTGTAAGTTGGCAAGAGACCGGGGCAAGAGATAAGATCAACTTTGGTGATGTATGATTTAGGCGCAGATCCATGGGGGCGAGTGGGCCTCCCCCCTCCGCCCCTTAAAAAAATAAAGAGAGAGAGAGAGAAAAGGAAAAGAAAAGGAAGAGGAGAGAGAAGAGACAAGGAAAAGAAAGAGAGGGGATAGGGAAAGGAAAAGGAAGGGGAAAATAGAGAGAGAAAAGAGAAGGAAAGGAAGGTGATAGGGAAAGGAAGAGGAAAGGAGAGAGAAAAGAGAAGAAAAGGAGAGCTAAGGAGAGAGGGGGAAAAGAATGGAAAGGGAAAGGAGAAAGAAAAAGGGGAAAAGAGAAAGAAAGGAAAGGGAGAGGGGGATAGGAGGAAAAGAGGAAATATAAGAAAGACAGATAAAGAAATGGAAGAGGGAGAAAAGGGAAAGGAAGAGAGGAAAGAAAAGAAGGGGAAAGGGGAGAAATATAAAAGAGGGGAAAAAAAAGAAAAGGAGACAGGGAGAAGAGAAGGAAGGGGGAAATATAAGGAGATAGGAAAAAAGAAGGGAGGGGGGGAATGAAAGAAGCAAAGAGAAAGAAAAAGAGAAGGGAGCATTGATAGGAGAGGGGAAAGAAAAGAAACTGTACTGTTTTAAAACTAACAATGAATGGATGTCTGTCAAAAAGCACTCTGATACACAGGTAAATGTTTTCAGGACAATTCCCACTGAATATCACACTTATAATTTAAACTAAGTTAGTTTATATTTAATGTGTTTTAAGAATAAGTTTCTATGAATATGTCTCCAATGAGTATTGAGTTATATGATAGTCTAATAAATAATCTTCCATCTGATCACTCCTTATATATCAGTTCGACTCGTTGGTGGATCCAACTCGCATGAAGGTCGTGTGGAAGTATACCTCAATGGCCAATGGGGTACCGTCTGCGACGATCTCTGGGGAGCGAACGATGCTGGGGTAGTGTGTCGCCAACTCGGCTTCGGATCGGCCCTGGCTGCCAGATCTTCTGCCTACTTTGGCCAAGGATCGGGGCCGATACTGATGGATGATGTTGGTTGCTCTGGAGATGAGCAATCGCTTTCTAGTTGCTCCTATACATCGTCTCACAATTGCGCGCATTCCGAAGACGCAGGAGTCGTGTGCGGAGGATCAGGTAAAGTTTCATTTCAATTTTTATTTCATTATTTTGCCCAAACCTCCTTTTCGTCCGTCTACAGGGTTCCATGACATTTTCTCCAGCAACAGTTGCTCCGCTCTAAATTCCACACTCGAATGACCTACTATAAACCTAAGCTTTATGTTGCAGGTCTCATGAAGATTTCCCCCCCCCCCCTGTATTAAGCCATTTTCCCCTAAAACTTATTTTGCGAAATCTATGTACTTAAATTATTATCTGATTAAGTTTCCTTATAGGCAAATTAGAAGCGTATATACTATCAGTGGTAACCGGTGGATAACGACATCTTTTATAAAAAGGTCCTCTTGATCATTATATATCCACCACTGACAAGTAATACTTAACCTTCCGAGAGTGCTTGGTGAATTATGTTCAATAAAATAACTAAAACATAGAATTTGTTGTGTGTTCTAATTTTCCAGTTTTCGATGTTTCTTAATTATTCTAAGTTTTCATCATTAATGTTGTATCGTTGGATTTAAGCAATCGTATTAGCAACTATAGGAAAGTTGTTTAAATCGATAATGGGATATTAAAACTTATAAATTGGTCATTCCATTCACCTCAGAGTCAATTACAATTTCAGTTAAAGTGCTCATCAGTGCATGCATATATTTTCCTCACTATGATCGCCTTTCAAATCATCTTTCTTTGAAAATATCAAGGTACTGGTAACATTCGTCTTGTCGGCGGAAGTTCTTCCAACGAGGGTAGGGTTGAACTGTTCGTCAACAACCAGTGGGGTACAGTCTGTGATGATCTGTGGGACATCAATGATGCCCAGGTTGCCTGCCGTCAGCTCGGCCTCGGACCTGCTGTGTCTGCTACCACCAATGCTCGGTTCGGCCAGGGATCGGGAGACATCTTGCTGGATAATGTCGGATGTACCGGAAGTGAGGCATCGATTTTATCCTGCAGCCACGAAGGCATTGGTTCTCACAACTGTGGCCATTCGGAAGATGCTGGTGTCATCTGTAGTAGCCGCACTGGATCAGGTAACCCATAATAGATAGCTAAAATTGTTATCTGTTTAGAGGAGTTTTGGCTTTTTGGTTTCTCCTACAAAGTGTAGTGAAACGTGACATAGTTAAGGGATTAACCTCCGAAGCAGGGACTGAACTCGGAAGCTTTTGGTCTAATCATCAATCATATTGTGATTATAGACCAAAAGTTTCAGTTTTTGTCTCACCTGCATAGCAGAGTGAGACTATAGGCGCCGCTTTTCCGACGGCGACGGCGGCGGCGGCGGCGGCGGCGGCGGCGACGGCGGCGTCAACACCAAATCTTAACCTGAGGTTAAGTTTTTGAAATGACAGCATAACTTAGAAAGTATATGGACCTAGTTCATGAAACTTGGCCATAAGGTTAATCAAGTATTACTGAACATCCTGCCTGAGTTTCATGTCACATGACCAAGGTCAAAGGTCATTTAGGGTCAATGAACTTAGACCATGTTGGGGGAATCAACATCAAAATCTTAACCTAAGGTTAAGTTTTTGAAATGTCATCATAACTTAGAAAATATATGGACCTAGTTCATGAAACTTATACATAAGGTTAATCAAGTATCACTGAACATCCTGCATGAGTTTCACATCACATGACCAAGGTCAAAGGTCATTTAGGGTCAATGAACTTTGGCCGAATTGGGGGTATCTGTTGAATTACCATCATAACTTTGAAAGTTTATGGATCTGATTCATGAAACTTGGACATAATAGTAATCAAGTATTACTGAACATCCTGTGCAAGTTTCAGGTCACATGATCAAGGTCAAAGGTCATTTAGGGTCAATGAACTTTGGCCAAATTGGGGTATTTGTTGAATTACAGCCATAAATTTGAAAGTGTGTTGGTCTAGTTCATAAAACTTGGACATAATAGTAATCAAGTATCACTGAACATCCTGTGCGAGTTTCAGGTCACATGATCAAGGTCAAAGGTCATGTAAGGTCAAAGAACTTTGGCCACGTTGGGGGTATTTGTTGAATTGCCATCATATCTCTATAAGTGTATTGGTCTAGTTCATAAAACGTGGAAAACAGAGTAACCAAGTATCACTGAACATCTTGTGCGAGTTATAGTAGTTCTCAAAATCAGCACTGCTGCTATATTGAATCGCGTGATGCAGGTGAGACGGCCAGAGGCATTCCACTTGTTGTACTATCGGTTGTAATAAGTTTCTATCTAGACCAAAACAAAAGCCCCAGTCTCGCTAGTAGCGGCAATCATTGGTTGTTCCACAGAACTACATTGGCTACACTCACTTAGTGCGTGGGGATGGTAGTGAACTGTCCAAAAATGTGAAATGAATCCCCAGAAACGGCTGTTATTCCTGTATATTACTTGTAATCATTTGGGTTGTGCAACATAAAGGAGTTGATCATGAGCAGGAAGGTTTTAGGGCACAAACTCCGAGTTAATAAACACCATCATATACGAAGAGACTCTTAATGTTTACCAAGAGAATCTCAATATAATTAACTGAGGTAAACAAGCTTGAGAAGACGTAGACCAGACGCTTCAGTCTCTGTACCATCGGTTGTCCGCTGATCTACCTCTTGCTTATTGCCTACATGGTAGTTAAGTGCATATATAGTATAGTATTTATTTTCCGTATAAAAAACACAAAAAAGCAAAACGGATGGATAGCCCATATTTAGTTTAGTCGACATGACTATACTGTTCTTCCATGGGGTCCATATACAATACAAAGTAAAAAGTAAAGAATGAAAGAAGCATAACATATACGGTAAATCAAACAAAATAACAAAAGTGATAATATATGATGTTACTAATAAGAAAAGATCATAAAATTAAATAGTTTGGCAAGAATTTACACTAAATATTTTATAAAGTATTACAGTGGATCCCCAGAAAAGACGTCACTCTTGTTTATTTAAATAATGGTGCAGCACTGTTCAATTCACCAACAATAGATGGTGTTATTGAGTCGAGTATAAATAAAAAAATCCTTGGATAGGTCATGCCAGAGACTACAATGAATGATAACCTATTCACCAAAAAGTATGCACCAACAGTCTAGCTTTACTATAACTATTAAATTCAACGACTGATCATCATATTCACTTGCATCTTTCCTTGATTAGATATACGCTTAGTAGGTGGCAGCAGCCCCACAGAGGGAAGGGTCGAAGTCTTCGTCAACAACGCATGGGGAACGGTTTGTGATGATCTCTGGGACATGAACGACGCTAACGTCGCCTGTAGACAGCTTGGATTCGGTCGAGCCACCTCAGCTCCAGGAAATGCCCGCTACGGCCAAGGAAGCGGGAGCATCCTCCTTGATAATCTTGGCTGCACTGGTGGAGAAAGTTCTCTCTTCTCCTGTTCTCATAACGGAGTTGGAAGTCATAACTGTGGCCATGGAGAGGATGCAGGGGTTGTTTGTAGTAGCAGCCTTTCATCAGGTAAGTCCAACATGCCAAGTTCTTGCTAGCAATAGGAAGAGCAGGAGGTAGGCTTCATACTGTGGATGAAGGTCTGGAGGTAGGAATTATATTGCTTAGATGTTAAACCATTGGACTATTAAGTCTAATGTGCCAGTTTCTGATAATAATGATGATGAATAGGCCTATATTATGAATATATATGCTGCTTCAAGATTATGTTTTTCTGAATACATAGGTCGAAGAGTGCAGAACAATTGTCAATGGAATATGTTACTTCATTGGATGCAATTGGTGGACTTCATGACTAGTGTTTTTTACTCTCTAGAGATGATACCCCAATGATGTTCCAGTGACTGGAGTTGCGACTGATTTCTGAGGTAATCACTTTTTAATCCATGTAGTATTTCTTCAAACTCTCTTTTGACTGGCTAGATATACGCTTAGTTGGTGGCAGTAGCCAAACGGAGGGAAGGGTTGAAGTCTTCGTAAACAACGCTTGGGGAACGGTTTGTGATGATCTCTGGGGTATGGATGATGCCAACGTTGCCTGTAGACAGCTAGGGTTTGGTCCAGCCATTTCTGCTCCTGGCAGCGCCCACTATGGCCAAGGAAGCGGGAGCATCCTTCTTGATAATCTTGGCTGCACTGGTGTAGAAAGATCTCTCTTCTTGTGTTCTCATAACGGAGTTGGAAGTCATAACTGTGGCCATGGTGAGGATGCAGGGGTTGTTTGTAGTAGCAGCAGCCTATCATCAGGTAAGTCCAATCTATCCATTTCTTTCCAGCAATAGATAGAGATTTGGGGTACTTAAAGGGATGGTCCGGGCTGAAAGTATTTATAGTTTAATAAATAGAGTAGAATTCACTGAGCAAAATGCCGAACATTTCCTCAAAATCAGATAACAAATAACAAAGTTACTGAATTTAAAGTTTAGCAAAAAGTTTGTGAAAACAGTCGTCATGAATATTCATTAGGTGGGCTGATGATGTCACATCCCCACTTGTTCTTTTGTATTTTATTATAAGACATTAGGTTTATTCAAAATTTTCCTCCAAGAACTAGAAAAATTGGATTGACAATTGATTTAGTGCATTGCATATTTATTGCTGCAACTTATTTCATTATAAGGGAGACTTATTATTCACACAAGTATGAAATAATGAAAAAAATATGATTTTATGCAATAACATAAAAAAAAAAACGGAAAGTGGGTATGTGACATCATCAGCCCACCTAATGAATATTCATGACAACTGTTTTAACAAAATATTGCTAAACTTTAAACTTCTATAACTTTATTATTTGTTATCCGATTTTGATGAAATTTTTGGCATTTTGCTCAGTGAATTCTACTCTATGTATTAAGATATAAATATTTTCATCCTGGACCATCTCTTTAATGTAGAGGAAGGTCAGGGGTTAAGCATGCTATTAAGATTTTGAGCCAATGAACTAAGAAGTTCTAGTGTATGAGTTTTAAGAATGATAGTAATGATGATGGTTAGGCTTATAATATCATGAATATCTTTTTCAACAACATCATTTCTGATTTCCATAATACTTAATTGTGAGACTGCAGAACAATTGTCAATGGAATGTGTAATTTCATTAAATGCAATCGGTGATTAGTCATAATGGGCCCAATGGCTTTTTTTTCTCTCAAGAAATGATACCTTGACGATGGTACATTAATATAGGAGACACCATTGTCATATAGTTCTGACCGGAGTTGTGACTGGTTCCAGAAATATATAATCACTTTTTATTCCATGTAGTTTATTTTTATTAGTTTATTATCCCAGCCATGGCGTAATTTCCTTCAGCAAGAAACTGATCCACAGTGTGCTGCACTCAACCCAGGTGAGGTAAATGGGTACCGGTAGGAAGTAATTCTTTAAAAAGCTGTGTGCGCTATGAACGCCTAGCTTAGCCGGGTAATAAAGGAGCGCCTTGAGCACCTAACAAGGTGGATATGTGCGCAATATAAATACCCTATATTATTATTATTTTTCTTCTAATTCTCTATTACCTGTCTAGATATACGCTTAGTTGGTGGCAGTAGCCAAACGGAGGGAAGGGTTGAAGTCTTCGTAAACAACGCTTGGGGAACGGTTTGTGATGATCTCTGGGGTATGGACGATGCCAACGTTGCCTGTAGACAGCTAGGGTTTGGTCCAGCCATTTCTGCTCTCGGCAGCGCCCGCTACGGCCAAGGAAGCGGGAGCATCCTTCTTGATAATCTAGGATGCACTGGTTCAGAAACCTCCCTACTGAACTGTCCTCACAACGGAGTAGGAAGCCACAATTGCGGCCACTCCGAAGATGCTGGACTAAGCTGTACAGCAAATACACAAGGTTTGCAAACTTACTGAAAGCTATTCAAGATCTTATGAAGATATGAACATAACATGGGTTCTTTTTCTCAATTATATTACAAAATGCTCAATTTCTCTTCATAGTTCGTTTGAATTCTGATAAATAAATAGCTGAAAATTTGTAATAATCCATAATTTTGCATTTTATTATAGATCGGCCGACCGAGTTTATCCATTTTAATTGAATTTCATCAAATAACCAGTATTTTAAATGAACGTTTTCGTCTAATAACATTTTATCTCGTTTTTCTTTTAATATCAAGATTAAAACAGAAAAACAAAGAAGAATTTGTTTATTATTTGGGAAATTTTCCATTGGTTAGGTGGTCTAAGTTTTTCTATACTCTAATGACTATTAGGTCCAGTGATAAGTGTAATATGTATTATTTTGATAGTTATTATACTGCAGGGTTGAGGGCCTCCTTCCCCAATGTGAAGCAAAACCTTACTACTGTCTTTGGATGCTTTACTCCATTTTTTCCTCCTTTAAAACACTTTAAAACCGTTTCATTTACGAGGCCGTTAAATCCACAGCCAGTGATCATTGATTTTCCTGCATTGATCGGATTAGAGTGGTATAGAGTGAATGAAAAGGTATATTTGGGATTTCTGGATATATATAATATATGTGGATGGTTACAACTTAACACTCCTGAGGAGAGGAATAGTACAAACCACTTATTTTCGTTCAGATTAGACGTCATTGTAATCTGAAAAATTTCTTTATGACTTTGACTTTACTTACCTCTAAATATACATATATAACTTCTGTGTAATTGTGTGCAGATTCCCGAATCCGTTTGGTTGGGGGTCTGAACAGCCGAGAGGGTCGAGTCGAGATCTTCCTCGACAACGAATGGGGCACCGTTTGTGACGATGAATGGGGCACACCTGATGCTAATGTGGTCTGCCGCCAGCTTGGATACGATTCAGGTGGTAGCGCAAGATCTTCAGCTCACTTTGGGCGAGGCTCCGGTCGAATTCTCCTTGACAATGTAAGGTGTACTGGGACTGAGAGGTCGTTAGCATTGTGCCCTCATAATGGCATAGGGGTACATAACTGCGGACATCAAGAGGATGCAGGCGTGGTCTGCACTGGAGGTACGTTAGGAATTCATTAAAGGGATGGTCCGGGCTGAAATAAAAAGAATAAAATTCATAAAGCAAAATGCTGAAAATTTCATCAAAATCGGACAACAAATAACAAAGTTATTGAATTTTAAAGTTTATCAATATTTTGTGAAAACAGTTATATGCACATCGTCATGAATATTCATTAGGTGGGCCGATGATATCATATCCCCACTTTCCTTTTTTTTTATGTTGTTACATGATATCGTAAATGTTTCATTATTTCATACATGTGTAAATGATGTGTCTCCATTGTGATAAAATAAGTTGCTGCAATAAATAAGTAATGCACTTATTCAGTTGTAAATCCAATTATTTTTTGTTCTTTGTAGAAAAAAATTGAATAAATCTTATTTCATATATAATAAAATACAAAAGAACAAGTGGGGATATGACATCATCAGCCCACCTAATGAGTATTCATAAAGACATGCCTAGAACTGTTTCACCGGAATAACGCAAATCTTTAAAATTCAATAACTTCGTTATTTGTTATCCATATTTGATCAAATTTTCAGCATTTTGCTTCGTGAATTTTACTCTATTTATTGAGATATAAATATCTCCAGCCTGGACCCTCCCTTTGAGTTTTAGTTTTTAAAGTTTTTATTTGGTGATCCTGTAAATATCATAAAATTTTTGTAACTTCTGGGTTTCCGTGGCGAAGAAAGTATGAGTGCAAGAGGTTTCACGGTGCAGCATGTATTCTTTTGTGGGCATGTGTTGGTCCTGAAAAGGACCACCGAATCTCAGCGTTTCTACAATTGTGTTCTTGTCATCTTCAGGAGAATGAAATAAGAAATCAATATGCCACCTAATACGTCGCTGGCATTAATAATACAGGTGTTATCTTCCAAGATTGATGCACATGAATGATTTCCCATTAGAGATGATGAAAAACGGAAAAGGTTTTGAACAATCCACTTAAAATTTGCATCCTGATATACTGGGTCTGTGAAATATTAGAACTGCATTTATCAATACAACTTCATGATGCCGTCATTGTATGTATCCTGCAGATGGTAATACCAAGGGGAGATATCCATGTCCTATAAATGTTGATTTCTTTGAACAAATGTGATAATACCTTTTATGTGTACTGTATACAAAAAGATTGGCTAATGGTTTATCTGCTGAAATTTCATTCTGATGGATTATTTAAACAATTGAATTAGATGTAGTAGATGGGGTGGTAAAGGATTTTACTGTTTCATGTCACATAGGTTAATCCACATAGTATTGAAAATGATTTTTTATTACAGATTACAGCAAATGGAATTAAGAATTCAAGAAAGGTATATATTACAAACATTTCTGTTTCATTCTATTACAGTGACGACAACGCCAGGAATGGATATTCGCATTGTTGGTGGCGCCAGTCGATCTGAAGGTCGTGTCGAGGTATTGGTCGGCCACCGCTGGGGCACGGTATGCGATGACTTGTGGGATATCAATGATGCCAACGTCGTTTGTCGACAGCTAGGTTTCTCTGGCGCGACCTCCGCAACCATGTCTGCTTCCTTCGGTCCAGGGTCGGGTGATATTCTGTTAGATGACGTCAGTTGCTCGGGTACTGAGGCAAGCCTCCTTGACTGTCAACACCGTGGGGTTGGTTCTCATAACTGCGCTCATAGTGAAGATGCTGGAGTTATATGTGAATCATTAGCAGGTATATAATCTCTTCTTTTCAATATCCATGGCCGGGTTACATTTAAAAACAAATATATTTATATAAAAAATTTGCTCTTGGAGAATAGAATTTCAGGAGTTGTTTGGCATACAACTATATACTATAGCTTTTAAGTTACTAATAGTAGGAATATGGTATGTGAATATGTTATCTGTATGCTAATCTCTCAATATATTATTCTGTAAGAGAAGGAATCGAAGAAGTAACCTGTAGATCAATTTGTTTCTGATTAATGAAGGTCCTGACGTGGGAACATACATGAGACTTGTAGGTGGACTAAACTCTCATCAAGGTCGACTCGAGATCAACATCAACAACCAATGGGGGACAGTCTGTGATGATTCTTGGGGAATCAATGATGCCATCGTCGTATGCCGCCAGCTCGGTTTCCCGTCGGCAATCTCCGCCCCGACTTCGGCTCACTTCGGACAGGGATCGGGGACGATATGGCTGGATGACGTCAATTGCGCGGGAAATGAGAATTCCTTGATGGACTGCGGACATAGAGGAATTGGAGTTCACAACTGCGCACACTCGGAAGATGCAGGAGTAGTCTGCAGTGCAAGTAAGTGACCAATGCATTTAATGGCACAATTAAACATGAGACATTGAAGGACAGACAGGAAAGATGCTCTTATTTCTTAAAATATGATATTATCTCCTTTAACTACAAACAATATATCCTTGATTCTATTTTAAGCCTAATCCAATGAATACACATTCTTATAACTGATGTCCAAGTAGAATTGGAAACGTAGTTATTCATCCTTATTAGATAAGATAAGATAAAGATAAGATTGATTTTATTTATACACGGTTAAAACGCCCAAACAGTTCACAGACTGATTTCCATTCGGGCCGTGTGGAACATAATATACAATTGACATAGTAAACATTTTAAAAATAGTGTTTAACGAACAATATATATGAAAAAAATATGTTAACCTAAACAGAAGCATCAATGAAATATTATAAAGGAATCATAGAAAGATGCTCATCACCCATCCCACAGCTCTCTCACACAAAATCACACCACCCCCCCTCTCCCTCTATCTCTCTCTCTCTCTCTCTCACACACACACACACACACAATTTTCATTTCTGTATATTATATTTGTTGTGTTTTGCTATACATTGTAACTTTTGTTAAATTTTGGAATGAAAAAGAATAAATGCAATCAATAAAAAAAAAATTAAGTTGTTGATCATTCTCTCTATGTCTTAGTATTGATATTGACTGATTCTTTTTGTTACAGGTGATGGCCCTCTCAACGTCCGCCTGGCCGGTGGCAGCAGTGGGATGGAGGGACGGGTCGAGATATCCCTGGGAGGAGAATGGGGAACGGTTTGCGATGATTCCTGGGGCATACAGGACGCTCACGTGGTGTGCCGTCAACTCGGCTTCGGTCCTGCATTATCAGCCACTACTTCAGCATCATTTGGACAGGGCTCAGGGAGGATTTTGTTGGATAATGTTGAATGTGATGGGGATGAAGCCAGTATCGCTGACTGTCCTCATAATGGAATAGGTGTCCATAATTGCGGTCATCAGGAGGATGCAGGCGTTGTTTGCTCTCGAGGTTCGTCACAGTTTATCTTTCTTTCCCTTGTTCAGTAGTTGGTAGACATCAAAGCAAGATAAATCTAGCACGAATTGAGTCGGGACGTCGATTTCTTTTCACCAATATTTTCATAATAAGAATCAAGACATATATCGGTCCTTTCTTCCTTAAAGGGAGGATTTTTACCATCAGCTTTATAGTAGTAGATTTCATAGTGTGAAAGAGAATGTCATATCAATGATCCCGTATGACATTGAGAAAATGATTCACAAAGAATAATTCTTCCTTGATAATTGCTTAATTTATTGCATGAGTTGAAGCAACAAATCAACAACAACAAAATCTAATTGAAATATTTCAAGTGCTTGTAAATGTTGCACAATGTCCATTGTAACTCAAATAAGTCCCATCAGCATTTTGGTACCCATTTTCACAAAATTTGAATACTGAGTACGTTTATTTCATATTAAGGGATGTTGTATATATCAGAAAGCTGAGTAGGCTTTTAAATGCTTTCTGTAATGTATTAATATCAAAGCTTATGAACCGTTCAACATTTTATTTCGTTTCTCCAACAGCAACGGGTGAGGTCCGTCTCGTTGGAAGCTCTCGACAAAATGAAGGAAGGGTTGAAATCCTCGTCAATGGAAGATGGGGAACTGTTTGTGATGACTTATGGGATTTAAGAGATGCCAATGTTATCTGCAGACAACTTGGGTACGTTGACAAAAACAGGAATATGTATGTACATGAAGATGCTCAAAGTATTGTTGGGTAGTCTGTGGACTGTTTGTGGAGAGAAGATATGTGTTCAATGTGTGTGGGTGTGTGTGAGGGTTTGAGAAAATATGTGTTTTAGAGATGTAAGAATGTATGTTAAGATGCCAAAATAATGAGATGTGGGTGAAGATAATGCATTTTTGTTTTGGTTACACTACACTCTTTGGAGATAATAATGTGATAAGATACATCAGTGTTGTTAAAGGGGGTAAATCTATGTGATGGTTATGATATACCAGACTGTTTGGAGATGATAACATGATGAGATACCTTAGAGTGTGGGTGAAGGGTAAACCTATATGATGGCTGTGATATACCAGACCGTTTGGAGATGATAATGGGATGGTACACCTTAGAGTGTGAGAGAGGGGTAAACTTATACGATGGTTATGATATATCAGACTGTTTAGAGATGATAATGTGATGAGATACCTTAGAGTGTGGGTGAGGGGTAAACATATATGATGGTTATGATATACCAGACTGTTGGAGATGATAATGTGATGAGATACCTTAGAGTGTGAGTGAGGGGTAAACCTATATGATGGTTATGATATACCAATCTGTTTGGAGATGATAATGTGATGAGATACGAGTGTGGGTGAGGGGTAAACCTATATGATGGTTATGATATACCAATCTGTTTGGAGATGATAATGTGATGAGATACCTTAGAGCGTGGATGAGGGGTAAACCCATATAATGGTTATGATTAACCAGACTGTTTGGAGATGATAATGTGATGAGATACCTTCGAGTGTGGGTGAGGGGTAATAATAAACCTGACATTTTGGAGATGATAATACGGTGAGATACCTTAGAGCGTGGGTGAGGGGTAAACCAATGTAATGGTTATGATTAACCAGACTGTTTAGAGATGATAATGTGATGAGATACCTTAGAGCGTGGGTTAGGGGTAAACCTATATGATGGCTGTGATATACCAGACTGTTTGGAGATGATAATGTGATGAGATACCTTAGAGCGTGGGTGAGGGGTAAACCAATATAATGGTTACCAGACTGTTTGGAGATGATAATGTTATGAGATACCTTAGAGCGTGGGTGAGGGGTAAACCAATATAAGGGTTATGATTAACCAGACTGTTTCGAGATGATAATGTGATGATATACATTAAAGTGTGGGTGAGGGGTAAACCTATTATGATGGTTGTGATATACCAGACTGTTTGGAGATGATAATGATAATGAGATACCTTAGAGTGTGGGTGAGGGGTAAACCTATATGATGGTTATGGTATACCAGACTGTTTGGAGATGATAATGTGATGAGATACGAGTGTGGGTGAGGGGTAAACCTATATGATGGTAATGATATACCAGACTGTTTAGAGATGATAATGTGATGAGATACCTTAGAGTGTGAGTGAGGGGTAAACCTATATGATGGTTGTGATATACCAGACTGTTTGGAGATGATAATGTGATGAGATACCTTAGAGTGTGGGTGAGGGGTAAACCTATATGATGGTTATGATATACCAGACTGTTTGGAGATGATAATGTGATGAGATACCTTAGAGTGTGGGTGAAGGGTAAACCTATATGATGGTTGTGATATAACAGACTGTTTGGAGATGATGATGTGATGAGATACCTTAGAGTGTGGGTGAGGGGTATACCTATATGATGGTAATGATATACCAGACTGTTTAGAGATGATAATGTGATGAGATACCTTAGAGTGTGAGTGAAGGGTAAACCTATATGATGGTTGTGATATACCAGACTGTTTGGAGATGATGATGTGATGAGATACCTTAGAGTGTGGGTGAGGGGTAAACCTATATGATGGTAATGATATTCCAGACTCTTTGGAGATGATAATGTGATGAGATACCTTAGAGTGTGGGTGAGGGGTATACCTATATGATGGTTGTGATATACCAGACTGTTTGGAGATGATAATGTGATGAGATTCCTTAGAGTGTGAGTGAGGGGTAAACCTATATGATGGTTGTGATATACCAGACCGTTTGGAGATGATAATGCGATGAGATACCTTAGAGTGTGAGTGAGGGGTAAACCTATATGATGGTTGTGATATACCAGACCGTTTGGAGATGATAATGTGATGAGATACCTTAGAGTGTGGGTGAAGGGTAAACCTATATGATGGTTGTGATATACCAGACTGTTTGGAGGTGATAATGCGATGAGATACCTTAGAGTGTGAGTGAAGGGTAAACCTATATGATGGTTGTGATATACCAGACTGTTTGGAGGTGATCATGTGATAAAGATTCCTTAGAGTGTGGGTGAGGGGTATACCTATATGATGGTTATGATATACCAGACTGTTTGGAGATGATAATGTGATGAGATACCTAAGAGTGTGGGTGAGCGGTAAACCTTAGAGTGTGGATGAGGGGTAAACATATATGATCGTTGTGATATATCTGACTGTTTGGAGATGATAATGATATCATATACCTTAGAGTGTGGGTGAGGGGTATACCTATATGATGGTTGTGATATATCAGACTGTTTGGAGTTGAAAATGTGACGATCATACCTTAGAGTGTGATGGTTGTAATATAAAACACATCAAAATAGATGACTATTCTAACAAAGAAAATATTAATTTCATTTTGTGTTTTTTGTTAATTTCTTACCTGTATTATAGACATCTCTAAGAAATTTGCATCATATTTCCTTTTCCTTAGAATTCAGGTTAGCCAATTTTCTTTTGCAATAAGTAGCGAGATAACTATATCAACATCAGGAGCTCAAATTCTAACAAACGTAAATTTAGCGTCTTCTGCAGATAAACTCTCATAATGTCTTTATCCATCTTCATCGCAGATACGGAGATGCTATCTCAGCTCCACAGTCTGCATTCTTTGGAGCTGGACGCGGAGACATTCTTCTCGATGACGTCAGCTGTACAGGATCTGAAGGTGATATTCTTGACTGCTCTCATGCAGGGATAGGAACCAATAACTGCGGCCATAATGAAGATGCTGGTGTTGTCTGTGGTCTCAATGGTATGCTATTATTTTATTCGGCATCAATAATCAGAAGAACGAATACAAGCAATAGGATAAAGAGAGATGCAAGGATGCCGAAAGGGAAAAACTGAATAACTCCATTGTAATCCATGTAACTTATCATAAACAAAAACAACAATAATAAAAAATAATAAAAACGTCAAATTTTACTCAGGGTAGCCACTTCAGTTCTGGATAATGTTCTCCCAGTGGGCCCTCAGGCCTGCGTTACATGATTATGTTATTACCCCGGCTTTAGCACGACTCCCTTGATCGGGCGGTCGAGCATTCAATAATTTTTTTTCTTTCTGGGTACCTATTCACCTCACCTGGGTTGAGTGCAGCACAATGTGGGTAAATTTATTGCTGAAGGAATACACGCCATGGCTGGGAATCGAACAAATGTCCCTCAGATTGAAAGACGAGAGTCTTAACCACTAAACCACGACACCCCCAAACAGCAACAAAAGTTCATGAAACAAGAACTTGTAAGAATATTACAACAAAAATTTATAAGGGATGCAGGGCTTTTGAGATATCTGTCACATATTTCGTTTTGAGTAGATCATGATCTGGGGAGAGTCTGAGAAATGAAGGAATTACCTCGCTATTAATTCTTCAACATAATTATAATCTCACCTGGCGACCTATACAAAAACTATGCCAAGTCCTCCGTATAGGCACAAGGGGATCAAGGTAGAGCCTGGTCCTTCTCTGCTTTGATGATTATTTAGAGAACATCGGCGGATCACAGAGGGACAGGGCCTTCTTGCATCTGCCAATGATGAAGAATATGTTTGACTAAAATTATAATAAAAGCATGATACTAAACAAGAACTTTGACCATAGCAAATATATATCTCGGGTCAGGAGTGCTTGTGAATAATATTGATATCATTGGAATTTATATAATGATAATACTTGTATTCTTTCTTCTATGTCAGAATTTAGATACTGTCTATTCACTTATACTTGCATATTTATTGTTTGATCAACAGTTCGCCTCGTGAACGGATCACGCTCAAATGAAGGAAGAGTCGAGATCCTCTATGAGGGTTCTTGGGCAACAGTCTGCGACGATGACTGGGACATCGCTGATGCAACGGTAGTCTGCCGACAACTCGGCTTCCCCTCTGCTAACCATGCAGTGTCGCGAGCATTTTACGGTCCAGGGTCGGGTGAAATCGCTCTAGATAATGTGGCTTGTACTGGAGATGAAGCTTCTTTGGTAGAATGTCAGCACGCTGGACTTGGTACCAATAATTGCGGTCACAGTGAAGACGCTGGAGTCATATGCTCTGTCAATGGTATGTTCTACTAAACTGGGTTGCAAAAGAAAGTTATCAGGTTCACAAGCGCTCTACACAAATCCCACTCGGTCAAAAAGAATACATTTTTCAATAATTCAATAATCTTTACTAAGCACATGTCAATAATTAGGAAATTGGTTTCATCATGCATTCTGCTTCTTTGACCACAATAGGTGTGTTAATTTTAACTTACTGTAACTTATTTATTGAAGCAATCTATTCCCATGCCGATGATCGTAGTAAAGATCATTGAAGCTAGCTTCTGTGTCGAAAGTTTGTTCATTTTGACTGAGTTGATTGTGTGTAGTGCACTTTTTGAAGTTTGATAAGTTTCTTTTGGAACCCAGTTTATTTTGATAAAAAAATCATCAGTCAGTAGAGAAATTAAATATCTTTCTGAAATTTAAGACTATGTTTATAAAATAAAGTGCCCCATAATCACACTTTTTGTTTGTTTGTTACATTCGTTAAATGAATCTGCTATGTAGAAGAAAACTGCAGTAGAATATAGGTTATTATATTTGGATTTTCAGATGTCTTCATACTGGGTTACCACCTTACATGAAACAATACTTTCTGTCTTCTTCATGCAGTTCGTCTTAGTGATGGTAATACTCCTTCAGAGGGAAGAGTCGAGCTCTATTATGACGGCCAGTGGGGAACTGTCTGTGATGATGATTGGACAATTCAGAATGGTCATGTGATCTGCCGATCTCTAAGTTTCGGTGACGCCGTCGCCGTGACCGAAAGAGGAAGGTAATCTACGACCATCATTTTGCTGTGAATTGTTATGTTGTCATGTTATTTAATCTATCCAAGCTCTTTTGCATGGAAATAAAATTGATATACCCACTAAGGTAAGTAGACTGTTTATATTCTTTTTTCTATGGAGAACTAAAAAGAGAAAATTTAGGAAGGAATTCTGTGTTGATTGTGAAAGTCACTTTTAGATTTAGTATTGTTTTTCCCCTTTCCTAGAAAGACTAGAATGAAAATTTATATGTTTATAGTGCTCATCAGTGCATCGTTATTAGCCCTGCCCTGACCCATCATATATTTTGTCTAGTCTTTCCACCTTGTGAAAGAAGTTGATAATACTAATAATGGCAAAAAGAAACTGCTGAAAACTGCTTATCTAATAAAAGAGAGCCAATGGAGTAAATTAGAAAGTCAAAAGGGGCCTAAGCTTTCGATCCAACCAGAATCTTCGTCGGAGGCAAAATGACAAACATATAAAGTGGAACAACCATAATATAGACCACAGACAAGCTACAGCAACACTAGAAACAAGGAGACAAAAGAGGCATTAGTGAGTAGAGAAGACCAATCAGGTTAGTGAAGGGGATGAAAGAAAAGGAGTAGGCAGACACAAAGGGAAGTCTCTTTCATATTGGGTACTAAATATTTAATGCCTTCTGCATTATATGAGAAGACTTTGAACATATTTTGTATCAATCAGCTATGCTGTTTTTCTCTTACAGGTTTGGACATGGTCAAGGACCGATTTACCTAGACAACATTAACTGTACGGGATCAGAGACAAGTGTATTGAACTGTTCTCATGCTGGTCTTGGTACTCATGATTGTGATCATTCTGAAGATGCCGGAGTTGTCTGTTCCCAGCCAGGTCATTTTCTTTCTGTTTTATTTTTTTGAATTGAGTTTCATTTATTTTGTAACATAACAAAAACAATAATTAAAATCATATGATTGTGTAACTTTAAAACAACAAGAATCAAAAGCGAATCAATTAATGTAATGATCGCAAAACACGAACCTGATACAAAAACATATAAACGACATTTGTTGATTTAGATTGAATGTATTTCTCAAGAAAACACATCTCTCACTTGTTATTTTTTCTTTTTTCCTTTTTCTATCAATATATATATATTTATTAAAAACAAAGGGAAGTTACAAACAATGAAAATAAGTCCAGGTTACTCGTTTTTTAAGACGAAGTACAGGACTAATTACTTTAGTGTAAAATATCAAGCAATATTAATCCTTTTCTTATGCTACTTCTTTCTCTATACCTTTGGTGGGTTTTAGCATGTACCCCTTTTTTAATTACCATTTTACCCCCAAAATCTTATTGATTTTCCCGCTGATCACATATTTCATAATCGTCCTAAAATGCAACCTCTAAAAGTATTTTTATCAATCATCCCACTGATAAGATTTTTAAATAATTATTTCGATTACTGTAGGCCTTAAAAAAACTAGTTTCAGCATTTCAATAAGCCAGTTCGTAGTTCCATTCTGCGCATGGTCGGAAGATTCTGCGCGTGATCAGAGAAGGTCATTGGGACTAAAGTGACATGGTGGTGTAATATTTAATTAGATAAGCACCAACTTTGATGACTTGATTATTCATACTTTCTTTTGAACTGTGTTTTTCATTATATGCACAAAAACAAGAATACATCCACTAGTGACTGGTATTTCAAAGTGGCCAAGTACATTGTTATAACAACATGCTAGTGCATTCAAAGTAGAAATTCAATAGAGTGTTTATTTGTGTGCTATTCTAGTCACCCGAGCTATTCAATTTCTTCATCCTGCTATGTAAGTCATGCTTACCTGATGTCTAGCTTTGAAATCTGCCTATCATAATGAAAAAAATGAAAGGTCATTTGACCAAATTGCCCATGAAGTAACTACGAACTGGTCTATTCAAATACAATTTCCCGTTTCGATAACAGATACAATCCGTTTGGTCGGTGGTTCCTCTAAATACGAAGGACGGGTTGAAATACTGCAGAATGGTGCTTGGGGTACGGTCTGTGATGACCAATGGGACATGCACGATGCCGCCGTGGTGTGCCGAGAACTCGGATATGCTACAGCTCTGGAGGCTAGGTCACAGGCAAGTTTCGGGCAAGGCACTGGTTTGATTCTTCTAGATGATGTGCGGTGCAGCGGGAGGGAGATTCGACTTGTTGATTGCCCGCATAACGGACTGGGTCAGCATAACTGTCAACATCTTGAAGATGCTGGAGTAGTTTGTCAAGATGTTGGTGAGTCATCTTACCCTATTCTCATCTCTTAGAGATCACAATGGCATTTAAAGGAAAATGAAAACTTTGGAACAAGATAGCTTGTGTGAAAACAGAAAAATCAAAGAAACAGCTCAACGATAGTTTGAGAAAAACTGAATGAATAATAAGAAAGTTATGAGCATTTAAAGTTTAGATCATTATTGTAATGTAGATCCTCCCATTGGCAATGCGACAAAGATGTGTGATATCACATGTGAACAACTTTCCCATCGCTTTTGTATATATTTCACTTACTATGCCTCTTTTATCACATCTATCAGTAGATCATTAATTCTTTCTATAGGAGGGCTTGTAATACAGATTTTCAAAGAATATATTATGGATAAAGAGTTTGTATCACCATAAGAAAGAGCAAAAAATACATTTTGGGGGTATTTTACAGTCCATCCAAGGGAAAGTTGTTCACGTGTGACATCACACATCTGTTGCATTGTCAATGTGAGGATCTCCATAGCATTAGTGATAGCAATATTCAAATGCTCATAACTTTCTCATTATTTGTCCGATCTTTCTCAAACTTTGATCTTATTATTTGATTTTTCTCTTTCCACACAAACCCACTTGTTCCAAGGGTTTCATTCCCCTTTAACTACAGCTCCAATGATCTTCCTCCTCTACTTGAGCTTCTTTTGATTTTCTGCTGTAAGCGCGTCTTCCAAACCATCAGTGAAGAGCAGAAAATAAAAAAATATCTACCGCAAACATTGTTTCTGGCCAGGGAATATACCATTAAGACAGACTTCCTCTTTTAGTGATAGGTTTGTATTGGCATTTCTCTTAAAAACAATAATGAACAATTCTTTTGAATTCCAAAATATGCTATTCTTAATATTTACTGACAAACAACAGAAAAATATGTAAATTTTGTTATATTGCTTTTGGGGGGTCTTTATTATCGCTTGACAGTTGAGCTTCGTCTAGTGAATGGCCGAACCCCAAACACTGGTAGAGTGGAGCTGAGGTACCAAGGTCAATGGGGCACTATTTGTGACGACGGTTGGGATGTGACTGATGCTGCTGTAGTGTGCCGTGAACTCGGCTTCCCCAGGGCCATCTCGGCGAACCATCAAGCATCGTTTGGGCAAGGCATCGGTACTGTCTTCCTATCAGACATCTCGTGCGGAGGACAGGAATCGACCATTTTCAGTTGCCCCAACTCCGGTGTTGGTCTGAACAGCTGTAGCCATGGAGAAGATGCGGGGGTCGTGTGTATGCCAAAAAGTGAGTTTATATCCTCAATCTGAATGTACAATCATATTGAACTAACTGAAGATTTCAAGCATATTAAGGTAATGAGATGTTAAATGAGTAGAGAAGATGCATATGTCTCATCAAGCTAACTTGGTCAGGACAAGATGACCAGAGTGGTTTGTGACAGTTTCTATTTCTTTAATAGATTACTTTACAAACATCCTTTATAAAGTGGCATATAAAATAATTTAGAATAAAAGTACCACCCATCATATCTAATGATTTCAATCAAATTGAGGTATAATAATGATAATAATAATAATTATGGTAATAATAATTATGATAATAATAATAATGATAATAATAATAATTATGATAATAATAATTATGATAATGATATAAACAGAAAGAATAAGATCAATAGCTTGATTTATATAGCGCCTATTCCAAAAAATATACTTAAATGCTTGAAAATATATGTTTACAGTATCTTTATAGTGTTGTCTCTGTATATTTTACCTCTTGTATAAGTACCTCTTGAAGAACCCTTCAAAATGTGATTTAATATTTTGTCTTTCTGAAGTTCGTTTAAGTGGTGGTACCAACTCTAATGAAGGAAGAGTAGAGGTGTTTATGAATGGCCTATGGGGTACAGTGTGTGATGATGCTTGGGATATCAACGATGCTGAAGTAGTCTGCAGACAACTTGGTTTTGAAGGAGCTGTCGGAGAGGCTCTAACAAAGGTAAGAAAATAATGAGGACGGACAATTCTATAGATTGGGAATAATATCCTTTAACAGACGATAGTAAGGGTATTTAGCAATTAATATTACATTGTTAAGCGATGATTAAAACTTGTTATCATCATCGTTGTACATCAATACGATTCGACATTCCTAAGTTTTGAATATTCAATGTACAGTATAAACTAACAGAAGGAAATGATACAACAAATAATGTCAAACTCATAAAGAGTGTTCAATTTGATTAAACTTTAATGTAAGATTTTCACTTTTATTAATTTTGTAATCTTTTTATCTATGACCATATGACATTTTAATTTTTCTTTATTATAAATAATGTGATTTCTATTCTCTTTGAGTTTGTTATTTGTAACGTTTTCATGTCATGTGGTGACCCCTTTTTATAAGCATTGCTTGCCTGGTGTCTCCGAACCATCTATGTACTATTTGCTCTGGGTTTTTGTGTGTTTGTTATTTCATGAATGCTTTATCTTGTTTTGTTTACACTTTTTTGATGATTGAATTAATAAATTGAATTGATTTGAATTTCACGTAAGTCATGAAGTAAATCTTACATTTCCTCTGAGGAATAGACACATTAAAAATTTTTAGATTATTCACATAATGTAATCGTTTCTATAAAGTCAATTCATGTTAACACTTTACATTCTTATGTAATCAATTGTTATGATTAACTTATTTGAAGTGATTATTTTACTATTCAATTGTTTATATCTTGTCAATACTTTGAATGCTATGGAGTTTACCTCCCTTTCTACCCTCTCATGTCAAGTCATATGGCTATAGAGTAAACCCTTCTTTCTTTATCAGGATCGTTTTTCAGCAGGCTTTGGTCCTATTCACATGTCTAATGTAAGATGCTCTGGTGATGAGCATGAACTGTCAGAGTGTTATCATAGCGTGCTTGGTCAACATTCCTGTGGTCATCACAATGACGCAGGTGTGGTTTGCTCAGTTCCAGGTGAGCAGCACTAATGAAATTTTCACATAAAATATATATTTTGGACAATTTTATAAAATATATACGTCCAACCCACATATATGAGAGACATTCCTGAAATCATTCATCTCTGTTTCCTAGTTCTTATAAAAAATGTTGCATTGCTGCTGGAGTTTTCACAAATAAAATATATATTTTGGACAGTTCCATCACATGTTTAATGTAAGATGCTCTGATGATGGAGCATTGTGGCCCAGTGGATTAGTCTTCGGACTTTGAAATAGAGGGTCGTGGGTTCGAATCCCAGCCATGGCGTAATTTCCTTCAGTAAGAAATTTATCCACATTGTGCTGCACTCAACCCAAGTGAGGTGAATGAGTATACTGGCTGGATAATTTCCTTGAATGCATGAGCGCTGAAAGGCAGCTCGAGCTAAGGCCGGGGTAATAATAATAATAACAACGCGCCTCGGAATAGAATATTTCTATATATAGCCCCGCTATATAAATGCCTATTATTATTATGGTGAGAGTGAACTATCAGAGTGTCATCCTTGTGTGCTTGGTCAACATGAACATAAAGCCTACAGGCACTTCGGAATTGTTTGCTAAATGTGATTTCAAGTCCCTCACTTTGCTTAACGTTTCCGGTCTTAGCTTGAAGGCATTCATAATTCAGTTGTAGCAATCTGTACCACATCATTGGTGCTTTTAAAAGTTTATTTACCCATAACCTGAACCAATGGCTCAAGGTATATTTTTCATGTTGGGTTTACCATCGATGAATCCAGTAGTACAGGTTACATCCCACCGCTGCCACCATAGATTCCATCTAGATCTGGGCCCTGTTATATAAAGTTTATTGATTGATCACAGTGCTGATTTCTATGATTGACTACATTGATTATTGTGTATGATCAATCATAGATATCAGCCTTGTGATCAATTACAAAGCTTTATGTTACTGGGTCCAGCGTTGAAGATACATGACCTTGTCTTAATGGAGAAACTTACATCAGGGGTGTGTAACAGAAAGCTTAGCGTTTGATCACAGTGCTGATTTCTATGATTGATTGCATTGGTTACTGTGTATGATGAATCATAGATATCAGCTTTATGATCAATTACATAGCTATATGTTACTGGGTCCAGCGTTGAAGATACATGACCCTGTCTTAATGGAGAAACTTACATCAGGGGTGTGTAACAGAAAGCTTAGCGTTTGATCACAGTGCTGATTTCTATGATTGATTGCATTGATTATTGTGTATGATCAATCATAGATATCAGCTTTATGATCAATTACATAGCTATATGTTACTGGGTCCAGCGTTGAATATACATTACCCTGTCTTAATGGAGAAACTTACATCAGGGGTCTGTAACATAAGCTTAGCGTTTGATCACAGTGCTGATTTCTATGATTGATTGCATTGACTATTGTGTATGATCAATCATAGATATCAGCCTTATGATCAATTACAAAGCTATATGTTACTGGGTCCAGCGTTGAAGATACATGACCCTGTCTTAATGGAGAAACTTACATCAGGGGTGTGTAACAGAAAGCTTAGCGTTTGATCACAGTGCTGATTTCTATGATTGATTGCATTGATTATTGTGTATGATCAATCATAGATATCAGCTTTATGATCAATTACATAGCTATATGTTACTGGGTCCAGCGTTGAATATACATTACCCTGTCTTAATGGAGAAACTTACATCAGGGGTCTGTAACATAAGCTTAGCGTTTGATCACAGTGCTGATTTCTATGATTGATTGCATTGACTATTGTGTATGATGAATCATAGATATCAGCCTTATGATCAATTACAAAGCTATATGTTACTGGGTCCAGCGTTGAAGATACATGACCCTGTCTTAATGGAGAAACTTACATCAGGGGTCTGTAACATAAGCTTAGCGTTTGATCACAGTGCTGATTTCTATGATTGATTGCATTGATTGTTGTGTATGATCAATCATAAAAAGCAGACCCATCATTAATCGCTAAGCTTTATGTTACTGGTACCGGGAATGCTTTTATCCTGGTATATTATAAACACATTTTTTTTTATGATGCATCATATGTGATATAGGATGCGATAAATACATGCTAATAAACAAGATTTCGCTAAGTGAATTTTGCCACTTTTGTCTTCACCAGTTCGTCTTGTTGACGGTACGATGCCAAACGAAGGTCGCGTGGAAATATTCGCCAATGGTTTCTGGGGTACAGTCTGTGATAGAGGATGGGATATCAAAGACGCAACCGTGGTATGCCGGGAACTCGGCTTTGGGCCTGCGGTTGAGGCCACGGCTGGGGCACGATTTGGACCAGGAACTGGCGCTATCACACTCAGCAATGTTCAGTGTGATGGTATGTCTTTGATCAGTCTTCATATATCATGATTTCCTAGAAGTTACAAAATTGAATTTAGTGTAGGCTTACTAATTTCTGTTGATTAATGTGATGTAAATATTGGCGGATAATAAGTAATCATTGGTGTCGAGTATGTCATGGTGAAAAATAAATGTTGCGAATTCTGTCTATTTCGTTGCAAGAAAATAATACTTTATAACATGAATACCATATATATATAACATGTTTTAATGATAACAATAATAGATAGTAATTGCTATTCTGTTTTCATCTCTATAGAAGTGAGATGCAGTACAATATTTCACAAACATTGATTTAAGTCAATAATGTAGCAGTAAATATGTGCCTACCCCAATAAAATGTAGTATTTTAATTGATAAATTCTGAATATTATCTGACAATTCTTCTCTTTTTTGACCGATACATTTAGAGAGTAGTTTAAAAAACAAGTTTATAATTTGGTTTGAATGAGTTCAGATCTACTGAAGATAGCTTTTATCATAATAAAGATTAAGAATGACTTATTCTTAAAAGGTATGTGTGTATAATATATGCACACTCTTCAAACACCACACCTCCCACACACACCCATGCAGAAATTGAATCTTCGATTCAACAAGCTGGCATTGTTCCATTTATGATTCAAAATTTTGTTTCATTTTAAAGATCAATTATTCATATTTTTTATTCATTTATGTATTTATCTACATTATATCCTTTTTCATATTCATTTATTGATATTGTTAATAATTGTGGGGCGGTCATAAGTTCATATTTTTTGTTGTTGATTTTCAATAAACATGTAGCTTAATATCTTTCTAAATACCTGAAAAAAAAATCAGTGTTAGCCAATTCGCACCACAGTAATAATAGCATGATGTATTGTCAGAATGATACTCAAAGCTATAATACTTCCAATCATCTTATCTCCTTATTTGATATTAAAAACCTCGGACAATGCAATAAAATTGTTCACTTGCGTCAACATTTCCAGTATTTATGTTATTTTTAGAAAAACAACCAATATGACTTTCTTCCCTTTGCTATTTCTCCTAGAATCTGAGGACAAGCTAATTGATTGTGAACATGAACAATTTGGAGTACACAACTGTAATCACGGTCTAGACGCTGGTGTTATATGCAGAGGACCTGGTCAGTATGACACACCATTCATCAATTTATTTTCTTCATGTTTTTTTTCAATTCAATCCAATTGGCATTTATTTCATTCTCACTTAAAAATATACATAATACAAAATATAAGAAAGTATTAACAAGCAAAAGTATAATTAACAAAACGGGGGACTGCAAAAAAAAAAACCAAGAGGCCTTGTACAAGTGAAGAACGGACAAGATAAAATATTTAAAATTGGGAATATCAACAGAGAGAAAAGAAGCAAAAATTACAATTTACAAGCAAGAAGTAACTATGCATACTTCAGATAAACTTGAAGAAACTGCTTCAATCATTCTTTTTATTAAGGAATTAAAGATTTAAGAGTTTGTTCTGATTGACTTTTATGAGATATATTTCGTCCATCTGAGTGTTAACTTACCTCAATGAAATAGTCTTTGGTAATTATTTTTTAATCATGAAATGCATAGAACAACTGACCATATATAATTCCGACAAGAAAGAATTCGCAGGAATAATGAATTCACTCATTGACCAATGGCATAGCATGAGGAAGGAGGCACAACCCTTGGCGCTACTTCTCTGCACAAAAAGCATGTTAACATTTAGCTACAGAAAGTTGTATTTGTAAACTTAATTGTATTGTCATCCTTTCCTAACAGGATAATAATTGCCTGGAATACAGGTCCTCATTCAAGAATTAAAAAGCAAATTTGTTGAATATGAATAAGTAAGTATGAATTGCATGGTATTCCATTTACGCAGAGTCCATTCGCCTTGTCAACAACGAGGAGCTGGACTCTAACAAAGGTCGGCTTGAGATCTTCCACGCCGGTAGCTGGGGTACCGTCTGTGATGACGACTTTGACATGTTTGACGCGATCGTCGCTTGTCGTCAGTTGGGCTTCCTGATGGCGCTATCGGTGGTACCTTCGGCCTATTACGGGGATGGTTCGGGTCCTATTCACCTTGATAACATGCGATGTACTGGAACTGAGGATAACCTTATGGAGTGTCCACGGGGCAACTCGCGACCTGGACATGACTGCAGTCACTCAGAGGATGTTGGTATCGTCTGCTATGCTGGAAGTAAGGATCATCCCACAAGGGTTTTTATCTATCCCTTTAACATCAGTAGAATATTCATAAATGTCTTTAGAACATCCACAGTAAAATAACGTTAATCACGTTGAAGGTAGGCACGCAAAATACTCTGAATATAAACCATAAAACCTTTGAAAAAGTGTACTTTAAAGTACTTTACTTGGTTGTGTTCTTGAAAAAGCAACATCATGGCTTTGAAAGACATCATGCAATTTGCACATGAAGAGCACAGAAGGAGGCACAAATACTAAAGTTAGAACTAACTTGGAGAGAATCCTGGCTGATGTACATATAGTCTCATACATCTTACATGTATCATTAACAACTACAAAATTAATAGCGTATGGAGATTAGTGTTTGGACTTTTCAGATCAAAACCTACATTCAGATTCATTTATTGGTCCATATTAAAAACATAGAAATTTGTCCTCATCAAGCTGGCAGTACACACAATGATAATATAAAGTATATAAATAAACACTAAAGACGTATAAGTTGGAAAATATTTAAACATTGAAGGAATTCACATATCCTCTAATGGGGCTGCAGAAACTGTGGGGAAGGGTTGCTTCAGCCCCGGCTTTTCAGTTAAATAGGAAACAAAAGTATGATCAAATTATGAGTTTATGCATGATCAGCCCCACCTACAAATATTTAACTCATGATAAAAGTAGTAAAAATGGATATTGACATGTTGCTATTTCCATCATGTTTAGGTGCTGTCAGGTTAGAAGACGGTCAGCACCACTACCAAGGTCGTGTAGAGATCATGATTGATAACGAGTGGGGTACTATCTGTGATAAATCATTTGATATTGACGATGCTTCAGTGGTATGCAGGCAAGTCGGTTATCCCGGTGCAGTTGAAGTTGTTCCAAAGGTAAAACATGTACTCTCAGAATATTCAGGGTCTCAACTTGATTTTATTCTTGTAATACTTGTATCATGAACTCACATCAAACCTGTGATTATTTAGAACTTCATATTCAAATTTGTAAAAGTTGGTATTTATGGTGGGATTTGACTTAAGGATTTGGTTGATATTTTATGTGAAACCATTATCAGAGGAGAATTTTGTACTCCATTCTTATGAATAAATCAACAATTGTTAATATGGAAACAACTATTATGTTGTGAGGAGTTGATACGTTATTATAATCGAAGGCTGTCTCCAAATTGATATAATTGAAACACAATCTTTGCCATATCCACAGCAGAGATGAAAATCTAAGAATATCTTTAAACAACTTTCATTACTAGTTAAAAACAAAACTCCAAGCATAAATATCCCTTCATTTTTATAAGAACTGGAACAGTCCTTGCTTACAAGGTTACAACTTTTGAAGAAATTTGGTATGTTTTGCAAAGCACACTAGAGCAACTTCGCAGTGTTGATTAAACATTATCATCATGATCCCTCAAAAATTGATATGAAAGTGAAAACAAATAATTGAAATATTAATTGATGGAACATGCATTAGTAAATACTACTACTGCTACTACTACTACTACTACTAAATACCAACAACAATTGTTACTATCATGAGCATAGTAATATATTTTACCCCAACATTTTGATATGTTTTCAACATTCCATTTCATCAATCTACTTATGGTGGCAGCAGTGGGATGTTATCTCCAGAAAATCAATATCATGATTTTGATTTTATCTAGGCTGGATTTGGGGAAGGAATGGGTGAGATCCACGCCAGCTACCTGGAGTGTACCGGTGATGAGAGCGCCATCACTGACTGCAGAACATCTAGTCAGGCATCTCTTGGTAACTGCTCACACAGCGATGATGTAGGTGTGATCTGCCAATCACCAGGTTTGAATGACTTTCATAATTTGTAACTTTCGAAGGTTTCCATGGCAAAGAAGAAAGAGTGTACTGGTGGGTGTTTCATAAAGCTGTTCGTAAGTTAAGAGCGACTTTAAGAACGACTGGTGAACCTTTGTTATGCGCTAAATAACCACCAATGAACATAATGGTGAACATCATTAACCACAAGAAAGGATCACCAGTCCTTCTTAAAGTTGATCTTAACTTACGAACAGCTTTATGAAACGGCCCACAGGTTTGGTACATCATGTATTCTTTTGTGGGCATGTGTTGGTCCTGAAAAGGACTACCCAAATGACAAGGACACACTTGTCTAAACTTCAAGTTTCGATGGTCCTTTTCAGGTCCTACATATGCCCCCACAAGAATGCTTGGTGTACTGTTAACCTCCACATCCTAATTTTATAATTATCTTGAAGTTTTTATTTCATTGGAGGTGGGCCCATCATAATTCGTATTTTGTAATATACGGGTGACCTATAGGATAATTATTAATCTTATTCATACAGAATGCTTCATTTATCATTAAGACTTTTTTTCCTGATGATCTTAGTTTGTCCGATATATGACGATAACATTCATCTGTGATACCAGGCCTATACATCAAAGAAACACATTTATTATCATACTTCCTAGGTTTGTTCAATCCTGCAGACTGCTTTTAACATGATCAATAGTCCCTGGTTGATAGTATCAATATCTCAGTGGGTCATTAGTTTTTAACTCCCAAATTCATGTTCTACCGTCTGCTTAATTATCATTTTTTATATTTACATGTATAAATAAGGACATTCCTGTGGGATGTTTATAATAGTTAATATTCCATGATCCAATGAGGAAGTTGGCTTTTAACAATTATGGCAACAGGGTCAAATGATTCTTAAGAAAATTCAATAGAGAGACTGCTGCTACAATGTTTGTTGTCATTTGAACAGTGGTTTATCAGGAACCCCTTTATCGTGGACTGCTCTTCACATGAAGCTTTCTATTTTATTTTATTTTTATTTTGTGATTCAGTTCGCTTGTCTGGAGGAAACAATCATAATGAAGGAAGAGTAGAGGTTTTCTTGGCTGGAACTTGGGGTACGATCTGTGATGATGGTTGGGATATCAATGATGCATCCGTTATCTGTCGTCACTTAGGCTACCAATCTGCATCAAGGGTAAGCCATCCAATGTTAAATTGAGAAATTACTCAGAACCCAGAATATTGAACTGTCAGAGATATTTATTAGCCGTTTGACCTTAAATGGCCCCCATACTTGTCCTATTCTTTGTTTATAAGTGACAGTTCAACAACAAAATATGACATTTTCTATAAAAAAAAGTTACAAATGTACCATTAACTAGAAATATAGGAAAACCAAATTTAAAATGAGAGGAACAATTTGTATCATTTTTATACTTTTAAATCAATTGGACTAGTGATGTCTTTCTTTGATAAACCACTCGATGTATCCTGCACTGATTGTCTGTCTGTGTGTGTGTCTGTCTGTCAGGCGACTACTGATGCATTCTTTGGAGGAGGTGAAGGACCTATCTTCATGGATGGGGTGTCATGTGATGGTGATGAAGTGGACCTTACCTTGTGCCAGCATGCAGGAATAGGCTTCCATAATTGCGGGCATCATGAAGACGCCGGAGTCGTCTGCAGCTCTTCATGTAAGCATATTGTCAGCAAGTGTTTATACTTTTGTCACTGTTTTTCATTTATCAGGAATTCAAAGTTAATGCACTGGCCCCCCCCCCCCCCTTTGAGAGGCACAATTAAATTAAGATTTGTAAGGTAAAAATGGCATTAAAACATTTTGAAAGTGAAGACATTTTTTTTTGCTTGTCAAATTTTATCGTGGACGAAATCCCCTCAATTTCTGATCAAAACCCCCCTTTTTTTTGCTTGTCAAATTTTTCCACAAGAAAATTTGCCCTCCTCCTTCGGAAAATCCTGGATCCGCCCCTGAATAAATGGATGGTGATGTTGATGGCAGTGGAATACTTATTATGGTAGCGGTGGTCACAATGAGCAAAATTGACAAATTCATTATTTTGTTGCCATGTTGTAGCTGTTTCATGTACCAAAGCCCATGGAGAAAAGTGAATGGACAAAATTTGCTGTTTTCTAGCTGTTTTTCAAAAGGGCTACAAAACAGCTGTAAAAAGGAGAGATGAGGCTATAAAATGGCAAGTTGCTCACTGTGGGTGGAGGTGGTGAATTTGATACAGGGGGAAGTTAAGAATGCAAGCCCATTTAAATGTGAATATATCTCGCTAAAAAGTATTTTTTTTAATGGAATCAGGCGTACAACCAGTAAATCTGGACCATGAATAAAGATGGTTTGTGTAGTATTCACAGAATAACCAAATTCTGGCAACTTAACTGTGACAACATTTTACAGTTTGATCAATCTTGGAGACACTTGTTTCAAACACATTCCTTCTCCAATCAATGCTTCAGATTCAGTGCGGCTGGCTGGCGGACCGAACGCTCGTCAAGGACGCGTAGAAGTCCTCGCCAACAACCAGTGGGGTACTGTATGCAAGGAAGGATGGGATCTTGAGGATGCCGATGTTCTCTGTCGCCAGCTGGGCTTCCTGGATGCGTTGCCGTCCTCCTTGTATCGGAGCTTTGGTGCCGGAGTTGGTCCTATCCACTGGCATCACATGAGATGTGTTGGCACGGAGCAATCGCTTGCTGACTGCCCGGAAGGCAGTGGAAGCTCTCTAAGCTGTTCGCACTTCTCGGACGCCGCTGCCGTCTGTAATGCCGCAGGTAAGGTACCCATTTCTATTAATTAAACGTATTAGTCTGCAGGGGTAGACCCTTGGTTTTCACAATTTGCGTAGTGCATAATACAGAGTCTGAAATAGTGAGACTAGATGCACCATGTACAGTGGCTGGCTCAGACATAGAGTTGGGCGTCTAGTCTCCACTCCAGACATGGTATAATTGGTTAAAGTGTCAAATATCAGTCTGCGCTTGCAGACAATATCCCTATATGAGCTAAGATGTGAAAAGTGTTTGTCATGAAAAAAACATGAATGCCTAACCTGCCTGTCAAAACTGGCGTTGAAGAAAATTTTGAATTGTCAATTTGTAGTGCAACAGACTGTTGCGGAATTTCATAGGTTCACATCTGTTGGCTGTCAGAACATCATGCAGGAAACTCAGTTGACTGATTGTAGACGTTTCTAAATTCACGATCAATTATTCCCGCAGTGAGTCTCGTTGGGGGCAGAAGCATTGCGGAAGGGTTCGTACGAATATTCCTGAACGGCCGTTGGGGTACGGTCTGCGACGATAACTGGGACAACACCGACGCCACCGTGGTCTGCCAGCAGCTGGGTTACGACAGCGGCAAGGCCATCATCAACAACAATCCTCTCCTCAGACCAACGTCTATTAACTACTTCTCTGATTCTGTACCCATCTGGTTCAACAATGTCAATTGCGCAGGCGGGGAGGGCGCCCTCTACGACTGCACACACTCGGGTCTAGGAAACCATAATTGTGGCCATGGAGAGGACGTCTATGTACGCTGCGAGTGAAACAAAAATTGTAATTACATCTTGCCATGTTTGGGAATCGTTTATTCCAAGAAAGTAGCATAGATTCTATGGCCCGTATTCTGAAGTCGGGTTTAACTTAAACTCAGGTTTAAAGTTGTGGTTTAAGTATGGATAGCCAATTGCTACATAAATCACTAACAGTAGAGATAGAATATTTCAGCTCATTTGGCTCTCAAATCATTCATAATTGTCTCGGAAGTATACATAAATGATTGTCTTTACCATCAATGAATCAGGAAAGAGCACAGTAAACATAAGAAACATACAACTTAATACAAATTTTGACACTTTTGGCTTCCCATAATTTTAGCAGAGTTAGACCATGGTCTAAGTTAAACCTGACTTCAGAATACGGTCCTATGTCAAAGTCTATCTTGAAGGAATAAGATGTCATTTCAAATTGGTTCTTAAGTATCTAACCAAAGATGAGTGTTGTATATATGACTAAACTATGAGGGAAAACAATCTATTTTAATGAGGTTTGAGTGAGAGCATGTAGATATATAGACTACTTTCATCATATTTTTTAATGTAGAGAACTAAAAATATATCTCTCTTCCATTTTAGAATATTATTTTTTCTTTAAAAATGCATAGGGGCATTTGATCATCAGCACTTGGAGGATAAGTCAGGCGCCTTAACAAAATTTTGGGGGCTGAATTTACAACAGTGCAAATTTTTTACATTTATCAAGAGCATCATCTTTAGATAGGGTGCCTAGAAATCAATGACTGGCACCCTAAAGCTAATTTATGCAAATTTTATGTAGATAATACAAAATTCATTATATCTCACTGCAGTGAAATACTGAAAGCCCGATTTACTGTATGTGAGTCATTTTCAGACAATGAATCAAATTTAAATATGATTCCATAAATTGTTTGACTAAGATTCTATTAAAAATGCTAATTCATGCACTATTGTGTGAATTATATGCAGAAAAAGCAGATTCAACCATACCTCATGGAATAGCCATCAAAAAGGGCTAATTACTCTGCATATATATTCTCCACTTTTGAATAGAGCATTGGTTTTGAACTGAATTCCATGAAATTTGTGACTGGTATCTACTTAATGATTTATGCATATATGATAACTTATATTTACATGTCCGTCTCCCCTTGTCCCCTTTTTGTCTCTCCGTCTGTTTCCCGTTCTGTCTCTGTCCCCCCCCCCCCCGTCATTCCTCTTTCTGTCCGTCTCTCGTTTTATTCCCTTTCTTCACCTCTCTACCTGTCTCTCTATCTTTCATTCTTTCTGTCTCCCCCTCTCTATTTGTTTGTATTTAAATATTGTTCATAAAAAGTACCAGGGAAGAACATGAATTTTCTGACTTTACTCTGTTCTTATTCCTTATACCTTGGTCACATTTGCTCTACGGCGGCCGTACGGCGAGTCGAAAACAGCCGTTTTATTAATTTTGATTCAAACCACCTATATGTAGTTGGACAAAAAAATGTTAAAACGGCTGTTTTCGACTCGCCGTACGGCCGCCGTAGAACAAATGTGACCATGGTATTAATCACGTAGTCCTTCAGTTTACATCCAGTGGTTGTTTCATTATATGATAAAATCAATTTTTTTGAAAGCTTGAGATCATTCAAATCTCTTAAAATCGATTTCAGCTACTGAATTCCCCCAGAGATTCATTTTCATGAAGAACGAGCAATGAAACAGAAGAACTGCTGCAACAAAGATTTATTCAATGCTTTTAAAGCAAAACAAAAAACACTGTCAATTTCAATTCAGACCTTCCAATTTCGAAATAATAAAACATACAAGATCTTCCCCTATTCATTAATATTCAAAGTGAATGTGAAATGCTTGCAAATCTTATCCAAATTTTTTTTCTTCCAAAAACACCTTAATTACAACGTTAGTCATAATTATAAAACGAAACTTTGATGACAAAAATCTGATTCTTCGTCGATGTCAAATAAGTCCCTATTATATCACCAAAACACCTTTGAATGTTTTTGAAACAGAAAAATGATTTAGCATATAAAGGAAAAATTACTTTTATATCTTTGTTTTGAATACATAAAAGCTGATTTCAGAAGCAAATTATTTGTAAATGATTAGAGTTACACATAAACGAACAGCAAATATTAAAAAATTTTACCAAGCAAACTTTTCATATGGAAATTATATTAAGTGCATTAAAAAATGCAAAAAAAGAGAAAAAAATATCTAACAAAATTGCACCAATTAACTAAACCCTTCAGGGAAATGTATAAAAAGTAAATGAAATCTTATAAGGAAATAAAGTTCAAATCAAATCTTCTTAAAATGAATAATAAGAACATATTAAATATGAAATAGAGAAGCAAAGGTAATAAAAGAAATTGATTAAGGAATTTAGGTCATCCACAGTTCTAACAAATGAGAAATAGAGAGATTGTGTGTAAAAACCAAGATATTTGAGGTTTTTTGTCACAAAAAGACTACTATTTGAATAGTGTGTGAAGTCGATGTTCTCATTGTTTTAGTAAATACAGAGCACATCCACTCGTGTTTAATTTAATCTTAAATACCATTCTCAATATGAGAGAGAGTTATCAACATGGACAAAACCACAAGAGATTGTTGTTCTTTCAAATAAAATTTGAAGGCTTATTGTTGATGCCACCACTTTCTGTTTTCATGGTTACATTATGATTTGTACTGTTTATTGTGTATATATAAATATAAGAAATATATTTTAATGTTACTATATGTACTTTAGTGATACATGACGTTTATTGTGTTATCACGTACATTCTCTGCTATGGATTTAAAACTATTTAAAATGACAGCGTTTGGGAGGTTGGGATGGTAGAACAAGAACTTATCAAAACCCCAAATATGTCAACAAAACAAAATTCCCTAGCCCCAAAACAAGAGGGCATCTCTCAAATAAGCATGTGATCATATTCTAAGAGCTCAAAAACATATTGCCAATATCATAATTTCAAACATACAAAGCAGTTTTCTTTGTACACAAATTATTACAAAATGTAGATAAGTTCATATATACATATACTCATACCTTATATCTACAATATCTACACCTTTGTAACATAACTTTAAAATATTTTGTACACCTACATTTTTATTTTCTAGTAATTTTCTTATAAATTTTCCATTTCCAAAGTGGATAAATGGTGGGATGCTACATCAAGTGGCATGAATTAATATTTGTAAGCAATAAAGTATCTGATATAAAACTAAAGAAAGGTTTGAATTATAAATGTAAAAGTGGACATTCTTATATCTACCTCCATGCAAGACTCGGTTAATAAAATAACAGCATCTTTGAGCAGGGAATACAATCTGAATAACATGATTGTCAAAATGAATAATTTTTTTTCCAAGTATTTACTTGAAACAGGTTTGATTAATAATTTACCAAATCAAGGCCATGTCATAACAAAAGATTTAATTTATATCATTTTCATCAAAGTTCACGAAGAAAAGATATACATCTTTAAGCACCAAATTCATGTCCCACAAAAAGAAATACAAAAAACAAGCACCAAAAACAAAAAATAAGAAATGATTATCATCATGATTGAGACAAATTTCGCAGCGGTGGATCACAATATTCAAGGTTCTTGATTACCGTAATTAATGAATGCTATCTAAACTCAGTTGGACACCGTTCTCATTATACTTTCTAAAAGTAGTTTACTGAAAATCGGTTCAGGAAACCAGTTTGGAAGATCGCTTTGCTAGCGTTCCCATTCGATCACCCGAAAGTAGTTTTCAAAACCACTTGAAATAAAGCGGTCTTGTTGCTATGGGAAGACTCTCAGTGGGGTGACATGTTTCGCGCAAGATTTGAAACCACAGCGTAGGCATTCCACATACAGTGTGTGGAGTAGCGCACTCGAAATGTGGGAAGATCGCTTCCCTAAGAACAGTTGTGTCCTCATTTATGCTAAAACCAGTTTAACGAGGCAAAGCGATCTTCAAAACTACATCGCTAGGTGGTTTTCTGAACCGGTTTGGAAGATCGCTTCCCACACCGCTTCGACCATTCTCAATACACGTTAAACTAGTTTTAGGACGGTAGTGAGAATGGTGTCTAACTAAAACATGATTGGATGAATTGTACACTGCTTATACCTCTATCATTGCCAAATTGGAAATATATCACAAATTCAATTCAATGTTCTGGGGACCGTTTCATGAAAGTTGTCAGCACTGACAAGATGTCTTTCTCCGACAGTTACCATAGTAACAGTCAGAGGCCAGAGCTTCTCAGCCAATCAAAAGCAAGGATTTAACTGAAATAGTCAGCACTGACAATTAAGTCAGTGCTGATAACTTTCATGAAACACCCCCCTGGTGTACAATGACATGTGACCTTTCATCTCGAAATCCCCTCCCAAGTTATCTGATCATTAATTGGCACTCCTACATGCACATATGACCCAAATTTGAAGTTTAAACGTAAAACTCAAATGTCTTACTTAGACACTTGCAAAAACTTTTGCAAATGTGAATAACATTCAGAGGAAAATACAAAAATTAACAAAAATAAGGCGGTACAGGCACACTGATTATTGGTATAACAAATCATTTCTTTGGTGGGTATTCGTTTCAACTACTCACACAAAACCCTTAGGGTGGGACTTCACAGACTATTTTCCTCTTTATAGAAAGAACTACATGTATTAGAATACAACATAAAATCTATGCTTTTTCAAATTGTTTGATTTTTTTTTGGTTGCTTTTGTCTAGGAATCAAAATAACAAAAGAAAACTTGCCTCTAGATAAAAACAAAATATTTTTTTATCAAATAGCACCAGTCATCACAGTATTTGATTAAATATGGGATGAAATGCTACTTGTAAACTTATTCAATTGATGTTGAACCTCTTGGAGTACACAATATCTGTGTACTATGTATTTTGATGCTGCATATTAAAGGTATACACTAAAATGCTATCCATTAGTTTTTTCATCTCTAATCTTACCAATTTACACTGATTAATTTGGATAAAACTGAACGCAGATGAAAATTATAAGAATATGCTATACCGGTAATGCATTTTTTAGTGCAACTAGTGCGATTTTGTTGAATACCATATAATTAGGCTAAAATCAAAGAGGTATATCATGGTAATAGAATAAATTCTGTCCATGGTGAGACATATTAATTTTGTTTCATTTTATGGTCCAAAATCCTTTAGCATATCATACACTTTCCAAAACTTTACAATGGAATAGCAGGGACCTATTTTAAAAACAAAATATTTTATAAAAATTTATTTTAAACTACATGGATAGAGGAATTCCAACTTTGGGATAATTGTTCTTTACAATGCTATTTCGGGGGAAAAAATCTGATGGAAAAACAAAATTGTTCAAGATGAAAATAAACAAATCACACACAGTGACGACGGTCAAATAATGAGAATATATTCACCATATTGATCTATTCCTCTCATCATCAGAAATGCTTCTTACTTTCAATACTAACAGCTGGCATGAGTCTACGAAAACAAATTTCAAATAACTTCTTTAGAATACAAGAAAAAGGTGGTACAATATGAAAAACGTGTATAAGTCTTTGACAAATAAAATGATTTTTAATCATTTTCACTAAAGAAAAGTTTGTGTTATATCACAGTTTCAAGAGCAGATCTTGTCGATCTTGGTGATTGTAGCGATGTTGGTGATCGTAACGACTCTGCTTCTTTTGCTGAATGATCGTCCGAGTCGATGTCGTCCATTCTTGAAGCTCTTTTATACCAAGGTGACGTGACAGAGTCGGTGGGGTACTTATTTGCGGGGGGATTCTGCGCTTTTGTTGCTGGCGCCGTTTGGGGTAACGTGTGGTACCCTTTGTGAACATTGTCACTCGCAGCAACATCTGCAACATTGTCTGTGTTGTTGTAAGCGACGGGCACGAGGTCCATCCTAGCTTTGCGGGCGTGGGCCGTGAGAGGGTTGATGAGATCCGGCATGCTCCCGGTCATCCCGCACGGTCCGAAGTTGGAGAAGACGTGGGCCTTGTGGGGCTTGTCCTGCGCTAACGGCGACGCGGGGGAGAAGTCCTCACTGCAGCTGCTACCGCTACGCGATCCCCCGATCCCAGACTCCCTGATCAGAGGATGCATCTCGATCGGAGACGGCTCACGTTCCGCCGCTTGTCCAACGTTTATCAGCTTTGCATGCTTTTCATCGTCGACATCCAGATCGAGAATCAAGGGTTGGAATTCAAGGGTGATGACCGACTTGTTGTCCTGTGGTTCAGCGGTATCTGCCGCATCGACCCGGGTGGACTCGTGAACTGGGTGGTCTTCAAAGTCCATGCTGATTCCCTCATCTGCGATCACCTTTGCCGCACCAAAGTCAACCTGCTCCTCCTCTTCCGGCACGCTCATCTCGGAGTTGAATTTCACTTGCTCGTATTGACCTGCACATATAATAGAGAGAACAAAAATACACTTATTTGAAACTCAATTTCATCCTACTAACTTACTTAGAAGTTTAGCCTGGATCCCAAGTGCGTGGTTTTTTTTCGTTTTTTTTCCTCATTTTTTTTTTTGGGGGGGGGGGTTGAAGGGAAATCTCCATACAAAACAAGAGCTGACATTATTTAAAAATCCATGAGAAAAAAAAAACTATTTTGATAGAATGAAAAGGAATAAGTCTGAATAAAAAAAAAAAAACAGATACCTGTGCCTTAAATAATTAAAGTGAAGGCCTCAACAGATTTGATTGATTTAGTTTTTGGGGAAAAATCCTCTTTTTAAACGTAATCCTCCCCTTAAAAAGTCTACTCAGAGATTCTAAGTAATCAAAAATGAAAATACCAAAGATTATTTTGGACTTTGCTCCCTCCGTCCAATCACGACTGAATTATAATTATTAGTAAGAGCATTTTCTCTCTATATAATTTTTTGCAATACAAGATGTATGGTCATTTGTAATCCCAAGTTTTGTCATAAGCACAGCCCAGCCAGTAGAAACTAGAAAACCATGCAAAATGCAACTGATATTAATCACTTTCTGTGAACAGCGTAACAAAGCATTACAAAATATAAGAAAATAAAAATAGACATGCAAATTAACAATAAATTAAGATTGTGTACTAGGCATCACTACAAACAAACAAAATAATAATAAGCTTGTCAGAATTAAACATAAATATAAATGTTTATTCAAAATAATAATAAAAGACACTGATGTTATTATCTAGATGACATGTGATTACAAGCTTTGTTCAAAACAATCATGGTATAATGAGAAACATGAACTTATTAGGTATTACAAAATACAAATTAATTTAGATTAATATTACCAACACATACATGTATTAAGTACCTAATTGTCACTCCATTTGGAAATTCCAGTACCATTTAACTATTAACAAAAGAATGACTGATATTATGAGTTTTTAATGAAGAGAAAGGATAAAAATAAGAATGACAAAAGTAGAAGAAAATGAAAATTAATGATATAACATAAATCATGAACAATGGAGTGATATCAGAGCGTTCCATAAGGTCTAAAGTTGATCTTTCTGCAAATTAACATTTCTAGTAACCAATAATATTGTGAATAGGGTCTATGATGTCCTGTCCAGTCATATTTATTATGAATTCCTTTTTGGAATAGGAAAATGCCTTTTTACTGATTATATTTTCTATTTACTAATCACGTTTCATGTGTTTCAGATTTATGGATGTAAATTTTCATACTTAGAAAAGTAAATCATAACCAATGGTCAAAAGAAAGAATTTTGATAAAGAAATTGGCATTCTGAAATAAAATAAGAAAGAAAAGGATCAATGAATGAGTGTAAAGGGACTTGGGATAATCAGAGTCCGAAGTTCTGTTGAGAAAGGTGATGATGCGGCAGGCAAGGCATGATTAGGTTTGATGACTTTATTTCATTCATGCTAGCAGAGAGTGGAGTGTCGTTCATATGAGGTCAAAGGTCACATCAACCATTTGCAGATAGGAAAAGGCAATGTACTTTAAAATTTTACTACATGTAATTATCCAACAGCTAGTCAAGGCCCCTCTAGGACGCGAAGATGATAGATTATGCCTAAGGGTAGTCTACATGAGGAAATGCGATTAATATCAGATGTCCATTAACATATGCGAAACCTTTTGTTTCTGCATTATGGAGAATACTCAATAGAAATGGTGAGCATATTCTAAAATATAATTTTCCGTCATTTCATTTGTGAATTTCCTTCAAAGTTAGGGTGTTTATTCTAACAGTTTCCTCCATTTCCTAACAAATGGTTAATAGTCCTTGCCACAGCTCAGTAAAGGTATGATGTAGAGAGGTATTGCAATAATGGCCTAATTCACTATAATCCATACGTACTTTTAAAAAAAATAGTCGACAATGATGTGTGTCATACAATACATTCTAGAAATCAAAAATAGGATATTTCCATGCCAAATTTTATCTGAACCTTATAACGGCTGGGAGAGAGCAATATAATCGAATGTTTTGCAGAATAACTGAAAGGCAAGTCTTTTTTACATTTTTTTTCTATTCTCTAGAATTCTTTTAGACAAAAATATGTGACTTATGCGAGTCTTAAAGCAGACATCTGTCTTCATCTTAAGTCCCACCTCTATCCAAATGGGGAGAGAATAAGCTTAATAATCAATTTGGAGCTCATCTATAATCTGATTTATATTTAAAATTTGGGATCTCTTTTTCTTCATAAACATTCTTCATCAAACTATATTCACATTTTTACTGGGAGAGTTAATCCCTTGTATCTCAGAATTTCACAAATTGAAAGAAAGCTAAAAAAAAGCTAGATGTTAGAATTACTACACAAGTAGCAAACGTTCTTTTGCCGTGGAAGATTCTATACAAGAATAAAGAAGACTTTTTTTCAGACAATATAAGCTTGCCATCATTACCATATTTGGAACAGCTTTTTCTGAGCTGCCTTCAAATTTTTATTAGGTTTCTCACATTCTAGCACTATGTTTGACTGTCGCATCGTCTTACAAAAGAATCCTGCCATATTTCATACATCATATCTCGATGAGCTTTTCCAATGAGCAGAGCACGATACGGGAAGGTGGTGATGATGAAAACCTTTACCCTAACTTTATAAGCGGCCCACACAGCCAAGCATCATGGTATATAAACGGGCAATGCCATAGGTGATTCCAAATCCACTATAACTACTCTCATAACACCTGTTAAAATGAGAATCATGAAGACACCATCCCTGCATTAATACATAGTAAGGAAAACACCACAACACTTGTGCCATCTCATAGGCTTATCGTGTCTGGTCGGGCAATCACGTAACCCAACTATTCGAGAAAGTGACCCACTGAATTTCCCCACAGGAGGGGTCCAGCTTACCCGACCTTTGGTTATATGGCTTGTAATTTTCATAAAACATCGGGTGAACTGCACCCGACTTTTCGGGAATTCAGGAGGCTCTTTTCTCAAGTTGTTGCGTCCGGTCGGGCATTCGCGTAATGTGATGACACAAGCCAAGCCAAAATGACACAGCCACTATCAAGAGCTACGTGGCCCCCCATCCCCCTTTTGATTTTCAAATTTTATACAGGAGCCTCAATGGGAGAGTGTTATCTTGTTTCCCATAAATGGACCAAAATCTCATGAAATTGCAGCTTGTAATTGCTTGAAATTGCAATCACTTTTGATTTTTTTGGAAAGGGCTTTCCATAGATTAAAAATCATAAATTCATTTTGTATCTCAAACACAGGACCAAGAAATCATAACATAAGCAGAGTTGAATGCACCTGAAAATATTGGCATATTCTGAGTATGCTTGTGAACTACAAGTACTATTCTGTACTAATAAGCAGTTAAAATATGATATTTCAGTCATAAGCCAATAAGACTTGGGGAAACTACATTAATACTGAAGTAAACTATCATACTATGTTGTTAATTTTTCCTTGATTTATAATTGGGCATTATTATTTGGATACTAACAGAATACCAATCAGTATGAAAATAAGCTAAGTTTGCAAAGTAAAACATTAATAAAAATATGAAATGACCATTTCCCGAACTTTTTACTCATGCATTTTTGGCTGGAGCCACCAACCTTTAAATAAATGAGATTCAAAATTGAATTTAGTCCAAATGACTTAAGACACAGAAGATTTATTCTATTGCCTAAAAAAGGATGCAAAGTTTAAAGTTTATTTTATTTAAAGAACGATACTGAGAGTTTTGTGATTAAAAGGGGAAAGTATATATATATACTGTTATCTCATGTGAGTCAATGTAGAATCATGATGCCATCATCATATATATAGTAATGTATGTATTAGGTATGTTACTATATATCAATGAGGGTTCCCCCCGAAATAAATAACTAATTAATAACATGAAAATAATTAAATAAAAATTACAATCAAATTAGATGGGTAAGTAAATAAATAATATAAATAAATAGATTAAAAATGATTTATATATGTTAAAAAAGATTAGAAAATATCTTAGAAAATAACAAATATACAAAAGTGCCAGTGTCTATGCATATTGAGAAATTAAGCGTGAATAATTCAAAAGCAAAAGCAAAAATGAAAAGTGAATATATAGATATATATATACATATATGTGGAAATGAATATATAGCGAGCAGAAATCGGTGAAACTATTGTGTGTACTTTGAAATGCTGAAGAATGAAATACTCTTGCTGGAAGGATGAATGAAGGTGAAGATGAATTTAAACTGGAGATGTGTATGTCACCCCTATAGGTTCCCCCACTGGAACCGTGAAGATTGATAGAAGGTAGGAAAGAAAGATGAAAAGATGATGAAAAAAAAAATGAAAATGAGTGTCCCTTGACAAAAAAACTTAATAAATGAACTCGACTGATTAAAATCACATTGATAAATAAACCTGACTTTGTTTGTCCTTTTTTTCCAACTTGTAATTAAGTATATCCTTTTTTAATGAATATCTGTTATGTCATATACATGGCCATGATATACAATGTCTCATCCAGATAATGAAGTCGCTAAAATGCATAATCAATTAATCCAGAAATTTAGTGCTAATGTTAACAGGGGCACATAAAAAAGCTTATCAATCATCATAGAGCATTTTTTTTACTGATTGCATTGACTACAATATACATTCAATTGTAAAAATCAAGCATAAAATTTATCACTAACATTTGTGCTACTGGTAACAGATCTATTTCTCATGGAATATTTTCTTTTATTTTGTATCAAATAAAAAAAATCAAATCCCCCCCAAAAAAACAATTTTCAAATGAAAAAAATGAATATCCACTTACTTTGTATACATACATATATAACTAAAACCGTAAATAACAAAACAACTCTGCAAATTATAAGACATATCAAAGAAAATAGACATTCGTGAGCATGAAATGATGAACCTGGATATTACATAATAATTCTATATACATCTTTAAAAAAACTTATAAAAAGAAAAAGTACATGTGCATGAAATGATGAACTTAAATATAATTTAATAATGTACATCTAAAAAAAACTGAACTGGTTTCATACCAGATTTATTGTTACTTACTAGGAAGAAGGTAAAAGGGTATATATTGAGTAAGGAAAAAAAGATGAAAGGAAATGTAAGCATTGTTGATATGTAGGAATACCGGATATAACATTCACATGGGTTAGTATGACATTTAGAGGCATACAGACTGAGAAACATACAATAGATGAGAGAGAGAGACAAACAGAAAGAGATGTATACATAACAAGGGACAAGAAAATGGTTTTCAACTTCTTGTATCAACCGGTTGTTTGAATTTTTGTATTTTTGAATTTCCTTTGACCAAAATAATCAACGCTGAATCATTTTTTCAAATGATGACATCTCTATGTGCTTCCAAAGGGACGTTGGATATTATGACCCTGATTATAATATGACAAGTGGTGCAAGCTTATAATTAATCAAGGAATATGTTCAAGTTGCCGGCAGATATTCTGTCATGACATTCAAACTTCTGAGAATGATTTCACATCCAATGTTTCTATGTTCTTCTTATTATGTGCAGGGAACAAAATCATGTTTCAATTGGAAACATAAAATCACATTATTTGAAAGAAATCAACATATTAGAAAGGAAGAACAAACATTAGTTGTTTAAAAAGAGAGTTATTGACATCCACAGAATAGAGAACATGGAACAATCGAGTGATTCTAAAGGATTAGATTATATTGACGTATTTCTATTATTTTACCTGAATTTCTGTAAACTGATGAATTAGATATCTTCTGATTGTCCATACTGTACGAGCCTGTTGTATTACTGAAGCGTTTACTGTCTGGTCTCTTCTGTTAAAAAATAATAAAGCAGAAATATTAAGTGCATATTCGGGAGATGAATAGTCGAGACAGAATATCTGAATAAACAAAGAGGGGGTTGGGCCGTGGTTCACCCTCCTAGGCTTTGTTTAAAGATAAATACAATTTGTGGTAACAATCTCAAAATAAGTTTGAGCAGAATCCAATAAAATAGCTTCCCAAGTGTGTATGAATAAAAAAATATGTGCCAAATGACCCTTGGAAAACATGTGTAATTGCTGAGATATGAGCAAAATAAGCATGGAATTCCATAAAATGTCAGGTATTTTTTCCAAGTAATGATAATATACCATCCCACAAACGCCTTTTTGTGATCATCAAAATTATCAGTTTTCAGCTAAAATTTCATGATTTCACAAAGATAAGTTTATTTCAATGTACCAGATCTAGATCTATGATAATATTGTGGCAATTAACATTGATTTTAAAGACTTTCTCATGAAATAATTGTTTGCTGCAACTACTTTCTTTTACTTAATTAAACCAGCATTATTCAGATTTACATGTTGTTTGAAATAACTATATTGAAGGTGGGTACTTACCTGAGCACTGCTCGATCTGTAGGAATTTTGTTGGTTTGAGTTTGTCAGGAATGTTCCTCCGTATTGCTCTCGTATGCAGGTTGGTATCCACGTGCTGTTCCGTACATATCTTCTGTATTCTTTTCTCACCTACAAAAAAACAAAAACAATACATTTACTCCGGTATTTGAAATTCAATATGAAATATACATGTACACACATATATAGCAAAGGGTGAAAAATACTGCAAATCCTGCACAAATATACAAGGAATATCTTTCTGTCTTCTATCGGGGACTTATTTATCTTATTTTGATGGAGATTGGCTAATTTGGATAAACATCTTGACAAAAAACGACAGCGTCTTATCATCTATAGGGTAAAAAAAACACTTAACAACATACATATGTACTTGCTTGGGAGTAAGATCATTTTAAATTACTGAATTAAGGTCTTCCAGAGGCAGAGCCAGGATTTTTTTTAATAGAGGGGGAGCAAAGAATTCATTTGAAAACACAGGGGCCATGAATGACTATTTCTTAGATTTTGCTATATTAACATGTAAGTTCAATGGGTAATTCTCAAAGTATGCAAGGAGAGCGCATCCCTTGCACCCCCGCCTGGATCCCCCAATGGTGACACGACATTTGCTTCTGCGACAATTGCTCCGGGCTTAATTTTGTCTAAAGGCCACCTTACGACCCGACTGGTCTACGACTGGCTTGCGACTGAGTGAGGGGAGATGTGACGTCACAGCTCTTGTCAGCTTGAGAGTTGCGGACTGGTCAGAGACAAATCGCAAGGAAAATTGTAAGGATTTGACATGTCGAATTCTTATGACTGGATCGCAAGCTCAATCCAACTTCCAGCCAATCAGACAGCAAAGTTGCACGACGCGTATATGATATATAACGCGCATACGCAGTAGTAAGCACCATTTTCTCAGTTGCTATGGAAAAAGCAAGAAGCGCATAAGTGAGTCGCAGACAGCATGGTAGTCTGATCGCAAGGTGTGTGGTAACGAGGCTTATGACTTCCTTGCGATTCATCTCCCCTCACTCAGTCGCAAGCCAATCGTAGACCAGTCAGGTCGTAAGGTGTGCGGTGGCCTTAAGATGTAGTGTCAGGGTTGCAATAGGGTTTTATTTTAGGTTTAGGGTAGGGTATACTGTTACATACAGGGCTGAAGTTGGTCATTGGATGGAATTCATAGTAGAGCAATTGTCGCCTGATTGTCATGGTAACCCCCCCCCCCCCCCACTGTCTCCTAATCACCAACCCTCAAATGTGCAAGTTTATAACTTACTTTATCATTCATGCAGCAGTGGAATAAGAATATGAATAATCCTTGGAATGCGTTTGTAATGGTGAAGAGGTACGCGAAGACGATGAGATCGTCTGTCACGTAAAGGAGACCAAACGCCCACGTCACCCCCAGTAGACACAGCAGCACCAATGCCCCTCGCACTAACGACCTGTGTATAGGAGAAAGACAAATTGATAGAATATCTTTGTTATATCACTTAGAGGAATAGCAATACGAGTATGATGGTGATAAGGGTGATGACCTCGACTTAATCAGCTTTCATGAATAGACACAATATTACTGATTTGGAAACACATACATAAAGATATATCAAGTATACACTCATGAACAGAATGGGTACTTCATTATCATGAGGACGACTAGCTCCCCCATAAAGACTTTAAACTTCAGAATTCTCTCGGAGCAATGAAAAATCTTCCCAGAATTCCCCTGAAGACATGTTTGGGGATGGATGGGGAGATGGTCAATAATGTAATAGACCATCATCATATACAGTATGAGAAAATTCTTGAGTTTCTAGAGTTGCCTTCAACTGTCATTCAAATAGAAGACCCTATGCAATCAAGGAGATATGCAATACCTTAAAAATCATAATATGCCAACAATTAAGTGGTAGGCATTATATAATGTAAATTTAATGTATGCTATAAATAATATATGTTGTTCCTGACAAACCTTAAGCTTGCCTGACATAACAACAAGTAAGAACTTGATTGTTAATTGGATGATACACTCTATTCATTTCATTAAAGGGGAATCCAACCCAAATAAAAACTTGTTTTTATAAGGAGAAGAAAAATCAGACAAGTTGATAGGTGAAAGTTTGAACAATATTGGTCAAACAACAAAAAAGTTATGAATTTTTAAAAGTTGTAAATATTGGTAATCACTATACCCATGGAGACTTCAAATTGGCCGCATATGGGATGTCATAGTGATGTAAGGCAAGGACTACTCTTCCATGTACTCCACTACATATTATGGCTAAAATGTCATTTTTCCCAAAAGTTTTATTTCAAATTATATTTTTCTTTCATAAGGACATAAAACAATGTACTACCTGGGTTATATTTAGATTACCCAGGGGAATGGGTACTTAGGAGAAAACCACAAATCCCTGATAATAAAGTACATGTACATGGCCTATGAGAAAGTTGTCCTTGCCCCTTGTCATAATTTAGTTACCCAGTTGCCAATTTGAAATCTACATAGTATTAGTGATCTCAATTTTAAAGCAGCTATAACTTTCTTATTGCTTGTCCAATTTCTTTCAGACTTCCACCATTCTGTTTAATTTATTTTACTCGTTCCCAACACAACATTTTATGGCCAAGGCTGGATTCCCCTTTAAAGAAAGGTTAATTGAATGATGCATCGACCTGTCACCAGGCAAGAGAGCATCCAATGCTTAACTATAATAATTATACATAATATTGACTGACCTTGAGGGCAATAATATATTTCATATTCCCTGAAAGAAGAGCCAGTCAATATTTTTAAATATCATATTCCAAATCATTTATCCAAATCTGATAAATAATATTGACAAGTCTCACTGCAAGCATTGTTTTGATTCATGAATGTAAAAATAATAAATCACCAAATTATCTTTGCAAACATCTCTTATATCAAGTGGCCCATATTCTGGAATCCAGTTTAACGTAAACCATGATCTGACTCGATCTGCACTAAAATTATAGAAGCCAAAAATGTCAAAATTTTAATACTGTTCTCTTTCCTAAATCTTCATGGTGAAGACAGTCAAATGAGCTGATAGACTACACATCTACTGTTAGAAATTTATGACACAATTGGCTATCCATAGTTGAACCAAAACTTTAAACCAGAGTTGAAATCAGAATATGGGCCAATGTTATACACAATAATATGTACATGACATGTATTGCTACAGGTAAAAATGGATTCATATAAAATAATACATTGGTGTGGTTATACTGTATAAAAGGAATTTCATGAAATCCTCTTTTTTGTCTGTTACTCACTTGAATGCTTCAGCAGTGCTATTTCCCAGTCTACAGTGTTATATGGTATTAGGCATGCATGCAAACAAACACAAAAGTTAAAGAAAAAAAAAAAACATGTTAGCTCTGTTAGTGCATTAGTTTGTTAAGGCTAAGGTTAAGAGCTTAAACTGTGAATTGCTTTTAAACTATGAATTAAATGTGTCATGTGATTTGACGTGGGGACCATTGCTGACTCTGGCAGGTTACAAAGTAAAAAAAAGCTACCATCTTTTTTATAAGTTGGTCCAGTGTTTGTGCTGGTATTTCTGCGCATTTAAAAATTAACTGTTCATACTTCTTAATAACCAAGAAAGACACTAACCCCTCTTTAAAACACACCTTGTATACTTGGTGAAATCTTGATCCTAACAATACAACATCTGTTACATGAAAATACACATTACATTCTGAAATATATCATTACACAAAGAATGAAATTCAAGAATTACAAATTGTGAAAATATGAATACTTAAAGGTACAGAATCTTAACACAATAACTTCAATGCAAAATAATGATAAAAAGCACAGAATACATATATAGATTGTGAAAGAAGAAAACACTTTATGTGACAGGCAAATATTGTGGAATGATCGCAAACTGAATACTAGAGGATCAATGATACAGCCAAAACACATTCATAACACTAGAACGACAGTAACACCAACACTTTAACACTCATGCATTACAAGGTGTAAATTCAAAGTGTTTATAATTATGTTGAATTCAAACTGCATTCATCAAATTCACAAGACACCACTAAACATATCAAGACGTCACAGTACTGCAGTACTTTTAGTACAGGATTGTTCAGAGTCCTGAAACACAAAAGTTAGCGATAAATCATACATTTTTTTTTCATGATTAATTGTGCATTGCAGTCAATGCAATCAATCGTAAAAAAATATTTTGCAATGATTGCTAGGCTTTGTGTTATGGGCCCAAGAAAACACTGGCCTGTATCCTGAACCCCAGTTCAGCTTGAAAGCCCTGGGGACCGTAACACAAAGCTTAGCAATGATCGTAGAACATTTTTCTACGATTGATTCCATTGACTACAATATACAATCAATCGTAGAAATCAGGCGTACGATTAGTCGCTATTCTTTGTGTTTCGGGACCAAGGTCTAATGGGTTATTGCAAGAAACTTGAAGAAAGTCCATATTTTTGGTCCCTTAATCAATCATATGTCTTGCAATTAATTGCAAATTCATGATTGATTGCTAATCTGCTTCTTGAAACAAGAAGTGTAATCTAATTTGCTACAGCTAACATGGAACTATCAATTGTAAACTTGCAACTAAATATTTGCAAATGATTGCAAATATTTTCTTGCGACACCCTCGAAGTCTGGGTTCAAATTATGGGAAGTTATAAAAGGTGTCAAGAATTTATTTACAATGTAAATGCTTCTTGTGTTTACTGGAATCCTTTGCATGTTTTGATGGTGAAGAAAACTATTGTATTTATCATTTAAAGACATTTTGTAATTCATGCAAAATGTGATGAAGAATTGATCATCTAATTATAGTACTGATGTCACAATTGGCTTTCCATAGTTAAACCACACCTTCAGGCCATGGTTTTAAAGGGATGGTCCAGGCTGGAAATATTTATATCTCAATAAATAGAGTAAAATTCACAGAGCAAAATGCTTAAAATTTGATCAAAATTGGATAACAAATAACAAAGTAATTGAATTTTAAAGATTTGCATTATTCCTGTGAAAAAATTCTGGCATGTCTTTATGAATATTCATTAGATGGGCTGATGATGTCATATCCCCACTTGTTATTTTGTATTTCATTATAGGAAATTCGGTTTATTCAAAAAATTTCTACCAAGAACTAAAACAATTGGTTTGACAACTGATTAAGGGCATTAGTTATTTATTGCCACAACTTATTTCATTGTTATCCGATTTTGATCAAATTTTCAGCATTTTGCTCTGTGAATATTACTATTCATCAAGATATACATGTAAATGTTTTCAGCCTGGACTATCCCTTTACAGTTAAACCAGAATTCAGAATATGGGTACAAAGTCAATGGGGTGACAAAAATATGTTACAAAGGGATAGGAAATCTTTTGTTCGACAAGCTTCATGAAGCTGCAGACCACCAGATTCTCACTAGTACAGAAACAAATCTTGTTCCAAACTTGGGACATTGTCTTGTCTGTAAAACCATGGACGATTCTTTTTAATTTGCAGGTTATTTGTCTCGACGTCTTTGAAAATAATACATGGTAAAATATTACAAGATTTGGTCATATACCAATGTTCAAGCTTAAAGGGGAAGTTTACCCCGATGAAAGATTTGTTGTAAATATAGCAGAAAAATAATTTTTAAAAATATTGATGAAGGATTCAGGAAAATTGATCAAAGATTCAGAAAGTTATTAGAATTTGAAGTTTTTGATTTGTAACATCATATATGGGCAGCTGCCCAATACGTTTTATAATATAAAATCCATAAATTTCAAATTTGTTATGGTTCGTGGTGACTCCTGTTTTTATTTCTTTCAGGAGCGGGCATGAAATGATATGTCTGTTGATATATTAAAAGCACAATTAAAAATGTATTCAATTTTCTGAGAAAATGGCATTTTGTTAATTTTTTACTATACGATATGTGGGGAAGCTGCTATTTTGATGTCACAAGCTAAATCAAAAACTTAAAATTCTAATAACTTCTTTATTATTTGATTGATTTCCTCAAAACTTCAATATTTTTTTCTGCTATTTTCATGACACACTTTTTGTCAGGGTGAACATCCCCTTTAATATGGGGTTCTAATGTATATGGCACTCCTGGAACTCTATATAATCATGGTTTTATTATGACCATCAAAATGGAGCTCTTAAATTCCCAAGGACCCAGGCCCTGTTTCATAAAGACTTATTATAATAAGAAATGAGAATTTCTATAACAAAGTTACTATCAGCCAATCAAATTGATTGATTTCAGTAGCTTTAAACTGTTACTGCAAATTTGTTATTATAACATGTTTCATGAACAGGGACCCGTTGCATAAAAACTTTTGCCATATCAAAACTCTGGAAATTTTGTTGTAAGACTTTTTTAATGTTGAAGTTTCAATGGCATAATTTTGTTTGGCAGAGGTTTTTTTTAAGGCAAATGTTTTATGCAACCCTCTGATATGTTAATGTGCCTATCATATAACTTTGGCCAGGATTATGATATGATTATAGCACAATTTATTATATAAATTTGATATTTCAAGAGACTGTGCTTGTGCAAGGAAAGTGCAACCTATAACATAATAAGAGAGAGAGTGAGAGATGGTTCTCAAACAATTTGCTGACAAACGGATGAATACACATATATTTCTCTTTTGCTGCTAAACTACATCTAACTTGATGACATATTGTGAACATTTAACAATTTTGAACAAGAGTAGGATTCCACAGTTGTATGCAAATAACAATTCTTGATGCAAAATGTTTGCATACATTGTTTCGAAATGAATCAGTAATAGCACTAATAGAAATTATTTTGGATTCAATGTTGGGGTATTAATCCTACTGCAAAATCATGAGGTTTTTTTCAGGAAAAAAAATCCCCAGACATCATGTTGCTAGATATGTGATGCGTATGTACAGATATTGTCGTGTCGGTGCAGGAAAGGCCCTGAGCACCATATTTTTGCGCATGCACACAGAAATGCCCTTAGTTGCACGCATAAGGGCGTTTCTGCATCGGTGAGGTGCGCGGAAGTGTGGTGCTAAGGGCGTTCCTGCACCGACACGACGATTTCATGTAAGAAGAAATGTAGAATATAATCACATCATGAACACAGAACAATAACACCCATTCATGCTTATAATTCAAAAAGTCATTCAGAACATGAATAATGTGATACTAATGGCCATAAAAGATATACACTATAACAGGCAGTAAATACGGTATAAAATATATACATTTGACTTGTGCAACTATATATATACATGTATGAAAAAACTAAGTCCACAGAACATGAGTCGAGATGACTCCATATCTAGAGTATATAAAGAAAGCACAACAATGAAAAATGCCATTGAAATACATTACGAAAAGATCAGGAAAAGTAAAGATTCTTTCTTAAAATGATGCAATATTTTGCATACAGCCTGTTACTTTTTCATATAGTACATTAATTTACAACAAAACAATAGACTACTAGAAATCTTGCAATTTTCTTTTTCCTTTTTTTATTCACTGAAATTTTCACCGTTTTGCTTTCTTAATTTGACTTTAATATTTTGTGAGGAAATATACAACAAACTGATGTACAAATAGAACACAACAATAATGCCTTCCAATGACAAAGGGAAGCAACTCTGTGGGATAAATTCTTAGCAAATGAGGAAAAGGTCTCATTGTCTTATGGGGGAATATAAGGATTTACTTGCTTTTGGAACGTCAGTATGTCAATGTCTGGATCCCTCAGAAGAACAGCCTGTGTCTGAAGAGGGCCATCCAGCCCATGAGTGGAGAATAAATAAATTTTAAAAAGTATTTCAAAAATTGGGGGCTATGTATGTGACTCTAATACCTTAGCATCATGTAGAGCATACAAAGAATAAACCAAGAAAAATTTCAATTTTGAAAAAAAAAATTAGGGTTGCTTCCTTTTGACATGGAATAGCAGATTACTGTCATGGGGGGTTTTCCCAGAGAAACGATGAAGATGCAAGACTGCACACAACACAGAGATAGGAATAAACAGGCATAAACATATCAAAATACCAAGCTTACGCTAATTTGTCAGAATTTTCCATGGAATAGTCTAGAGGTTCCACCTCCCTAAAAAAAATTGAATCATAAAGAAAACAATACACATCAATATCAACGGAAATGAACATAATAAATAGCCTGGGAAAACAAAATAAGCGAGAGTATAAAAATAAAGTACCAATATTTAAGATTATAACAAACCATGTTAATATGATCAAGGGCATTGACCAGTAACATGCTTAGACCATGCATAGTTAACTTACGGTACAGCCTTTAGTAATAATACCACAAAAGAAATTCATATTTCGAATCATCCCACTGCCACTTCTTGAAGAAATTTTGCAAATGGTTATTACATTGTATACATGCTAAAGCCGGGGTATGAAATTCTAGCTCCTCTGAGGCTCGTATTCTGGGCCCCGTCTTACAAAGAGTTACGATTGATCGGATCAATTGCAACTCTTTGTAAGACGAGCCCGTTTGGTTAAACTTAGGCCATGGTCTAAGACTGGGCTAAAATTATGTGAAGCTGTAAGTGCATGTCAAGAATTTTTTTACAATGCAAAGCTTCTTGTGTTTTATACTGGGATCCTTTCATGGGGATGAAAATTATTGCATTGATTTTAACATTTCAAGATTTTTCTTTAATGATTTGATTGCCATATGTGATGATAAATTGATCATCAAATTATAGAAATAGATGTCACACTTGGCTTCCCATAGTTAAATCACAAATTTAGACCATGGTTTACGTTCAATCAGAGTTCAGAATACGAGCCTACATGTATCAGTGCATGACTCTGGCCATTATCGTCTATGTCAGTCACTTCTCTCTATAGCCTCTGCAGGTTCTCCTTCCATTTTGCATCCATTTGTTTTCAAGCAGATGGACTGATTGTCATCATGGCTAGACCCACTTGGTCTACTATCAATTCGATCTACTTGCTGTTTGGTCCAACTATCACTTGGTCTAATACTCACTTTGCCTTAAAGTCATTTGGTTCTCATGCCCACATTGTCTTATTTCCTCTTCATCTACTTAACATTTACTATGTAACTTTTGAAGGTCGCCATGGCAAAGAAGAATAGTGTAGTAGGTTTCACGAACACCATGTATCTTTCTTGGGCAAATGTTCTACCGAAGACGACAAGAACACTCGTCGAAACGACGAGTTTGGATGGTCCTATACAGGACCAGCATTTGCCCAAGAAAAATACATGGTATTCCATGAAACCAACAACACTAAATATTTAATATGTTGTCAAATTCAAATTCATTCAATCAAATGGACTAATGGGTTTGAACCAAGTTGGTTATAGATATAAAAAAATTAGACAAATTGGTATATAGGCTAAATGGCAATTAGACCACAAAGGCCATTCAAACCATATGCGTGATAAGACCAAAAGGAAAGTATACTGTTACTTGTATACAAGTTACTGTTCTCTGTTGGCTCACAACTGAAAGCATGAAGTATGCAATACATGCCTTTATAGTTCTTGTAGCGCAATGCATCATGGGATAGAATTCCAGTTCAGACAGAATTTTATCACTGTGATAAACAGCACACATTCTTTAATAATCACGGTTTTGATCAGTTTAACACCAATTTTTCTTAATTCAATTAGTTATTTTTCTCTTTGGAAATATATTTGTCAGATCACTGTACTTTTACACTGATAATGAGCAATATAAAGCACAATGATGAGTAAAGTTTGAGACAATTTCCGATGGAACTGTAATGCTTTGATCATTCCACTCACTTCCCAGTCGCGCACAAGAATTCTGTCCCAAAACACATAGCAATGAAGAACCTTTATCTATGTATTTAATTACACCCAATGTAATAAATGAAGAGGCAATCGGTATTCACGCCACCTCATTTTAATCTTAAACTTAGACTGAAGATTACCCTGAATAAATGAGTCATCTCGTGTAAAAGAAGAAATATGAATATATACATGCATGGATACCATACACAGATACAAATAAAATAGAAAATTAATTAAACTTCCATAGAATATATACAAACAAAACACATCCATAATCAAGGAGCATTTTCATTGATCTTCATAAAAATAATTCACCAATGCATTACAATGTGGATAAAATATTGGTTTCCGAATATACATGTATATCAACAGATGGTAATAAAGATCTATATAGGTTTTTTTTTTTTTTTTTACAGAAATATAGGTTTCAGTTAAAAAGGTTAATCTATCTACGGTGATATATCTATCAATAAGAGTAGAATACAGTAGATGAATAATCTCCATAACATTTCAAATTGACCCTGTGATGTTGGATAGCTTTCCATAAAATCCCATGTAGCTTTTCATACTTCAAATGAATATAGATTAACACGTCCAGTTTATTTGTGTTTCATATATAGTAATTACAATCACATATTAGTATCGGTATATTTTATACTGCTTCCTTGAACCTTGAAGAGTAATCCCTTTCAGCAGCTTCAAAGCTATCCCAGGATGAAAACATTCTTTCTATTAGTGTGGGGTGCCATGGTGAAATAATTTGAAATTTCACTTATATACATTAAAAGTGAATGTGCACCGTGCAAGTAAAAACTGCCTCTTGGCTTCATATCTATAAAGTACAAGTTAATACCAACTTAAATACAATATATGCAGTGTATGAGAGGAAGGAGGGTGCTAATTGATTAGTAAAAACCTGAAATACTCTGCCCAAAACACCACACCAAGGTTTAATTAGATAGATAAGTTTGAAAAGAGAGAGAAAATAAGATATTAATCATGGTAAATACACAAAAGGAGAGATTCCAATAAAAAGTACATCCTTAAAATTATATAGAGAAAGTGATGTTAGTCAGAAGATTATATGAAGGACTTTCATTGACAAGAATCCATCCATAAAAGAGCTGAGGAGATGAAAATGTATTATCATACTGAAGAAAATAGAGGGTTTCCATGACAACACCATATTCCTGATGTTAGTAAACAAAATAATGAATGATTGGAAAACAAATGAAGATAGAGGGCGACATTCCAAAAAAAATGAGGAACATATACAAACTTTGATCTCTTTCGGCCATGCTTGGAGAAAATGGACGATGTTCGACGAAGGTGTGCTATTGACGCCGATAGCCTGCGGTATTTCCCGCTGTTTGAGGGAATGGAATATATGGGACAAGGAAGATTGACATGCAGGTTGTTTAATATCAGTCTATAAAGCCTTTGGCCTGGAAAATCAATCCTGATTTAATTATTAAATAAATCTACCTATTGTTACAGAATACACTTCATTCAGTAACAAAAAATAATAAAGCATGCAGCTTTGTACCACTTCAGAAAAGCTTATTTATGATTTTTATCTAAAAGTTGCATATATATCTATTAGATAATAATAGATAATCAGAAGAGGGGAAATGCTTTTTATCTAGAAAATCAAGAGAGCATGAACACAGAATCCAACCACATAATTTCATAATGTGGATATGGCCACTTCATTTGATATTACTTTACTATGCAAGAAGTTCAAACTATCATGGTAATTCCCAAAGCTTAAAAAACTTTTTTTTTTTAACTTTGGGGGAAAGATCCTTTGCTCACGCAGCCCCCACTTTGTGGAAAAGCCTTCCTGAAGAGATCAAAACCTGCATCTCTGTTGAATCTCTTAACGGTTTGCTCAAAACCTTTCTATTTTCTATTTTTCTCTATGCGCCTAATATTGAGCACTTGTATTTGGTGCTTCTATTTCATTTTATTTCATTTATTTCCACAAAATTAAAATATATACAAAGCAATATACAAATACATTTTAAAATACTTCATAAGTTACATTCATCTTATCACTATCATGAAACTCTTTGGTGAATTTGGGCTGGTAAGGTTTTGATATCTTTCAACACATATTTTGAAAGATTCAATCTAACATTATACCACTAAAGAGACAAGTAATTCATCCAAAAGACCAATGTCGGTCATGGCCGATAAATCTTGACATGGCGATTCAAAGAGAGGGGCTATGGTCACCAATAGACACCAATTCACGGTCAATTGCGATCATGGAAAGGGGGAGACAAAAGGGGTTCATTGAGGTTATGGCTTTATTTCCCTGTCTTCGCCATTTTTCACATTCTTTTTATTAAAAATAAACAAATCTCCAAGGAAACCCAGAGGTCCCTGTCCTTGGTGTAGTATGACTGGAATTGAATCACGGTCCCACAGGGTGTCAGAGGTCAACGCCTCTCCTATTTCCTCCCATCATGCAGCATTACGCAGGAAGCAAGGGGTCGAGTGACCGTCGTGGGAGGAAGGAGGCTTCTGTCAGAACGAACACAACAACTTCGAAGTGCCCTAATTTCTTTTGATTTCGTCTTTCTCTGGGATCGGTCTTAAGATGTGGTTTTAATTACCCGACATCACCTGTGTGCGTGATCACACAATGAGAGTTGATGGCAGGCATGGAACTGAGATTGGTGATGACTGGGGTGTAAAGTGGAGCACTGAACTGCACCCCTAACTAAAACAAGATGGTAACGGACTGTGCAACTCGAAAACTACAGTCATAATTCTTTTTCATTTTAGTTCATTTCTAATAATTTTTCAGCATAAGAATTTCAAAATACTTTGAGCTGTAAGTCTCACCCAATGCAACCTCAAAAACAGTAAACTTCCTACAATGAAAATACATGACTTGAATGTTAAAAGAACATATTATTTCATGTAAAATGTATATCAAAGGGTCTCATAACAAACAAGTGAACAGATTTCTTTTTTATTCTTTAATATCATATATTTTAGCTTAAATTAGTTTTCTTTTCAAATCTGCCTCTAAGTAATGACAGAACTATGTCTTATTTTAGTTTACTTCTTCCCTATGGAGTACGCATATTACACACAAACGTCATCTGGCCAAAATATAATTTTACGTTGTTTATACTGGCCATCACAACTGCCTAAAAAGATAATTTTTGCAAATTGACTAGAAGAAAGACCCTAGATACTAGACGGAGATAAGCCCAAACTCTCCCCAATCCCAACTCTAGTTTCCTTGGCATTAGAAAAATTGTGTTGATAGCAAATTAGATTACTATTTCCTGTATGCCACAAGTCGGTCAACTCTGGCCTTTTCTTTTGCACAAACACAGGTTTTTAATTTCCGCTGTCCTAATAAGATTTATCATCACATTTGCATTTATCTGATTGTAGTAGAGTGTGGGATTATTTCAGAGAATAAAGAAAAAATTGAGTATTGGAGAATATTAAAATCATGCACTAGATTTTTTCATATATCATACATTACATACTAGAATATCTATATTACATATCTTTTCCCACTATTTAGACATATATTCAAATCATAGGGTTTATTCTACCATGAAATGAAATATGAAGGTCATGAAAACAAATATTTATATAATACATGGACTATTTATGATGTACATATGATTGAATACTGATATTCTGATTAGTCAGAAATTACTATACTGATATTACAATAACCTCTGATAAACATCTCTTATGTCATCAAAATTATTATCTTTTTAATTTGTCTGAGAGCAAACAATGTGCACCCTTTTAAAACAATCACTCCATTTTCCATCACCTGGATAAAATTACTAAAAAAATGATGAATTCTGAGCATGAAACCTATAGAACCGAGCTAAATTTCAGCTTGAATATGACACAGGGAATTTGAAAAAATACAGCACAATTCATTGACCTGCCAAATATAAAATCAAATAAAAAATTTCAAATTATAGAGATTAAATATCAGGTTTGTAGATCTGGGAATAAGGCTATTAAATATACATTATCTGCTAATCCTACACATTTGGAGCTTACATGCAGCTATTGGAAATAATATTTGGCATGCTCTAAACTAACACAAAAAAATAATATGTTTATGATATTTTGGTGATTATGGGTAAAATAACAATAATTTAGAAATTTGACACTACAAGGAAATAAAATTGTGAATAAAACAGTCTTGGATATCATTTACGGCATCATTTAGGAATCGGTTGGTATATGAACACAGTGGCCCGTATTCTGAACTCGGGTTTAAATTAAACCCTGGTTTGAGGTTGTGGTTTAACTATGGAGAGCCGAAAGGGGCACAAATCCCTAACAAACACATCCAATTTATTAACTCATACAACACCCACATTGTCTGGGAATGATAACTGAAGAATTTTGAAGAATTTTTCTTCAATATAGAAGCAAAAAGAAGCAAAATAGTAAACATAAGAAATATACAATAAAAACAGAATTTTTCAATTGTTTGCTCCCCATAAGTTTAGCACAGAGTTAGACAGTGGTCTAAGTTAAACCTGACTTCAGAATACGGGCCAGTAGCAGCAAGATATTTATAATTTGATAACTCATTTCTTCCCATGTGAATAGAGCACAAACACAAGCGAAGGATTTATTTCGAGCCACGCAAAAATCCTCATAGGTAAAAAAAAAATCTTATAGGTGATAAAATGATCCTGAACGGATAGAAGAAAGGAACTTACGTTGCTTTTTCCTTTGGTGTTTTCTCCTTTGGATTGGTTTGTAGTGTGCTATGCTGACACATTATAAACAGAGCCATAGATAGGAACAGAACATTTCCCTGTAAAGATTCATTTGAATAAAAATAAAAAACAAAGAAAATATATAACAAAAAGATTTATATAGAAATGAAATACAAAAATAAAAAGAATAAAGCATAATCGTAATTTCATAAAATATAAGGTAAAAAGATTTATTTAAATTAAAGTAAAAAAGAAGGAAAATATAAACGAAACTAATTTTATTCTGTTACAAACCAAGAAACATATGTTGTAGAATCCAACCTAGTGTATAAACCTCCTAATCATATAAGAATATAGAAGCCAAATTACCACATCCCGTGTAAGTCATCCTAATCTTGCAATTCTGGTAAATTATCAAAATCTACATTTTGAGATCTAAAGTGCAATATTTTTGTATTACAATTTATGTTTGATAGGGTGCTTGAGAAGAAAAAGTTGTATGGTAGCTTTAAATAAATCTTTCCATTTGTAAAATATGACTACTAGCATTGGGATTAAAAGCCATACTTCAAATCACTGTTCGGCAAGTAAAAGCACAATATGGACAATATTATCAATTTCTTTTAAAACATTTTTTTAGCCCTTTCTGATGATGTCTACTATATTTTTGTAGAAATTTGATAATAAAGAAAAGGCAAATTGCCACAGATGTAATTTTTTGGCTAAAGGAAGAGCAATACTAAGTTCGTCCTTGATTATTGACTATTGGAATAAAAACTGATATCTTTATTGCAATCATATTTTCATATTGCCCTTTTACTTACTGAACGATGAAATGAATCAGTAACATGAATTTACTAAACCTGTGTAGATAAATTCGCACTTACAAATATAATAAGACAAACTGGTGCAATAAAGGCGTATTGTAAGTTGCTCTCTGCACACATCCAGCAGCTATAAATAAATACAAACAAAATTTAATGAAAACTGATTAAACAGTGATTACTGGAAAAAAAATCTATCAAACAATATTATGATCTTGAGCTCTATTCATGTTATATGTGAAGAGCATCATCAATTTGTCACAGAAATGAATGAACAAACATACATGCATTGAATATGAGCATGGCTTTAGTCAAATGAGTTCAACTGTACACACATGTACCAAACTGAAATCCAATGATTTTCCAGAGGCAACCTAATAAATACAGTTTACAAATCTGTACTGACCGCACAGAAACGTTGTTAGCGCTAACAGTGCATTTACAGAGGCCCTGTTACAACCGGTAATGTGGCGGCAATGCCTAATGTTGCAACAATGCATTACTTAACATTGAAATAAATGTTTTGACTTAACAATCCGAAAGATGTGACTGAGCTTATTATTAGCACTCTGTTAGGCTAACAACGTTTCTGTCCGGTCGGCACAGGTGTACAAGAAAATTATGTAACTGCCACCAAGTTTTGGTCTCAAAGTAAAATGTAATGAATAAACTGATCTAATAGCTCTGAATGATTTGCCATTAATATGCAAAATACATGTAAGAAGAATGTGAAAAATATGATAATGCACAAAAGGCTTAATAGAAGATATTCAAGTGATGGGGAGTTATCACAAAACCATCAGAATCCCATCCAATCCAATAGACATTTGATATAGCGCCGTTTCCTTTTGGTTACACAGCACTGCACACACACTACTCCAAGTTTGGGCTAATAAAACAATACAACTCCTCAAAAGTGGACTTTGGGCAGTAAGTGAGTGATCAGTAATATACTTACTAATCTGGAGTTCCATAACTTTCAAAGTCGACTGCTGCAGATATACCAACAATCACCAAAGGTACAACTAAAATGAAGAAAATTCAAGTAAGGAAGATTAAATTTTATATAATAATAAACGATTTTCAAATAGTGCATATCACATTATGTTGGTATGTTGATATGCATTTTAGGGTGAGAGAAAGGAAATTATATGTAATTCAATTTCAATATAAACAAAAACTTTTATTTTCTAAATAAATGATAACAGATTACTCATTCAAATTTTACTTTTATTAATAGGAAAATGAGAAAATATACAAATAGATAAGCTTGTTTTGCTAACAGAAGTCTGATAAGAACAATGAACACTATACAGAATAGATTAATTAGTGGTCCATAGTCCACACAATCCACATAATCTTTGCAACTGCTATTAGTCAAGCATTTATTTTGCCTATATAGTTCGCCACTGCATTTGTTTTTCACTACTCTGTCTTATCCTTAAATTGTATTCATGTCTAAATCTTGTTATGACACTGCTATAAATTTGTCACATTACAATGTACTTTAATGTCATACTACGATTATATTTATGTATTATGAATTTATTTTGACTTCACAATAAATGCAGAAACTCCTGCAAAAAAATTTGAATATTCAACTTACTATATCCAAACGGATAGTAGTATTTTCTTCTTGAACTCTCGGCTTCAAAGACTTCGACCAGCATGATGTACAGCTGGATACCTTCTAAGCACATCCAAGCAAACGCTGAGAGGAAGAAGTAATGCAGGAGTATCGCGATCACCGCACAAACCGTCTGCATTGGGAGGAAAAAAAGGTAAAACAAAGAATCACAGGAATGTGTTCTTTGAGGACTGGTCTAAATACCGAATATAGACCTTATGCATACTATGACTACATAATCTGATAGGTCTGTATTCTGAACTCGGGTTTAAATTAAACCATGGTTTAAAGTTGTGGTTTAACTATGGAGAGCCGATTGGCGCACAAATCCTTAACAGTACACATCCAATTTATTAACTCATACGACACCCAAATTGTCTGGGAATGATAACTAAAGTATTTTTCATCATTATGAAAGCAAGATGAAGCAATATAGTAAACATAAAAATATATAATATAAACAGAATGTTAGACATTTTGGCTCCCCATAATTTTAGCACAGACTTAGACCATGGTCTAAATTAAACCTGACTTCAGAATACGGGCCATAACGTCCGCCCTCAGAGGATATAGGACTACAAGCAGACAGAGATGTTTGAGATGCGCCAGCTGTAAATCACCACTGGCTTCAGTCTCTAAGATGGCGGCACAATGACAACAATGCATAAGTTCTATTATATCAGTATCAAGTGGTCTTTACAGACAGGCGACTTTTATTTTAGACCAGGGAATCTTAAAATAAATTTCATTTCAATTTATAGACTAAATGATCTCGGGTTCGAGGGTGTATTACTCGATGGAACAATGAATCTGATGTATACATGACAAGGGGATGCTTTAAGGAAGGGAGTCTTCCTATACAGGTGATTACTGAAAGATGAAATCTAGCTTACCCGATTGGCTGTTTGGCTAATACCAGCTACAAAGATGACCTCGGCCATAATTAGCGAGAGGCATAGATTCTTATGAATTGTTGTACGGTCACTTTGTAGGTTCCTGTAAGAAATATAAAGAATAGATAAATCATATCAAACACTAAAACATTCCTTTAAAAAAAAACTGTTATATCGTCAGAAAAAAATCATCAGTCTCATCTTCCCTAGAAGTTGTGCAATAACCAAAATATGGTACAATTGTAGCCAAAATATGACATCTCTGTATTGTTCTAGTTTCGAACCATATTACTGTTACCCAACAATCAAATTAAGTCATCCACGTATTCAAAGGATGTTTCTCTATCAACTTCTCTCTCCATAATTTTTTTTCTGTCAGTATCGTCACACCCTTCCAAAAAAATTGTTACAAAATATTCTGTAAAATAAGATAATTTATAGACAAGTAAAATTGGAAATTTCCAAGATCTCCTAAAAAAAATTATTGAACAAAAACGGGGCAAAGACGTAACATTCTAATGCATCTAGAGATAATTCATTCAATTAGTTCAAATTAAGACCATTTACAATCCAAAGATATATCCTTCCTAAAAAGAAAAGGAAAATAAATTCTTGATTATACATCCATCTGAAAATGGTCCTTAAAGGAAGATGGTCCAAAGGTCCTTTCTCCTTCTGAAAAAAAAAATCCCCATTCCTTGACTATTCTAGACATGGGGAGCACTTCATGAAAGAATAATATGTGATTTCTGTATAACAACTGTT